>NC_143406.1:4224005-4536174 GCF_052110815.1 Crocodylus siamensis | reverse complement strand
ACATGTTGAACTATTTTACCCCTTTGCCTGGCATGGGTGTATATGAAGTGGGAGGGTGGCTGAGGGGCAGTGGGGCTGGGTAGAAGGGATGTCTTGATGTTTGGGAAAAGGGCCAACCTGTTTGGATGGGGTAGGTGTTGGGTGCCAGTGGGATGGTTCAGGACTTGGAAGGTAAATGAAGCCTTTGCTTCAGGCCAATTAGACAATGGAAAGGAAGCCAGGGCATATCTAGGTGAACGGTGGGAAGGGTTGGGCAGCTGGAGGGAGGGGTTTTGGGTGGATGTCTGGGACTTTAGGAAGAGGAGTCTTGGATAGAAATGCAAGCCTTTCACCACAGGAAGGCTTAGGCAGCTTGCTGAGGGTTTGTAATGAAGTCCCAAGGCTGCATGACTTTGCAGACAAGTTTGCAGACTCATCACCAGCCCGCCAAGGGTTAAGGTTCCTTTAAAAATAGAATTTAGCTAGTGTTAAAAGAGCCTCTGTGTGTGTGTGTGTGTGGTTTAGAAATCACACCCCAGCTCTCAGCACCTAAAGACTGAATTAGCTAGTGGCAAAACACTTCAGCAGTGCCAACCTGCACCTGCAACCCCCATATGCAGCCTCAACTGAATGGAGTGGACAGGAGAAGTGATCTGAGGAGCTGTGAACTCTGGTGCAGGCCTCAGAACATGATCTCCACCCGCAACGTGGACTGGGTGCTTTCATCTCCCAGTGCAGCTCAGCAGACCTCTCATGTCCCACAGAACGTCAGGAGCCTGGAGCTTGTCAGACATGCTGCGATGCAGCACCGTGATCCTGTCACATCTCATAAACTAACCAGGGTTAGGCTTGGCTGCTCCTTGGAAAAGAGACTTCCTGGAGCCATCCAGCTGTTTCCAGATGTGTTGACTAGCACTCTTCTCTCTGAGTCCGTGACGCATGGCTGAAAGTTAGGGTGGTGGTGGATATCTCTAACCAGATACCTCTTAACACCAAGCTCTGATCAGCAAGTGTTGCAGGTCTATCCAGGCAGCATGCACCCCGAGTGGTCTTGGCAGTCCACACCGGAGTGACTTATAGACATCTCTGCAGCTGTCAGTACTGTAATATATGGGCTGCACCAGAGGACTCCAGAGGTCATCAGCTTTTGTGGATAATGCAGGGGCAGCAGTGAAAGGATTAAAGGCCATCCAAGGGGATCCCAATCCCGCGCAGGGGATTTGCAGCGGCTGCTCAGTTTGCTGCTGATGCACCAGCCTAGAGGGTGATCTCACGGATGGGGTGACGCCAGCTCTTGTGCTAACCCTTTTCACTGGCCATTGTGCAATGACAACAGGGTTATCCCCAATCCAAGACACAATCCAAGCAAAGGCTGCATTCACACTGCTCCTTTTGTGACTGCCCTTGGGGCTGGGTTGTGACTCAGCTGCAGGGCTAGTGCTGGCATAAACTATAGGCTCCTCAGCTGAGTGAGTAACTCACTCTGTTCAAGCCAGTGTCTCTGCAGCTGGCAGGTCTGCATGCCCTATGTGTCAGCTCATGCCCTTTCTGCCTTCTGGCTTTAAAATAAGCTCACCCAGGAATACTGGCATCATTCTGCAGTGGGCTTAGATGTAGCTGTTCCTGCTTCTCTGTCAACAGCAGAGCATAATTTTACTGAGTGAGCACAGGAAGGTTTTGAATCTAACCAAAGTTCAAAGCTCATTTCCCAGTGAATTCCCTTTTGACAGCTGCAGCTCACAGGGCACAGAGTGACAGAGCTCTCCTGCTCCTAGGGTACCATAGGGTCCAAATGTCTCTAGACTCTGCCCCCTGAATGGCTTGACCAGAAGAAGAGGTGAACTGGGGTAAGATCTCTGAAGCACAGCATGGGTGGGATATGAAAGCAAGCAGGGAAGAACTTCACCCAAGCTCTATACTGCAGCTTTGCTCGGGAATTTGCAAACACTCCATAGCAAAGGGGTGTGAATCATGAAAGAACTGGGCATGGTTGGAAAACCAGTTATTCAGCAGCTTTCTGAGTGAGAGCAGGGCCAGAAGCAGGCTTTCCTTTTCCATTTTTTTCCTGTTTCCTCTTTCTTTCTGCTCTTCCTCCCATGCCAATTTAAACAGGGCGAGGCGGAGAGTAGATACTCCCCGAGAAGCAGCACATCCAGTCAGAGCATGCACCATGTCTTTCCTCATGCGTCTTTTACATTGAGTTGGCGGGGAGGGGGCAACACCTAGAGTAGCTCAGTCTTTATGCCCCTTCACTTCCTAACCCTTCCAGTGGGGTTGCCAACAGATTACCAGTTAGTGCTATTCACAAAAGCTTTGGTGATGAGAACATCTATCCACTAAGAAAAGGCATGGGAACTGATAAGCACACATAGGTGTATGGATTTGGGGGTCAGAGGAAACCATTGTAATCATCTAGTCTGCCTTCCTAAACAGTATAAACTGTTGTTTTAACCTAGAACTTCTTCACTGATCACTTAGGGCTGAACTAAAGTGTCTCTTATATCAATGATATCCACTCTCGTTTTAAAGGTTCTAACTGTTGGAGAATGTCCACATTTCTTGCTAAACTGCTCCAATGGGTGATGGCTCTCACTGTAAAAAATGTGTGCACTTGCCATCTGCTTCATCAAGGCCATGTTTCCTATTTTGTATGGGAACTGGGCATAAAGTGGGCATGGGAATACTTAGGGACTGGCATTTAGCCATTAGTCCAAACAGCTCAGAGGGAAGATTATGGGAGTGGAGAGTGAAAGTAGGTTCTGTATTGCATGTAGGTGGCACGGGGGAGCCTGTGGAAATGAGATCTAGAGTTCCTGGCCAGGTTTGTGTCTGTTTGGCTCAGAAAGCCTTGATTCATCACCTTTCAACCACTTTGTCTCAAATAATGAGAGCCCACAATGACTTTCTCTCCTTTGCTTTGAGGTCTACAGACAAAAAGCATTCCACGAGTGCTGAGCATTGTATCAGCAATGAAAATATCACAGGGCAGTTCTCCTACAGCAGCAGGCTGGGTTCACAGGACCTTTAGCACCAGACATCACTGTTTGAGACATCGCTGTTTGAACTGTTCTTGATGGTGACCTCTAGCGGGCACTTGCCTTACAGATGTGTATTCCCTAAGGAGAGCCAAGGGATTCTGCAGTACAATAGGTGGTTATATTCATCCCTGGGGCGCTCAGATCCTGTACTGAAGTGATAGATGCGGAATAGGAACCTCAGTAAAACAGGCCTGAAAATTACCTATGTGCATATCCCAAAAGATCTACCCCAGGCCCCATTCCCTCTTTGAAGGAATTAGAAAAACTGGTTTAGGTTCATTGCTACTAATATGATTTTGCATATCTTACTTTACCTTTACAACACTGAATTAAGGTAAACAAGCACCATCATTCTCTCTTTTGGTGTTAAAAGTGGAGCATTCAGAGTGGCTCTGATGCTCTTTTGAAATATATAAACATATTGTAAAGCAAGAAAAAGTAGTAGCATCCCAAGCAGACAGGGCCATTTCGATTCAAGAGTGGCTGGTCAGGGCCCCTATGAAAGTTCCTTCTAGTGAAAGCTGGAGCCATGGGAGAACTCCTGGCTTCACGCTTCCCTCCTGGGACTGGCCATTTCCCCAGACATCAAAAACCGAATTGCAGCGGAGCCACCGCTTCTTCAAAATATACAGCCTGTCCTTATTGTGCCTGGCTCTTTCATGTTATTGCTAATTTCTCCCTTTCAGATTAGTGTGAGTCTCTCACCACCTAGTGGCTACAAAGGCAGCAGCAGACAGAGAAGTATTGCACTGGGGTGGAACTAAGGCGGTGGTTCTCAACCTTTTAAGACTCGAGGCACCCCTTGATAAGTTTGAGGCACCCCCTCTGAAAATGTCAGCTCTTGAGTTTTCGCTCGTTTGTTGACTGCAGAAAAATAATAGAACTTTTTTCTAACTTTTTTTCCAACTACTCAGTTGGTCTAATAAAAGATATCACGTCTACTCAAAAAACCTTGCCTGAAAAATAACAGAGCAATTCTTCTGTTGCAAAGAACTCAGAAAGACCGCAGCAGATCAGGAAGGTTCCAGCACTACAGATTCCTGTTTGAAAGCTCTGAGTCTATCTCGGAAATCATGTCTGCACACCTAACCGTGCTACCACGGTGTGGCATCCTGCGGCACCCTTGAAAGGATCTCCAGGCACCCCAAGCTGCCACAGGACCCGGTTGAGCATTGCTGAACGAAGGGAATGGGATTGACTGCTTCTTGATGAGCCCCTGAAATTTTTCCTCTTCAGCGATGCCCACTGCGGCACACAGATGGCAGGATACATGCTGGTGCGAAGCGTGTGGCGTGACTGCATCCGGCTCAATGGCCAGAGCAAAGCCTGCCCATTGCTGCCGTCCTTCCTCATCCTGCTCCCAGCTTCACCCTTCTCGCATAGGTACCTGATGCCACATCCAGGCTCCTAACCAAAAACTGCTGATCTCTGCACTCCTCATTTCCCTTCCACCCTACGCTGGCAAGGGGGGTGGGCAAAACCAAGCCCCTTAGTTCAGTGCTTGAGTGCGGATACCCTGACTAGGCCCCTTGCCTTGCGCCCATGCTGGGCACGCAGGGAAGGGACCCCTGTCTCCAACGTGCCAGGGCCGGAGGCGTGACATGCCCTTGGCCTGGTGCAAGAGGCGAAGGCTTCTGCGCTGGACCTCAGCATTTTTGGAGGTGCTGAGCAAATAATCTTCTGTGGGACTCACAGCTCAGCACCTCTGAACATCTGCCTCTCAACTTAGATTTACACGTCTAAAATATGGACACCACATTGCAAAATTGGGTTTGGGTGCCTAGATTTGTCTTAAGAGGATGGCCAAGGGTGCACTCTCCCACGCCAGCACGGCCAGGGCCAGGGGCAAAGCCGGGAGGGGCAGGCCCCCAGCCCTGAGCCCCTGGGCCAAGGTAGGCAGGGGATGCAGACAGCTCAGTCCCAGAGGGGAGGGGCCCTGGAGGACCCCAGGGGTCCCCTCTAGCCTGCCTCTCTATGGCTTTGGCTCAGGATTCTACTGCTCGCGGGCAGAGCGTAGCCAGCACGTCATCAGGCGACGCCGGAAGCAGAGCCTGCCCGGGTGGGCCGCGGAGCGGTGAGTGTGTACCGTGTCCTCCTGCTGCACGTGGGCAGGTGGGTCCCCCCGCGGTGCTGTGCTGCGCTGCGCTGCGCTGCCCGCCCCTGCCCTCAGCCGGGCCGCAGTGCGCCGGCGTCGCTCGTTTCTCCGCCGGAGCTCGCCTCCCCCCGCAGCCCCCGGGCATACGGGAACCGGCACCTCCGGCTCCGGGCCGGAGGATCAGTCGGATGCGCTGGGCCAGGACACATCCCAGCCCTACACGGCGCCTGGTTCTGTCGTGTGTATTTTCAGATTAAATCCACTGTCAACGTGGTCTTCGCAAGCTCCCCACTGCGAGGTCTGCGCGCCCGCCACAAAGCCCGGCAACGCGAGCACGGTTTTGTCTGCAACGAGCTGATCGGCAAGAACCGCCCTCTTCTCCTCCTCCTCCGTAGGCACCTGCGAGGTCTGACTGTTCGTGATGGAGAGCGGGGGGCGCCCCTCGACAGGCCAGGTCATTTTCCTGGTCACCAGTTCGGCACTCACGGCGATTCTGTACTCGGTTTACCGGCAGAAATCCAAAGTGGCCCATAGCCTCAAGGTTAGTTGCGGGGAAGTTTCATTTTTTTGATGGCAAGATGTGCTGCCTTCCCAATTAGGACATTAAGGTGTTAACAACAGCATCTAAAAGGGTGGAGGGGTTGTGCGGTTTAACGACCGTTTATTTGGATGCCTCTCTTCACTGAAACGTTCCGTGTCCATTTGTCTGAACTGTTTGTTTTTAGCTCCCAGGTTTGTTCGGGAACCTTGAGCATTTCTCCTGTTCCCAACGGTGTTTCCTTTTCTACATTCCATATGTTAACACTGGTATAGGACTGTTTCACTGTATTAACTGTATTGGCTGGTTTGAAGAAAAAAACCCCAAAACAGCTCGCTGAGATTGTGTGTTTGGAGAGTTGCGTTGATGCAAGTAATTCCCAGTGGCTGATTTAAGGTGTCAGGAAGAAAGTGTTCAGGGTATCTGATCAGCAGGCTGCAGGGCTCCGACTTGGGAGACTCTGGGCATGTCTACATGTTCACTAATGTGCAGTGCTTACTTGTAAAAGTAAGACTTATGACACAATTGGTTCCTGAAAACTGTGTCTTAAGTTGAAATGTTGCAACTTGGAACCAATTTTCCCAAGAAACAATGTTATAAATGGAGGCTTAGTTCCTTAACCAAGGCCAATACCCTATTTTCACCTAAAATACCCCAGAATTTTGTACTGGATCAATTATAGATGAGTAATTTAGCTACCTTAATATATTTATATAGCAAATAGCAATCATATTGATTTGGAAGGACTTCTTTGAGGTGACTTTGCTGGACTTTTTGAAGGGTTTTTGACTGGAGTCTTCTCAGGAGTCTTGGCTACAGGTTTTTCTGGAGCCTTGTCTGCTTTCTTAAAGAAAGTGTCCAAGGAAATTTGGACAGATGTTCTCCAGGGAGATGAGCGACACAGCAAACTTTTTTGCTGTTATGGCATTGCATTGGATCAAGCATTGTAAGTCAAAACTGGCGTTGTAAAGTTGAAACGGGGTGTCAATTTAGAAACATTGTAAGTACAAAACATTGCAACTCAAAACGTAAGTAGAGGACTGCCTGAACTAAATAAATGCGCAGTAGGCTGCCATACTGCACATTAGTATGATTCCACATTTTTTCATGATAGTAAATGCACAGTAGGTTGCTATACTGCGTATTAGTATGATCCCACATTTTTTCGTGATGGCTAATGCGCAGTAGGCTAAAACTAGTGTGTCTTAGCCTAATAGTATATTTTTTGTCTTGACGCTGTAATGCACAGTCAATCCGTCTATTGTGCATTAAGTGTCTCATGTAGACATGCCCCTGGATATTATTCCCAGCTGTGTTGTTGGCCTACTGAGTGACTTTAACAAGTCACTTTATAGTGTTAACTCTGCCTCAGATGCTCCATTTGCAAAATAAAGAGGATGACACTTGCCTGCTTTATAGAGTACTTTGATATGTGATGAAAAGTGATAACTAAGAAGGCATTATTAGTAATATAATATATTAATAAGAGTAATAAAATGGGAGTAGAAAAAAGATTAAAAAGCTACTGTGAAACAGCAGGAAACTGGCCTTTGTTTCTCAAAATCTTCCTTTCTCCCTTCAAGTTGATGATCTTCAGAAATTAGTCATCAATGAGAAATCTTCCTTGTATCTCGTATATAACACCCCTTTAGTCTATAATTACTCATCCGTGTGTTTCTCTGTTTATATAGGGTGCAAAGAAAGTTAATCTAGACCAAGACTTGAAGAATATCCTTAGGGAAGCACCAGGAAAATGTGTTCCATATGCCGTTATTGAAGGTAATGTACATAAGCATTTAGTCCACTAAAGCAGTGTTTCTCAACCCATGAGTCACGACCCAAAAGTGGATTGCAAGAATATATGAAAGGGTCAAAAGCAAACTTTAACAAGGGATCAACAAGATGAATTCTCCTTTAAAGGAGAAAAATGTGGGAAACCATGGCTTTTCCCTTGCATGCTGGGAGAGTTCCAGCCTTCAAGGGGCTGCTTGGGGGCCCCCATCCCCCACACACACTCCTCTCCTCCATCCCACGTACAGGGGGCAGTGGGTCAGGAGTAAGGGTCGCTGGGTTGGTATTGGCCATCGAGTCCTGGTACAAGAAAAGGTTGGGAGGCACTGCATTAAAGGGTAACCAGTCTCTTCCTTTTGGCTTGTCCTTCTCTTAAGAAAAACAACTCTTTTCCAGCATCTCTCAAGTAGCTGAATCAAAATGTGGTTAAGAAAACCCTGAATTCATAAATGAAATTCAAAAGGGTAATGGAATTCCATTTCAGCATATACATATGCTAAATAGTTCCCAGGTTCTAGGGCTGTATAATCCCAAAGAGATACAAAATAAAGGATAGCCATTAAAAGCTAAACCTAGTAGCCACTCTAGAACAGTGTCTTTGTTTTCCTGACTACCTTGTGTCCACTGCCATCTGACACAATAGGCCTTATTTTCCTGGGTGGTGGTTAGCAAGCCTAAGCACTAAATCTCAGATCCTCGTACCTGTATCTTTGACTGTCTAATCCATAGCATTCTTTTACTATATAGTAGGATTAACTCTGGCATTGCTAATTTTATTTATACTAAAAAATAAATAATGTTCAACAATAACAACACATTGTAGAAAGGCCTTTACAGTTCTGCATGGCTCCGTCGGTCTCTTTCAGGTGTTGTGCGCTCTGTTAAAGAAACTCTCAACAGCCAGTTTGTGGACAATTACAAGGGCGTAATTCAGAGACTGACGCTACAGGAGCATAAAATGGTTTGGAATCGAACAACCCATCTCTGGTAAGTCCTTCTTTCTTCAGAGCACAAAAATATCCATGCTTTGAGGTTGTTGACTGTAGCTATTTAGTTGGTCTAACCGAAGATATCACGTGTACCCAAAGAACCTTGTCTGAAAATATCCAGATATTTGTGCACCCTTTGTTGGCTTTATGATGAAAACACATGCCCAAAAAAAGGAATCGGGAGAAAAATTGGTAGTGCAGCTTCAGTTTAGTAGTAGTATTTACATTTATATCTTGCTCTACCCAGAAAGGCTTGATAACGAGTCTACTGAATAACACTAGGGCTTGCTACTGGATTTAGAATCATAGAAACATAGAAAATGAGGGTGGGAAGGGAGCTCAGGAGGTCACATCTAGTTCAACCCCCTGCTCAAAGCAGGACCTTCCCCAGCTAGATCATCCCAGCCAAAGCTTTGTCTAGCTGGGTCTTAAAAACTTCCAAGGATGGAGTTTCCACCACCTCTCTGGGTAACCTGTTCCAGTGTTTTACAACCTTCCTAGTGAGACAGTTCTTCCTAATATCCAGCCTAAACTTCCCTTACTGCAACTTGAGACCATTGCTCTTCGTTTTGTCATCTGCCACCCTTCCCCTTAAAAACCACTGTCTGCTGCTGTGAAAGAGGGTATTAAGTTAGGAGGGCCTGTGGTCTGACCTAGTATGGCAGTTCTTATGTTCTTAGCAGTAGAACTAGAAACAAACTGAGCTTTAGGGGAGTATACTACTTGCAAAGCCTGAATGCTGTACAATAAAGCCTCAAGTCAGTAGGTGTAAATAAATAGATAAGGCATATTTGCTTTCTTGGCTTGCTTTTAAACTCTAGGATACATCAGCAGCTGTTTACATCTAGAAGGATGTTCTTATTTGTAGGGTTGGGAAGAATCATTACTAACCACCCTTTCTCCTGTGGTTTTAAGTATTTAACTAAAGCTGTTCAAACATATGGCGTTCTCAGAGAGCACAGAACTACATGGAGTATGAGGCAGCAAAGTCATACAGGTGAATGGGGTCATGCCTCATGGCTTTAAATTGCAAACTCTAAAATCAATGCAGAATTTATCAAGCCAGTGTAAAGATTCAGCCCTCAGAATGTGTTGCTGCTCCAGTATAGCTGTTAAATACACTACATATTGTTTTGTTCTGGGTGAGTTACCACCTTAATAGAATATACACAGGGGCTCTAGAAAGTAAAGAATTACAATAATCCAAGCTAGCTAGGTTAAGAGCCTTTGTCAACAGCTGTAGGTTGTTCCTATTGAATAATGGCAGGAACTGGGTAATATCCCTTGGGTAAAATGAGGTCTTAATAACAGATTTATCATGTAATTCAAATGATAAATCTTGTGACAGCGTGATTCTCTAGGCTCAGTACCTGCAGCTGGGTGCAGACATAGCTGAACTAGAGCATCACTGCAGTCTTTGAGCCTAGACAAAACCTCACTTAATCGGATTATGTGTATTAAAATTGGTGTGGTGCTGTGCTGTGCTGTGCTGTGCTGTGCTTCTTGTGACACAACAATTTTCAAAGTTGCAAACACATCTGGAAGATTAGATGGCATTAGATATAGCTGAGTGTCATGCTCAAGCTGCTAGAAGTTCAGCATCCCCTTGCTTAATAGGGAAGAGAGAAGGAGAACTGTTACAATAAAAGGAGGGCTGTATGCCCATTTCTGGACAATGCCACTGCAAAAGGAAACAGCTTTAAAATTATTGCAACCCAAAGAAACTTTTGCTGAGGGCAAGCACTAAATTTGATCCAAACAATACTAACAAAACACTTTTGCCCGAACTCCCTGTCAGAGCTGAACAAATTAAAGCAAGAATAGAAAGTTGCAGAAATTCCAGTTGTGTTATTTGGTGTTATTGAGCCTCAGTATGTCAGTGGTATCCCTCATACATCTGAGAGGGGCAACGTTGCTATCACTCCTTTAAGACTAGAAGTAATTTCTGTTGTGCAGTGTTACTTTTTTCCTGGTGCTGAAGAGAAATTGCTTAATGCTTAGCGTAACTTGTGAAGAACATTTAACTCTGCTGCACAGGTGTTCATAAGGCTTGAAAATGATATGTTTACCAAAACCCTTACAGAGCAGATTAGATGCCTACTTCCCTGCTACCTGTTATCTACAGTGAAGCGACTGATGCTTTTGCTCATCAGATAAGCCAGGTGATGGTCTGTGTTGGCTTCACTTCTCTCATTTATCCTTTCCCAGGAACGACTATGAAAAGATCATTCACCAGAGAACCAACACAACTGCCTTTGACTTGGTGCCTCATGATGACTCGGGCGGTGTGGCAGTAAGGGTGATGAAGCCCATGGATGCTGCAGAAATCAGCTTGGAGACAGTGTATGAGAAGTTTCACCCTTCCATCCAGTCCTTCACAGATGTGATTGGCCATTACATTAGTGGGGAACGTCCCAAAGGCATCCAGGAAACGGAAGAGATGCTGAAGATCGGAGCAACATTAACAGGGGTGGGAAAGCTGGTCCTTGATAACAGCCTTATTAAGCTGCAGCCCCCCAAGCAGGGCATGCAGTACTATCTGAGCAGCTTGGGCTTTGAGGCTTTGCTCCAGAAGCAAGAATCAAGAGTCAAGCTCTGGAAAATCCTGACAGTCATTTTCGGTTTCGCCACCTGTGCCACACTCTTCTTCATCCTGAGGAAGCAGTACCGGCACCGTCGGGAGAAGCAGCGCCTGCGACAAATGCAAGAGGAGTTCAGGCAGACCTGGGAGAGGCATGTGCGGGAAATGAACTTGGAGGGTGGGGAAGGCGTGGAGACTATCAAGAATGCCTGTGTCATTTGTTTGAGTAGCATCAAATCCTGCGTCTTCCTGGAGTGTGGGCATGTCTGCTCATGTGACGAGTGCTACCAGGCCCTTCCAGAACCAAAAAAATGCCCCATTTGCAGGCAGGACATCACCCGGGTGGTTCCTTTATACAACAGTTAAACCTTCTTGGCTGAGCAGCTGTGTGTAAAATGTTTCTGCTTTCAGGCCAGCAGTTGGCCCTGGGCAGCTGCTGTCCCTGGGGCTGAAATTTGTTGAGTGTAATAAAGAGCAGGTTGGGAAGCTAGTTGGATACCCAGAACCCCACAGATACTTGACTGAGGAGGCAGAGCTATCCCAGGGGCTATAATCTAGTAGAGAGTAAGTCTTTAGGTAGCTCCAGCTTCATTTTGATTGCACTCCATAGGCCTTCAGGGTGCTCTGTGCGGTCTCCAAAAATTAGGTTAATTCCCCCCCACGTGCTGCCAGTTTCCTGTTTGTTAGGGTTGGTATCTCCATAGTCTTGATTTTTGCATTTAAGGATTACTGTCTTGTTATAACTGGGGCTGCCATCACTGTGCAGTTTGCTGCACGTTCCAGTGACAAAAGTATCTGGGGTAAAAAAAGCTTTAATCGGGAAGAGCTTCATACATTATAAATGACTGTTGTCAGTAGCAAGGTTCAAGTGAAGCTGTCAGCTAGTTTCACAGCCTGAATGTAGTGCTAGGGGATTTTTTTTAAAGGGCTCATGCAGTGCTTCATATGACTTTAATTTGAGTGAACAGTTACAGTTCTGTTGCTCTCTCCCAATTCCCCATCACCTTCACAAAAAAATTTGTGCTGACCCTTAACCTTTCCTCTGCAGCCCTGGAAATCCATACACAGCTTGAGATCCAGAAAGTGAAAAAGGCTAGTCTAGGTTCAGTTGAGTCAGGTGGAAAAAATAAGAAGCATCTATACTGTAAAAAATAAATTGGATGTGGATTATTGAAATGAATCTGAAGGGCACAGGTGACAGTATGTGCCGGGAAGCTGTTTTCTGTCTTGCGTTCTTTTGTTTCAACTATGTCCCCGTTGGAGCGTGAGCAGAGATGATAGACTGACAGAAGTGATCAAATGTGAAAGGCGAATAGAATCTGTTGTAATTTTTGGGGTGCAGTTATGAAAGTCTTTGACTCTGAAGGCAAGCTCATAATAAACATTGCTACTTTCTACTGCAAAGTGACACCCCCTCCACTTGACAAAAGCAGTAGTAGGATTATATCCTGCAAGATTCTTGTGTTGTCTTTGTACATATGTATTTCTTTTGCCTTCTGTCTGGTCTGACAAGTAAACAGATTGGCCCAGCAACATCGTGACAAGACTATTCTAAAGGATAATCTTGAGTGAGATCAGTTTTCTGATGTAATGTATTTTGAAATTTACCATTATGCCTTTCTTTGCTCCCTCCTGATTCCATAAGCCACACTGATTGAACATAAATCACCCTCAGAATTATAGGTTAAGATTTGCAAAAAGGAGCGCTCATTGTCGCGCATTGAATCCAGCATAAAATGAAACATTGCTGCTACCACACTGCACCTCTTTGTAATAGTGATGGTACGAAATAAAAACTTATCTGCCAAAGAGATTGTGACTCTCTGAAATGGAGGAGCAGCCATAGTTGATCAAGGTGACACAGAATTCAGTATTTCCTTTGAAGGACATCAAATCTTCAGTGGGTGGGTTGTTGGAAATACCTACAAATAATTTCAGCACATCCAACACCTTCAATTACTATGTAGGTCTGTAGTATAAAGAAGAAGATTGTTTCTTTTTAAACTGTCCTTTTGAGGAGAGCATTTCACGACAGGTCTATAAAGATAATCCTTCTCTTAAAACTCACTTCAGGCAGGCAGAAGGTACTGATCTATGTAACATGATCTCATTGACTAACACTACTGTGTTAGCAAGTTGCAGCAAGGGAGGTTTAGGTTGGATATTTGGAAAAGCTCTCTCAGTAGGAGGGTGGTGAAGCACTGGAGCAAGTTACCCAGAGAGATTGTGGAATCTCCATCCTGGGAGGTTTTTAAGACTGGCTTGACATCCATCCCTGGCTGGGAGGACCTAGCTGGGGCTGGTCCTGCTTTAAGCAGGGGGTTGGACTAGACATGACCTCCTGAGGTCCCTTCCAACCCTCATTTTTTGTGATTCTATGATCCTGCATGTCACTAAGGAGGTCAACTTTTCCTGTTTTCTGCCAGTGACCCTCTTCTGTCGGTTGTGAGCCAGGGTTTGTCTCATATATAACAGGAGTTAGTGTTTAAGGGAATGGAGCTGGTTAGATTAGTTAGCAAGAAGGGAAGTTGTTGGTTTGAAGTCAATTAACTTACAAGGAGCTTGTCTTAGGGCTGCCATGGCTTTCTAGGATGGTGTCTTTCATTTCGGTGGTGTTTTGTTTTTAGTTGGGTGACTTGAGGCTTTTACCAGTCGTATTTTAGTAGTTCAAGTAGTTCTAGTGTCCCTGGTAGGCACAAATGGAAAATTCTAAATAAAATAATGTGTACTGGATCCAGCTCATTATTTTGCGTCTACACAGTCATCTGCTTGGCTGGTGTGAAGCTTGGTGTAGTCCTCAGCTTTGTTAGTTTATGTGGTGACAAGTGATGGTTTTCTTCGTAGTAGTGCAGGATGAAGCAGTGCTGCATGGGATGGAGTCCAGCTCCCACTCTCCATATGGCCTACACTGGAGGATCCTACTTCTGTGTGGGTTTCCTGTGTAGAGACAGAAGCCTGACTGAGGTTTTGTGTCATTGCAACTGTGGTGTTACCTCAAACAACCTGAAGAAGTAGCCTTACTTTACAGGAAAGGTAATGAACACAAAGAGCTGAAACTTGCCCAAGACCTCTGAGATTTTGGCTGCTAGTCCTTTACTTAATTCATTCAAAGCACTCTTCCCTTCCCATTCTGCAGCTACAGGGCACCAGGAGTCTGCCAAGCCCTTGCTTTTTAGGTACAAGACGTTCTAATTGGGTTGTCCATCCATCTTTGTCTTCTTTCCTTCACCCCCACATCAGCCTTTTCCTGATCTTCTTCTGTAGATAAATGGTAGATGTTTGCTTTGTCAAGAACAGGACAAGCAATCCAGCTGAGCAGCGTAGAGATTTGCCTTAAAGTGGCAATGCTGTAGTCAATGGATGTGATTGAGCAATAGGCCACTTTGTTACCTCGCCCTTGCCGTGTGGTTCTAGTGCAACAACAGGAAAAGAAGAATGACAGTCCTTAGACTCAACAGGCAGCACAAGGTCTGAGGCATGTGGGTTTGTGTGAGCCTAGACTACCAAGGATTTTTCCAGTTTGGGTCTGTATCCTGGCTCCTGATGTTTTGCTACCACCGGTCATTTGTGGCATGCCTTTGTTGGTCTGCTTTGCTAAGGGAAGCTACTTGCTGGCCCCCATCTCCCTAAGCTAGGTACCTCTGTAACCAACTCCACCTTTTCTTTGCTGAAATCCAGCATTTAACTGGCTCTCCTAGCAGGGAAGGAAAAGGGCTTTCAGCAGATCCTTTTGTGTGCATGTGTATTACAGATGTACAGGAGAGAGTGAGTGAGACCTTACACGTCCCCCTGAGCTGCTCTACATTATTGGGACAAAACTTCCAATGACTCCTTGTCCTCCCCCGCTTACTTGTGCTAACTAGCATCTCTCTTGTGCCTTGGTTTGTCTGCCTCAGGGTACTGGTCCTCTCTGGTGCATAGCAAGGTACCAAAGAAGAAGGACTATAGTTTTGTTTGGTGGCGTAAGAAACTAGCTATATTTTGCCCTTTGATCATAATGGGCTCTTCATTTATTAGCCATATAGCTTGGTGTAGTTGTCGTGGAATTTTATTGTGATACTTAATCCAGGACTTTGGACAGTATAAGGGAAAGGGGAGGGCAGAATTGCATGTGGTTTGAAGTGGGGTGAGACATTTATCAGACTTGGGACAAAATAATTTCCATTTTATTGCCTCCACAAACTCCTTGCAGCTCCCAGATGTACTTGTTAGTCACTTCCTGTCCAGCTGTTTCATCGTTATCTCACTCCCAGATACACGTTGTGCTACAGTGATGGCTACACTGTGCACATTAAACCAACATCATTGAAGGTTATGGCATGCACAGCACGACCGGTGCACTTTCTGCTGCTGTCAGTGTACTTAAGAACAGGAGTTTTATAGTCCTTGCTGGAGGTTCCTTCCCTTTGCTCAGAGAGATCAGAGCATTTTTTTGGTTTTTTGTTTATTAGTTCATCTGCTTTTAAAACAATCTTCTTTTCTCAGCCGCTGGAACAGACAGCGAATTATAGGTTCCCTTTCCTAGCTAAGTGTTACCTAGGTTGAACCAAAACATGCCTGTGTTGCAGCAGCGATAGTTATATCAGCCCGGGGAATAGCATTAACTGCCCCTGCAAAGCAGGCACGGGATCAGTGTTCCTTGTGCTTCTCACTGAAATAATGGGTAGTTGATTTTCATTGCAAGAATGTTCCAGGGCTAAACCTGGTCTTTTCTCAAAGCAAAATTCTTGCTATTTCTCTAGCAATGGTATATTTCTGGAAAGGGGTATGTCTGGAGTGATAGGTGGGATCACATGCTGAAACAGTGCATCAGCAGCAAAGCCACAAGCCTGGTCCAATTATTTTGCTTTTTCCTGTTACCAGAGACTGGAGGTTGAAGGGGACACCAATTAGAGATGCAACTCCCCATTAGAAGAGACATCTGAATGCAGTAAGAGTGCGTTAGGGTCTTGCTGTCCTCCTGCTTCTGTCCCCGTGCCCAGTAAACCAAGATAGTAGGGTCTTGATCACAGTCCTTCCCAGCTTGCTGCAAAGCCAAAAGGCAAATCTGTGACAACTCACTGATGCAGTGATGGATGTAGCAATGATGGCATTATCCGCAAGGCCTGGTAACAAGGCAACACCTGCTTGTCTAAGGGAATACGTCTTTTAAAAAGAGCTTGCAAAATTGCCTGGGTATTTTAATTGTTTTGTATCAAGTTGCCGCTTCTGTGGTAATCTTTGTGGCTTGAGTCTAATTTGAAGTTCTTTGGACTTTATGATAGGCCACTTGTCCTATGTTAGGAGTGTCCTTGACTTCAGGATTTAATTCCCATTAGCCTGGTCTGGAAGGAACACAGTAGGTCCTTTAGAGTTAGAATTTTGTCAGTGATTGCAAACCTTTCCAAGGACTAAATAAAGCCGATTCCAAGCTGATCTTTCTACCTCTTGCAGTTCTGGTGCTCTCCGCATAGGGTTTTATTTGTCCTCCTGCTACCAAACCAAAGATGACATGTCTCTTGCATAAGAATAACCGTGTAATAGACTTTTCCAAGTAATAAGACAGAAGCTTGTTCCTAAATCAGATATTCCCTGCTTGTCTCAACATGTTCCTGAGTTTCACAGTCAGAAGAGGTATGGCTACGTGTTTTCCACGGCAGCTTGCCGTGCGGAGTCCTTTCCGTACCCTAGATGGTGCTGTATTACCGTGATACGTTCACTGTGCAGCCATCCCACCACTTTTGCTGGAACAAGCGTTTTCAGGAAGGCAATGCTGCAGCCCTGGCCACAGTACCTGTTAACAGGCTGCCGCCTCCTAGAGAGGGTGGGAGCAGGCAGAGGAAGTGGGACATGAGAGTAGGGAGTGCTATTATGAGGAGTGGCGGTGAGGAGGGAGCTGTCACTCAGGGCTATTTCTGTTCCACCACAAGACACTTCCACTCCCACTGCTGTGATCCTCTTGTACCCATCAGCGTTTCACATGAGGGTTTGTTTCCCCACTTCCCCCAGCCACCTGCCTCAGTTGCAGAGCACAGCAAAATCCATGAGCCATGTGGAGGAGAAGGGTGCTAACGGGGATTATATAACGAATCCTGAAGTGCTGAGCTCATTTCTTAGTCATCCTTGACAGCCTCATTTCCTAAACCCCTCAGCAGCTTCCTCTTGTGGTTTTGCTCAGAGAAGTGGGGTTTTTTTTTCCTCCCTAAACTTTTGTGTTGCTCTTTAGAGCCATGTCCTGTCCCCAGAGATGGCTGCAGTTGGGTGAGAATGAAAGGATCCCTTTACTGTGTGCAGTTTGTAGAAACGGCTTGGGTTTTTAAGGTGTTTGGAAATCCTTCATGATGAAAATTGCTGTAGACCTGTATTTTATGAGCACAGCGATGCCCTGGCTTTCTCTGTTAGTTCATATTAGAATCCAACACAAGTAATTAAGATTTCTCTCTCTCTCAGACTGGATGAAGCAGCAGAATTTAGTATGAGACACCTGAGCCTGGAAGGGCCCACCTGGGTCAGCAAGTCCAGCCCCTTGTGATCATAGGAAATCAAGCTCTGGACATCACAATAAAGCCCTCCAAACACAAGCCACAACCAGTCTGTTCTTCCTTCTCCCTCATCTCTTCTCCACATGCACCCTATAACAAACCAGGGTCCTCAGCATGATGGAAAAAAACACCTCAAAACTTCCAGTCCAGTGCAGGAGGGACCAAGACTGTTCCCAGCTCCTCGGGCCCCTACAGTAGCAGGAATTTGTCAAGGGAAATACGGTTTTTGGTTGTAGCTATGTCGGTCTAAAGACACAGGCAGGCAAACTTCTTTGGGTAGATGCGATATCTTATCAGACCAACTGAGTAGTCAGAAAAAAAGTTCTTTGCAAGTTTTCAGGTACAAACCCCAGCTGTCTAGCTGAGAGACATGCCTTCTTAGTGATCCTAGGAGGTGGCCCTGCCCCATGCTATAGGGGAAAGCCAAACACTCCTCAGCCCCCTGGTCTTTGTCAATCTGGCTTGGGGGAAAAATCCCCTCAATTCCAAATCTGATCAGATGAACAAGACCCCCCCCGCCAAGTACCTCTGTGTCATGAGGAGCACCAGTGCATCATGCCCTATCTGCAAGGTTTCAGAAGACAGAGAAAATCCAACAAGCGGCATAAACCACATGGTGAGTTTGAGGAGGGAAAAAAACAATGTCTTCCCTGCCCCCTAGGCAACCAGCCCTCAAGCATGAGATAACTTGGTTAAATACAACGTAAGACCATGCAGCAAGTATTTTAAGCACATTAAGGGCTCAAGAGGAAGGAAGATAAAGATGGCAAGGAAACCTAATCCAGAAAGGGCTGTCACAACCACCCAGGCTGAATGGCCCTCATTGTGCACACAAACCATGGTATTCCCTGTAAGCTGGAGGAAAGTGCAGCCTCAGACTTTGCATGTGCACTGAGAAAACCTGGGAGCCCAGCATGGTCAAGGTTTAACAGCTAATGGAAACTCCCAGTTAACTCAGCCAGGCTGTTTCAAGTAACCAACTGAGAGACAGGAGGAAAATCCCTCCTGTTAAGGCACTAAACTGGGAGTCCCAAGGGCTGGGGTTCGATCCCTGGCTCTGCTACACTGTGTGACCTTGGGCAACTCATTCACGTGCTTTGTGCCCCGTGAAATGGAGACATCAACACTTCCTTTTCCTCGGCAAGTTTGATTCTAAACTCCTTGGGGTCGGCTGGCTCTCCTGATGTGTATGTGCAGTGCCTCCAATTTGGTGCTGCAGCAGCACCTGGAAGCCCCAGTCAAGTGGCTTAGCTTACATCTGTGCTTTATATTCTTCTTCAAGTCCCTCTAGATTTCTGTTCTCTGGTTTATTTGCATCTCATTCTCATGCGAGGAAGAGGAACAGCATCCCATATTATCTCTCTTGCATTCCCTTTGGGTTTTTTTCCTCTGGCTGTGTTTTCTAAGAGTCTCTTAATTTTCAGTCTCTCTTTCCAGTCATTCATCTTCTTGTAAAGCACTTTCCACATGTTTTCTGAGAAGCTGTGAAATTTAACTCTGACCTATTAAACAATCTGCTCTGTCTGATCAGCCAATTTTGGTGTAAAATTAAAAAAACCCAAGCAGCAGCTGTGAGCACAGCCTAAGAAAAGTCAGCCAGATCCCACTCTTGTTTCAAAGGAATTGCGTGCTCAGCTCCAATCAGTTAATGGGACCAAGGCAGGAGTGGCAGAGAGAGCACTGGGATGCCACTGAGAGCACAGTTCAGAGATAAGGAGGCTGAATGAGAGTCACCAGTGGCCTGGAGGGCCTTTTTTGGGTCATGATGCACAAATAGGGAATAACCCAGCATGACTCAAAGACTGAGTTTGAAGGGAAAGCAGCTGGGGGAAAGGAAACAAAAGAGAGTGCTTGTAAACTCCCTGCGTTATGAGTGAGTCATGCAGGGGACTCCATGAAAACATATTTAGAAAGTCACATTTCTAAATGGAAAGGCTTTTCAAGATCAGGGAACTGGACGTGATGTCTCAGGTGGCCCCTTCCAGTCCCATGTGGATCAGAATCCATAAGGCTTTTTTTTTTTGTTGGATGTTATTTTAAAAACTTTGTCTTCACCCTCTTCCCCAACAGGTGACATCTGTTACGGCCCTAGAATTAACTGCCTCTAGATGCAAGTAATAGGAGTCTGTTGTCAGGCAATTTTGGTGAAGGGTCCTTGGCTCTGGGATTGATTGCCTTCTGCTGTTTGACAGAGGTAGAGTTTATTAACTTGCTAGCTGGCCCAAATGGCCCATCTGTTTGCTCAGACTTTTGCCTTTGGAAGCAAGCTGGAGAAGCCAGACTGGGGATTAGCCCTTTTGAATGGGTTATGGATGAGACATTGAACGGAAGTGCTCAGGTTGCTGTGTATTCTTTTTACACAAGCTTAGAAATGGGATATGAGCATTGTGTCAAATGAAGAATAAGCAAACAACTTAATTCAGGCAAGCCGGCCAGAGAAAATTAAACCTATTCTTAAAACCAATGATAAAAATCTGCTTCCTCTAACCAAACGCTCTGAAACATTCTGGAACTGAGGGCTATATCGAGAAGCTTCTAGTTTTAATGTTAAGGCTGTTTTAAGCAGGAAATGCCAGTATAATTTTGACTCTAAGTTCTGCAGTGCTACATCTTTTTTTTTTTTTCCTTGGGTCTTTTGGCTGTTTTTTCCATTCTCTTTCCTGGCTTGAAAAGGAAGAAGAATTGCTAATAAGCTTGGCCTTTCTTGGTTGGGTGCCTCCTGAAATATCTGGAGGATTCTCAACCTTTGCCAATCTAACTGCTATCCCTTTAAGTCTTTATGTGATTGAATTAATAGCAATGCACCAGCAAACAGCAGTATCTGTCAAGATCTCAGCTGCAGCTGCCTCCAGGGACTGGCTTTGGAGACAGAGCTTGATCAACTTGCTAGATGTTGAATATCTAAAGAAACAAATTGGCACTTGTGTTGTTTTCAATACAGTGACAGTTCTGTGTGCTGAGTTTCTCTTTCTGGCCCCCCCCAACACACGCACACTTTCTCTTTTCTCCAGTGTTTCATGCTGTTGTGGAGGAGGGGGAGTGATGTTGCACTATATTCCCTGCTTTCTTATCAGCAGTGGATTTGATTGATTGAGGAGGCACTATGGTCCACTGGACAGCATGCTGAATAGGGAATAAAGAAGCGTGGGTGGTATCTGTGATGCTGCCAGCCCCAGTCAGTGACCTTGGACAAGTTGTTTCATTTCTCTGCTGCTAGCCTTCTTGCCCATAGGAGGAAGTTAAAGATCTCTGCTTGCCTTGGTAAAAGTGCCGAGACAAAATAGTAAGTCTTAGCCCTCCAATATGAGTGTTCTCACAGCAGCCCACATCCACTCCTTCCTATGGCCCCAACTGGTCTTACTGGTTTTCTAGAAATGAATAAGAAAACATGGCAAAGGAAGTTCATGCTTGTGAAAATGTATCCTACCCCTGAACCTGCCAGCACCTGTGCAACAACAATAGGAGCTTCCTGTGTGTGATCTGATAAGAAGAGGGATGACAGCAGGGTGGCAGTGAAGGGTGACTCTTTGGCAGGGCTTTGAGCCATCGTATTGTTACCTATTACGTTGTCTGAATGGGTTAGTGATCCTATGTTCCCTTGTACCAGGGCAGCTCTGAAACCAGCTGTTTACATCTTTGCTTAGAGACCCACTGTGACTTCTTGTTGCTATGGGTGAATGGTTTCTGCTATGAGCATCCCCACTCAAATCGCTAAGACACTTTGCAGGCATAACTGCTTCTCCATGGGAGTAATAGGTTCCCCATCTGTCCTTCAGTGACGGGATTACCCTCTCCCCAGAGTAAACTGAACGAGGCAAAGATTACCTTCCTCAGGCAAACTCCTCCTGCCATGGACTGCCTGGCCTGTTTCAGGTACCAGCCACTTTCTCGGCCTGAATATTACCAAACCAATGCAATAGCAAGGGCCCGCAGTGGTAGCAAAATAATCAACAGCCATGCAGTATCTGCACATAGGACTTGGTAGCTCAGCAGTATTCACCCGACCTCAGCTCTACAGTGTACTCTGAGCATCTGAAACAACAGTGGAAAAGCCTCTGAGCCTTGTCGAAAAGGTCTTACTTAGCTAAAACCCTGCATCTAGAGAGGCCTTCATAAAAACAGGCACCGTGGAAAGGTCACCACTGACCTGTAGCAAGAGATGCAGTAGTACAGTTGAACGATTACCATGCAGAAAGCACTCTCTCTGTCTCTCTCTGCATTGTCCCCTCACCCTTTTCAAAATAAGTCCTATCTTTGTGGCTGGTAGATTAAAAACTCCAGTTGTAACAAAGCAGGCAGAACCGGACCACTTGCCCAGTCCCGTACACTGTGTGAGCACAAGTGAGAACGGAGCCAGCAAGCAACTCTTCCAAGAACATTTCAAGGCTGAGGAACGTTGTGCATCTTAATGATAAACCACGGCGTTCCCATATGCTGACATTTAACCCCACTGCTGCTGGGCCTCTGTGGCAGGCAGCGTCCTTAATGCCAAGGGGGAGCTTGCACCAGTCATCGGGTGTTCGGATGAATCTGGCTGTGTTTTGCAGGAAGTTACAGAAATGTCTGATGTACATGAGCAGTGCTGAAAGGACAGGCCTTGCTTGGAGTTACAGTTAGGGCTTCTGCTCTCGGCCTCTGCATGTGTGCTCTTAGGCCTTAGTGGTGCCCTCAGCAAGAACCCACATTTTTGGCCACAAACCTAGCAATTAGAGACCTGCTGTGGTGCATTTAAAGACCTTTGCCCGTAAAGTCTGAGGCTTCATTTCTAATTCAAGGAAACTGCCACTCCTTTACTCGTGTAACAAGTGGATAGGTTACATTTTCAGAGCACCTTGCTAAGGGGAATTATCCTCCTGGCTCTGGGAAGAAGACCCAGAAGAAGGACTCGTGTCCCTATCTTGGAAGGAAAAGCAAGTCAGAGAGATTATGTGACTTGCCTCAGGTTGTCTACCCGTGCTTCAGCTCTGCCAAAGCTTCTGGTCCTTCCTCCTGTGTTCAGCCAGCTCGATCATCCTGCTTCCACCATATAGCAAGACCATAGCTAAGAGATGAAGAAACTCCAATTCTAGAGGCAGGAATATTATCCCATACTGTGCTCAATTAATGAAGGCTTTAATCCCTGGCTGCTTGACCCATTATTGGCTATTACTTCCCTCGCTGTATTATTTTCCCTCTGCTGAGCAATACAATGCACGAAACAGAGGGTCAGGGTTACTTCCCATGAAGCTTGTTTATCTGTTTTACTCTGTAATTTTGGCACCAGTGACACTTCCGACTGCAGACTAGACATTGCTGTTGCAGGCATGTTGCTGCTGTCTGCTGCTGAGTGATTTCCAGGAGGAAAGGAGATGGCCATGCAAGTAAAACTGTTTCAGCACATCTCCCATGCACTGGGGCTGGCAAGTCTAAAGGAGAAGCCTGAAATAGGTTGATTTTTTTGTTACCGAAACAACACAGAGAGGAGCCCTGGGGAATTGGCTGGCAGTTTCTCTTCTAGGGCTACAGAGCATTGAAAGAAATCAGGTTTCCAAGGTTCCTGGGTGGGTAGGTTCTTGGAAGATATTACTGAACAGCTCTTAAATTACACTTAACCCATTTTGGAGCTATTAAACCTCTTGTGAGTGGAAAGTGCTTGTTCACGTGGTCATTTGTTGTTAAAGTACTTATAGATTATAAAGTACTCAGATGTTGTGGCTGCCACCTTCACTGAAGTGTGGCAGTTTGCTGGCAATTACAGTCTCCCTGTAACTCAGCATCGCTTAACACACACACTGGGGTCCCTCAACCCAGCTGCCCATGGATAGTGAAACCTGGACTGGGGGGACAGATTAGATGGAAATAGTTAAAATAATTATCCACCACAAAAACAGTTAGTTACAGCAATGAGACTGATAATGGCGTGCATCTGTGGAGCCTTTTGCATCACACAGTGGCTTGAATTCATCACAGGAGTGACAAGAATTGGTCCCTTTTGATGGCGATGGAAGAAAGCTGGTTCTCTTAGCCCAGCTGTCTCAAAACCACCACAAGAGGCACTAGCTGGGAGCGGGGGTGACAGTTACAGCAGAGGGCCACTGCAAGGATGATCCGCTTAACTCTGGTGGTCTGTCCTAGTGGACAGACGTGCCCAGTGTTGGTGCTGTGCCCCCTCCTGCCCCCCTCCGTATCTGCCGAGGTTCAGAGGTTAAGGATCGAATCGGTTTATGGCTGGACCTACTGGTATTTCCCTGGTTGAGGCACATCAGTGGAACACTTCTACACTGATATAAATAAGTCAGTACTAGTGGGGTCATGTTGCTGATCTACCCTAGCCTAGGTAACACATTACAACTTTTTGGCAAGATCTCAGATGAACAAAGTCTGAGAGCTTGGATCTTCCTTCCTTTACACCTTGTTTGTTTTACACCCTTCCTTACTTTACACCTTGCTTAGTCACAACCAGAAGAGAGTCTGAAGGGAGTGTCTAATGGTGCTGCTGGTATGAGTAGCTGGAGAATCTCCCCGAGATTGCAAACTCTTCTGGCAGCTCCTGTCTCATTGTGTCTGTACAGCACCTAACGCAATGGGGCTGGGCCTTGAAGTTGCTATTTTCATACCGATAACAATGATTGTGATGAGGTGATATTTACATTTGCTCTGCCCCCTCCTACCCCTGATATAAGGCACACTGGACCCACTTCTGATGGATGGGGATGTGTCACTGAGGTTCACTGGGAACAGGCATGCAGCCCCTCTCCCCAGCTCTCCCTGCATCCATTTCCCCTGACGCTGGTCTCCGCATAACCAAGAAGATTCCCGTCTCTGAGGCTGTCAGTCTAGCACCTCCTGTAAGAACTTCACTTCACACCTATCTGCACACACTGAGTAAATCTTCACAGGATGAGGCTCTAAATTAATGCTAAACAACAATGGAATTGCTGTGGGATCAACACGTCCCTTCTGAGCCAAGGGTGTTGGCTGGAAGAGAAGAACATTACACAAATGCCTACAGGAATCAGCCGTGGCATGTTATTGCTATTCAGAGCGTGCTGCCTTCCTGTAAATCATTATTCACGTTAGCTGGATGTAGTAGGGCGAGGTGGAAGGACAGAACTGTACACGGGATCCCATGTCCCTGTCATGGAGTCTTGTTACTGCTGCTTCAGCGTGTGTATGCAACACAACGTAGGGGTCCAGAGTTGTTCTGTTGCATGTACAAGTGCCTCAGTCCCCACAGCCAGGGACCAGACTGTCATTCTGCAAGTGGACATGTCAGATGCCTGTGCTACTGAGAAGCCAGGCTTATAGTATTATCCCATCTCCCCAAGTTGCACTGGGCTACCCATGGCCTGCAGCACTGGTGCCCCTTTTGGTCCTGTGCCGTATTGGGTTACATACGTTGTCCTGGGCCCACTCCTATGCACCACCCTTGATTTAGGATGGAGTTATGCCTCATGGAGGGCCACATCGTGTAGAGTTGGGACAGGCTTGGACTTCAAACATGGATTGAGCGTATTGCAGCACAACTTCGTTCTCAGGGAAACGCATTCTCATTCTCCCACTTTGTTTTCAATCACTCTACAGTGACGTACGTTGGCTACTTCCCTTTGGCATCAACAGTGGGGGGGGCAGGCAGGGCTGCCAACCACAGGCATTCAGAAATCATGAGTCAAAGCCCTAAAATGTCCCAAGACATTAAAAACAATGTGCTTGGGGATTTTGTACTGCCCTTCAGGTTTTCGTGGCTTTGGGGCATCATATGTTCAAGGTTTTCTCTGCACCACTGAGGGATAGGAATGGAATAGAAGGGAGAGCCAATGTTCACAGGGTTGTGACTCCAGGATCTGGAGATTTAAATAAAAACATTCGGTATTTGCAAGGCTTGTGATAAGATGGTTGGCACTGGCACCACTGCACAGCAGGGGCCAGAGCAGCACCACTCCTTCACTGGTCACCATGATTGCTGGAGGGAAAGAAAGAGCTGATGCTTCCTTCAGGTCCTGCCTGGTTTTACTGTTGCAATGGTCCTGGCCCAGGCCTCCAGGAATGAGGTCCTGAGCTGGGTCCTACTTCCTGCAGCAGAGCATTGCACTGCCACAAGGCACAGACCCACAGGAAATCAAGGGAGGAAGAGAGGCAAGCATTTACATCCAGGGAGCCCAGACACTTAGGACTGGGCTGCTGTCCTACAAAGTGGTGACTCAGGCTGCTGTGATCAGCTGTATCCTGCTGCACCAGCGCTGTTGAGCTCATTTGTTTGCCCGGCAGCAGTAGGAAGTCGCAGGGTGTCGGATCGCCTCAGCATTGCGTCACACACCACCGGCTGCAGCAGGGTTGTGTCATGTCACCTGGGAGTATTCCTCTTCATTTCCAGGAGGCACCCTATCACATTGCAACCCCTCCCTTGGGAGAGGAGGGGTGAAACAGGCACCTGAGAGCAGCGCAGAAGACAGGATGGCATTGCAACCAGCACCCGTAGTGTTCGTTTCATGCCCTGTATGCTGGCTAATAACATAGGACATAGGGGCCTCCCAGGTCACTGAACCCAGTGCTTCCTACTGAAGGCAGCCTCATGCAGTAACATCACCGAGCTCTGCTGTAATGCTGTTAGGGCTTTTTCCTCCCTTCTCCTCATGTCTCTAAAGCCAAGCTGGTTAGTTAAAAAAAATACTAAGATGTTGCAGTTGCCACTCATGTTCCAGGCACACACAAATGGACTGATTTCCCTATGCTTCTTTCTCCTGGTGCAGGTTGCTACCCATGTTGGATGTGGAGGGCACCACATAGGAGGCACCTATTGGGGTGTCTTTGCTCTGCACATTAGCCCCTTGAGCTAGCCTGGTCTCTCATCCAGCCATGTGAGAGACCAGCCATGTGAGAGAACGCTTCATTTCCATCTGTATGGATGGCTGGTCAGGGAGGGAATGCAGGCATTAGGGAACAGCATCATTCAAGGGTGAATCTTGACTACACACGTCATCGGGGCTCTTGAGTTTTAGCTGCAAGCCTCTCTGCAGTCCAAAAAGAGCCCCTGACCTAGTGATGCTTTGAGCCCTGGCTAAGATTACACGGTTGGGGACGGGATATGCTTCAGAGCCTGGTGCTGCTTCTGGTTGACCTGAACGTGGTCTGCTTTGCAGTATGGACAGAAGCAAATATATATCACTGATATTCTCCATTTTTTCCTACACTGCCCACCAAAGGACAGCTGATTTCTCCCACAATGGCCTGGGGGAAAAAAAAAAAGAGTCCTTGAATGTGTCTCACCACAAGAAACAATGGCATAAGCTTCCAGACACAAAAGCAAGTGCAAGAAGAGAGAGGAGACAGTAATGCAGCTGGGGCTTCAATCTGGGCAGGCTCACTCAAAACAAAATAGCCTCAGAGCTCAAACTCAGGTGCCAAAGCCTCAGGCTAGCTGGTCTAGACAGAGCTCCCACATTTGCTCCCCTGGCTGATATGACTAGACCCTTCAGGACTGGGTCCTTTCTGCTCTTCAGCTCTGCTTGCTGGCTTCCCAGCAGCTTGCTGGCTTCCCTTCAGGCTTCCCAGAAGGGTTGTGCAATCTCCAGCCTTGGAGATTTTTAAGACCTGGGTAGACAAAGATGATCTAGTTGGACCTGGTCCTGCTTTAAGCCAGGAGTTGGACTAGATGTGACCTTCTGAGGTCCCTTCCAACCCTCATGGTCTATGGTTCTATGAGCAGGCTGCAGCAGTCCTTTTCCTTGGCCTCTCTGGCACTTCCTGAGCACAGGCCCTAGGCCCCTTTGAAATAGGACCAGAGGGCCCAGCTTTCCAAGAACTCTTCAGGACCTAGAACCACTGTTGACCCTCTAGGTGCCCAGTACCCAAACCCATGGGCCTCACGGGCACTCAGGGTTTACTTTCCCAGGGTCTCTTTGGGAACAAATGCTGGTTGAAGCAAACAGGTGTCCATTCATAGCAAAGACGCTGCAGTTCAGGCTCTTTTTATTTCATATAGCACAAAACCAACACACGCTTCCATGCAGGTGCTGCCTGAGTTTCCTCAGCACTCCAGAGCATTCTTTGGGTTTATGCTAGTCCTCTAATATATCCAGCCCCAAATCCCCCTTCTTTCTCCAGAAAGACAGAAACACCTTCCACGTTCTTTGATTCACCCCACTACTAAATTAGTGTCCTCCTGTTCCTCATTCCCTCCTGCCCAACCCTCTGTTCTTGCCTTGAGCCTTCCTAAGTTCCTTTCCCTGCACCCAGATCTCTGCTACTGTGTGTTCAAGTCCTAGCATTAACACTTGATCTCTTTGTTCTGTTTGGGGATTTTCCACTCTCCACTCCCCAGGGCAGCAGAGAAACTTGGCTGGGTTGCTATCTGTAAATCGACAGATATCAGTTGTCCTGAGGTACTCCCACTTGAATGGAAGCCATTGAGGTTTAATGACCTTCCATTATCTTTCATCTGGGACATCTGTGACACAGCGTTGACAGCTCAGAGTCGATTCCACATATACACTCAGCCGCTCAATAACAGCATTTTTATTCCCTCCACCAGAGTCCATGAGTTGTGCATACACAGATTCTCCAAATCGTCACACCCTGACTCACTAAGGTTAGGTCGGTGTAGACATTTGCCAGCATTGTTGTATCAATCAGGTGGGAAGAGGTGGATCCCTTACTGACTTACTGGTGCTAGCAGTTGGGATAATTGCAGCTTTATCAAACAAGGCTTGCTTTGTTCAGGAAAGGGGTGGTTCTGTGTCCACACTACAATTGCTGTGCTGGTATCATATACTGGGAAACGCTACTAGTATAGATGAACCATAGACTGCCAAGGGTATGGGAGACTTATCTCTCTTAGGCTCTATCCCAAGGTAGATGATGCTGGTCTTACACATGCCCACACTGCCACGTGATAGAAAACTGAGCTTTGCTATGCCTTCCCTGCTGCTGTAATGGCTTTCCTTGGTGCCACATAATCTCTCAGGGGATCCAGCTTCAGGCCCTTACACCACTTGACTGGGATGCAGGGAAGTGGCTGGGAAGGAAAGAAAGAGTTGCTGAAATGCCAGAGGGGTGATGCAGATGGGCTTGGGAGGGAGGCTGCATCTTGTGAGAGCAGCACGCGGGCATTATCTATAAAATGGGCACATACCGCACTTGGGCATGTACTGAAGCTCATGGAGGGTGTGGAATTTGAAGGTGGGGGGGAGGGAGAAGGATATTGATGATCATGGCCTACATACCCAGATAGATTAGATGAGGTTTCATTAGTTAAGATTAGGTTTGATTAGATTAGATTACAGCAGATTAGATAGCTAGCTCTTCTCTTTCAGTGCTTCTCCCACATAAAACTTCCCGATGGAAGTGTCTGGCTCGAACCCATTCAAGGCTCCCCTGCCCCCTGCACACATCGCTACCAAGACCCGATGAAACAGCCCCTGGGGCATAAAAGGTCACTGCCCTGGGCTGCCACCGGCCACACCGGGGGCTGAGAGGAATTGGGGGGGGAGTTTTAATTGGAACAATTATAACAATGATGTTAACGTTATTGTTATCATTAATAATATTAGCAATATTACTATTAATAATAATAATAATATTATTATTATTAAGGGGCTGGACACAATGATCTTCTGAGGTCCCTTCCATCCTTACAATCTATGAATCTATGAAAAATAACAAAGCAATAAAAATAATGAGAATAATATTAATACTACCAATAATAGTACTCATAATACTAATGGTAATCATGGCAATAAAGATGGGGGTCATGATAACAAGGTTAATGTTAATATTATCATCACCCTAGCTAATAATAATAGTAGTAGTACTAATACCGTTAATAATGATCATCATCGTAATAATATCATCATCACCCTTGCCAATAATAATAATAATGATAATAATACCATTAATAGTGATCATAGCAAAGTTAATATTATCCCCCTTGCTAATAATAATAATCATAATAGTCCTAATACTGTTCATGATCATAGTCATGTTAATATCATCATCACCCTGGCTAATAATAATAACGATGATATTAATAATAATACCATTAATAATGATAATAATATCATCACCCTTGCTAATAATCATTATCATAATAATACTAGTACTAATACCGTTAATAGTGATCATAGTAATGTTACTACTGATAATTATGGTAACAATAACCCAGCTAATTCTAATACTAATAGTAATGAGGATGATGAGGGTGTTAATATTATTGTCACTAATAGTAATATGAATACTAAAATGTCCATGCTATTAACTGTAACGTCAGCAACGATCGCGTTACTGGCAGTAAGAACACCAGCTAACACTGGCAGTAATGAGGAGGGCGACGACGACGCTGTCGTTCATGTTTTCATGAAGAAGGATAATCACAGTGGTAGTAGCGCTAGCAGCAGCCCAGCACGCCGAGGACGCCATCCCCGCTGCCGCGTTCACCCGCGCCGTGCCACGCTTCA
Source organism: Crocodylus siamensis (assembly GCF_052110815.1). NCBI lineage: Eukaryota > Metazoa > Chordata > Crocodylia > Crocodylidae > Crocodylus > Crocodylus siamensis. Next base: position 4,506,211 of record NC_143406.1, on the reverse strand, counting down.
CCTCAGCCCAACGGCCCAGCCCCTCAGTTTCCCCGGGGGGCGGGGCCGAGCGCTGGCCCCGCCCCGCCCCGCCCGGGCCCCGCCCCCATGGCGCTGTGGCAGCCGGCGGTGGCGGTGGCGGTGGCGGTGCCGGCGGCGGCGGGAGCAGCTCGGCGCGGCTCGGCATGGCCCAGCGCTGAGCGCCGCGCTGTCCGGCGCCGGCCGCCCGGGGGCTGCGGCAGCGGGAGCGGGGGGCGGGCGGCAGCCCGAGCCCCAGCCCGAGCGCGGCGCCATGTCCGAGGTGCTGCCCTACGGCGAGGACAAGCTGGGGCACTACGCGGACGGCGCGGACGTGGGGCAGATCTCCTTCACCTGCCGCCTGCAGGACGCCGGCCCCTTCTTCGCCGCCGCCCCGGGCAAGCGCCCGCCCAAGCTGGGCCAGATCGGCCGCAGCAAGCGAGGTGGGTGCCCGAGGGGGGCCCCGGCCCCCCATGGCTGCGCTGGGGCCGGCGGCGAGGGTGTAGGGTGATGGGCGAGCTCTCCTCCGAGCCCCCTGGCTCGTGCGGGTGCCCCCCGGCACAGGGCAGCGATGGGGAGGGTGTAGGGTGATGGGCGAGCTCTCCTCCGAGCCCCCTGGCTCGTGCGGGTGCCCCCCGGCACAGGGCAGCGATGGGGAGGGTGTAGGGTGATGGGCGAGCTCTCCTCCGAGCCCCCTGCCTCGTGCGGGTGCCCCCCGGCACAGGGCAGCGATGGGGAGGGTGTAGGGTGATGGGGGAGCTCTCCTCCGAGCCCCCTGCCTTGTGCGGATGCCCCCCAGCACAGGGCAGCGATGGGGCGGGTGTAGGGTGATGGGCGAGCTCTCCTCCGAGCCCCCTGGCTCGTGCGGGTGCCCCCCGGCACAGGGCAGCGATGGGGAGGGTGTAGGGTGACGGGCGAGCTCTCCTCCGAGCCCCCTGCCTTGTGCGGATGCCCCCCAGCACAGGGCAGCGATGGGGCGGGTGTAGGGTGATGGGCGAGCTCTCGTCCGAGCCCCCTGCCTCGTGCGGGTGCCCCCCGGCACAGGGCAGCGATGGGGAGGGTGTAGGGTGATGGGCGAGCTCTCCTCCGAGCCCCCTGGCTCGTGCGGGTGCCCCCCGGCACAGGGCAGCGATGGGGAGGGTGTAGGGTGACGGGCGAGCTCTCCTCCGAGCCCCCTGCCTTGTGCGGATGCCCCCCAGCACAGGGCAGCGATGGGGCGGGTGTAGGGTGATGGGCGAGCTCTCGTCCGAGCCCCCTACCTCGTGCGGGTGCCCCCCGGCACAGGGCAGCGATGGGGAGGGTGTAGGGTGATGGGCGAGCTCTCCTCTGAGCTCCCTGGCTCGTGCGGGTGCCCCCCGGCACAGGGCAGCGATGGGGCGGGTGTAGGGTGATGGGGGAGCTCTCGTCCGAGCCCCCTACCTCGTGCGGGTGCCCCCCGGCACAGGGCAGCAATGGGGAGGGTGTAGGGTGATGGGCGAGCTCTCGTCCGAGCCCCCTACCTCGTGCGGGTGCCCCCCGGCACAGGGCAGCAATGGGGAGGGTGTAGGGTGATGGGCGAGCTCTCCTCCGAGCCCCCTACCTCGTGCGGGTGCCCCCCAGCACAGGGCAGCGATGGGGAGGGTGTAGGGTGATGGGCGAGCTCTCGTCCGAGCCCCCTACCTCGTGCGGGTGCCCCCCGGCACAGGGCAGCGATGGGGAGGGTGTAGGGTGATGGGCGAGCTCTCCTCCGAGCCCCCTACCTCGTGCGGGTGCCCCCCAGCACAGGGCAGCGATGGGGAGGGTGTAGGGTGATGGGGGAGCTCTCCTCCGAGCCCCCTACCTCGTGCGGATACCCCCCAGCACAGGGCAGCAATGGGGAGGGTGTAGGGTGATGGGCGAGCTCTCCTCTGAGCTCCCTGGCTCGTGCGGGTGCCCCCCGGCACAGGGCAGCGATGGGGAGGGTGTAGGGTGATGGGCGAGCTCTCCTCTGAGCCCCCTACCTCGTGCGGGTGCCCCCCGATAGGGGACAGTGATGGGAGGGGTGTAGGGGTGATGGGTGAGCTCTCCAGGCATCAAATCCAAGCCAGCACCTTGTGCAAACGCTGCCCGGTCAGTGGCAGCGTTGGGAGCAGGGTTTCAGGGTGACTGGGTGAGCTCAGATCCAACTGCGGATGGCCCCGCTCCATGCCAGGGCTGGGGTGATGCTGAGCCTGCACCCAAAAGCCTGCGGGGAAAGGCTGGGTCCCTGTAAGCCCAAGGGGAAAGTTGAGCACCCTCGAGAGGCTTTCCCCTTGTCTCTTCCCCCCTACAGACACGCTGGGGGTTTAAAACCGAAAGGGTCCGACCCCCAAACAAAGAAACCCCAATCTGGTGTGCTCCAGGGAGCCCGTCTGGGAGGGGAAGGTGCTGCTCAGCCACCGCTTGGTTGAGTCGATCGGAAAAGCCCGTCGGCTGTTTTAGGCAACGTAACCCCAGTGGCCAACTATTTGGTGACCTTGAAAACACTGGATTAAGTGTGTAACACAACCCAGTGCCTTTAATTCTTTGCAGCGGTATCGCTTCTCACCTCTCAATAGCAGCAGATTGCTGAATCGACATATTCCTTTCCCCAGGAAAAAAAAAAGTGGTTTCCCTCACTTTTGGTGGCATTTTTGTTTGCGATAAATGAGCTTTTACAGTGGACTGTATGCCATGCTTTTGTGTGCACGCACATCCGAGTGTGTTACGATGCAGTAGATGAAAACGGCCGTGTTTTCTTGTACTTGGGAAAGAGAGAGATTCTGCAGACCCGGACATGTTTCGGGGCGGGGGCGCGGATTTCAGGACAAAAGGGGAATTCGTGCAACAGGAAAGGGAGATGGAAGAAGGGAAGTGCCAGTGTATTCATCCTTTTGTTTTTCTGCTTTACAGTTGTCATTGAAGATGATAGAATTGATGATGTGCTGAAAAACCTTTCAGAAAAGGCACCTCCGGGGGTTTAATTCCCCGCCAGAGACACTGAGTAAAGGGGGGGGGGAATAATTCACCATGTAACCCATTATTGGCAAACCCCCCCCCAAGCAAAGCACTTTGAAATCCTTCATTAATACCCTGCAATCCACAATGCAAATCAGTAAATTGTATCTTAACGGCAGGCTCGGAGGCGGAAGAAGTGTGGAAAAGGAAGACGGTTTTTAAAAGCAGATTTGTAAAACAGCTAAAGCAAACCCACAAAATAATGATCGATCGCAGCGCATTGGTCGCGGCTCTGTGGTCGAAATTACTTGTCATTTTTTTTTCCACCCCCGTATCTGATGAATATGGCGCAATTTGAAATCCAAGGTGAAAAGTCCTTTAAATAATGCAACAAACACAGTGTTTTTAAACCCCGATTACCTTTTTTGCTGGTCTTGATTGTTCCCAAATGAGACCTTGTTTACATTATTTAATCTTGCAAAAATGATTCCGTGCACTTGGATGTAACATGCTATCAGTTTCATTGTTATTTTTTTATTTGATGTCTTTGGATGTTTAAAAAGAAAAACGATATATAAATATATATATCTATATATTTCATTTTAGTCACATTTTAAAGGTATTGATGGAATGTGTGAAAAACAAACTTTTATAAGGAGTGAACCTATCGGAAGAATTCTTGGTTTATTTTTTAAAGCTTGTATTTCTTTGTTGCTCTGAGCAAGCTGCTCAAGTTAGTGCAGATGGACAAATTTTATATGTAAAATGGGGGGAGGGGGGGAAATGCTCCGCTTTTTCTAACTACCTGCAGTCTGTAGTGTGGGCAGTCTGTTTTTTCTTATATTGTGGCAGTTTATTCTCTTTAATAGACTGTATAAAAATAACAAAATGGAACAAAAAAAAAATCCAATGTAATCACAAGAGTGCCAAATATTTTGAAATGCCAAATGGCAGTCTGTTTTCGTTTCTTATTAGTGCTCTTTGAGTTCATGTAAAGTAGCACTTTTGGTCTCCTTTCTGTTCTTTATAGGGCTCTCTATTGGGTTATATTGATATCTAGACATATATCTATCTATCGATCAATCTATTTATCTTTTGGATTTCCTCTTCTCTTTTCTATTTTTTTTAAAATTTTTTTGCATGACGTGCAAAAAAAATATGCCTCTTGCGTGAGGGAATATTATACCGTTTTTTGTTTGCAACTTTGAATGACAGACCTCAAGAAGGGTTGTTGTTTTGGTTTTTTTTCCTTTTCTTAAATATTGTGTATGTTGCACTTTTATCCACTACACAGGGCTATTTCTGCAATGTACAATAAAAACAAAACAGAACATGCCTGTGTCCGATCCCTATCTTTTGTCTCGCTTTTGTGCCTGCAGCATGCATTGATACCCGTTTCGGCATAAACAGCAAAGCTACATGTGGCTGTCTGCAAATAAGGTGTTTGGCGGTCTCTGCGGGGCGTCAAGGATAGATGAAATTAATGAAATGTCAAGCTGGTCTGCGCTGGAAATGCCTTCTGCTGGGAGCTGGGCATGTGGCGAACTTGTGGCTACGAGGAGTGAGAGAGCAGCCCCCAAGAGAGAGGTTAAAGGGACCCAGATGGGTTGGGCTTGGTTTGCTGGTCAGTACTGGTTTAAGTTCAGCACACAGGCCCCTCCAGTTTCCTTGGGTTAAGAGTAGTAAACACCTCCAAAATTCCTTCCTGCCTAAAACTAAATTACAAAATATATATAGTAGCTAAAGCAGAATCTACTTGAAAGATGAATTCGGTACCTAATAAAATAAAGCCAGGATCTTTATTCCCTCTGCTCATGGGATATTCATGTTGCCTTCAGGGTACCAACTTCTTTTCCCTCCCCCCCGCCAACACTCCCCTCGCTCCTTTGCTGCGGAGGAAACCTGATCATGTAACACATACTTTCACATGTCATCTCTAGCTTCCAGCCATTGCCAGGAGGGTTTAACAATAACATCCTGCTTCTGGAGCGTCTAACAGGGACGGTGGAGGGGAAAGAGCAGGGGGCTGGAGGAAGAGAGAGCGCCTGGATTATTCCTAGAGATCAGTCAACATGAAAGCATTCCCTAGCCCCCTCCCTGACCTTATTAGGGATTCAGATAAAACAGGAGCCATCTCTAAACTACTCCAGTTTTGCAAAACCAGTGCAACCTCTCCTCTCAGCTTGGCTACAAGAGGCTTCCCTGAATTATTACCAGAATTCAAAACCCACTGATCCAGGCAGTGTTGATGGAGCTGTTGTAAAACTCTTGAGATCTGGAGTCATAACATTGAATGGAACAATGTGAGTGCCGGGAGTGACTCAGATCGCTTAGAAATGCAGCAGCCGGGGTAAAAGGGCTCTGGAGGACAACTCAGGCATTTTAACTTCACTTAGCAAGATGACTATTCAAAAGCACAACTGTAGTACAGTGCTAGCCTTGTACACATACACCCAGAGTGTCAAAGATGCTTAGCTGACCTTGTACACGTGCATCAGTCACGGCTTGTGCCTTCGAAAACATCGTCCCTAATGTTTTTGTACAGCCCCTCACACCACGGGGCCCCTCTGTCTGGTCGGCTGTTAGGTGTTCACCATGCTACCAGGAAAAGTAATAAAACAAGAAAACCCTGCAAATGGGTTATTATTACTGCTGTGCCTCTTGTGGTTTCACCACCTGAGATATGTAGAGGCAAAGCACTGCATGACAGCTAGGTTGAATTATTAATAAGAATTAATATTTATTAGGATTTAGGGAAAAAAATTGTAAATGCTGTATTTGACATCCCTTCCCATCACCAAAAGAAATCCCCTGGGAAGGAAGAGAAATTTGTGTCAGGTGTTAATAATATGAGGGATCCAACCAGAAGAGCTGAGGCGCATCTCAACCTGCCAGCACCTAACAGAGAGAGGCGAGGGGTGACTCCCAAAAGTTGAGAGTCTGCAACTCACAGCAGGTGGTGAGGGACTCATCCCTTCAGCAGGAAGGACTCCTGTAGCTTCAGCTTGGAGGCTAGCAACGAAGCCCGACAAAAATTAACTTTCAAGAGTAAAATACCGAATATACATGGCCTATGGATGGGGTTGGGATGAGTGGCATCCTTCAAGATGGAGAGGCTTGAGAGGTATGATCAGTGTGGAAAGCAAGACAGAGGGCTAAAATATTACCCTACTCCACAACTGTAGCACCAACTGTAAAACATTTCTCTCTCTCCCATTTGAAAATATATATTTCCTTAATTCTATTTCCATTTCTCACTCCCTTCCCCTTCTTTATTTCTCTCTCTTTAAACAACTGCATAACCCGTTTATGGCTTGTCTTTTTTTCCCCCATTTGGACAATACACTGAGAATTATGCAGACGTGACAACCAACGAATGTGAACAAAGAGCTCCTCCCATTCTGCTCAGAGATTTGTAAATCAGCGGATGAAAAGCTTTGACCATGTTGCTTTTTTTTTTTTTTTTTGAAGAGACGATATTAAAATATTATCATCTCCCAAAAAGCAGGCAAGCATTCGCATTAGTAGTGAGGATGCTGTGTCAGCTGAGGCTTGGGAATACTGTCATATCACAGACATGAGACAAACATCTGTAAGAGATCTGGAAGCATGCTCGCGGACAGCAAATTATGCCAAGTGTAGGACATGTTATGAAAATATGTTTGAGCAACAGTAAGTGAAGAAAAAGGACGATATTAAACTTTAAAGACGATGAGAGAATCTATAATCCTTTTCTTATTGATTGAGAACAAAGAGCTGCATTATTCAAACATAACTAATTGAATGCTTGCAATAAACATAAATCTCGGTGTATTCTTTGCCCTGACGGAACTGACAATTTAAAAGAGGCAAAAAAAAATCCCAAAACTCCAGTCATGCTTCTTTGGGGAATTCTTTACAAAACCTGGTAAATTATTGATTTTTCTTTTTTCTTTCCCTTTTTTTTTTTGTCAAGCAGGAATGAAAGCTGCAGCTGCAGAGAGAATGAACAGCAAAAGGGAGTGAGCAAGAGAGAAAATGACTTCCTGGCACATATAGCGCAAGCCAGGCATAATGAGCTCTAGGAACCGTAGGGCCCAATCCAGTCCCCTTTGAACAGCATGAGGCATCAGCCCAATCTTGCAATGAACTCGGTGTAGTTAGATGCCTGTAAAGGTCATTACAGAATCCTGGCTATCCACTTGGATAATACCTTGGCTTCAATACGCGTATCCCAAAGCACTGGGTGTTCAAATCTGGCAAATCTTCGCTTACCCTAGCCACATGCAGTTTAGTTAAGGGGAGTAGCTCCATTGATTGCAGCAAGGCAACTTGCATCAGTGAGGATTATTCGCTCCGATACCTGTTTGCAGAACTGATCCAGAACGCAAGCCTCCCAAATCCTGTGAGCAGGTAGGAAAATAGTACACAGGGTAACGCTTCATTCCACGTTAGGCAGCACATTTCCAGGGCGCGACGTAACTGTTATTTAATAGCTCAGATGAATGCACAATGGGACGTGGGGGGGGAAATTAAATTAGTCTGCAAAATGATTAGTTCAAAACCATTCCTTTAAAGCAGGGGCCTCAAAGGGAGCCCTGAAAAGCATAGCCTACATTGTCCTTCCTTGTACCTAAAGGGTGAACACAAAGCGGGTCGCCCGCAGGTTGTGCACAGCAGACAGTAAAACTGAAACAACAAGCAGCCTCCGCTCACCTGCCAGCAAGCATTCAAATCTTCTTGTGGAGCGGGGTTATTTTTATGTTAAACACATGCAGATTTATATGTAGATGAGGCGCTGCCTGTGGGCTTCTGGCTAATTGCCACGACAGCCCCTTGCGTTGCAAAGTTTGGGTGCCTCTGCCATAGGCTTATAACCATAACAATGACACCTCAAGAACTGCACTTCCCTCCCCACAAAGGAGCTACATCCAGTGGCACCGCTCACAGCCCTATTAATAATTGCTATTAGTGCTACTACTGTTTATTTGTTAAAAGGCAAGCTGCAGTGCCAGGCACTTTGCTAACAGCGGTCCCTTTGTGCAGGAAAATTGAGGGCTGGCTGTGCTTGGGGAAACCAGGAATCTTAGAAATGTTCTTTGTAAAAGAGAACCGATATTTATAAGATAAATGCAAGCCCTGAAATTGGGACAAACTCCGAGCAAAGTGAGAAGCATGCAGGGTGCATGATTGTCTCGGCTCTGCACACAGCCTGATGGATGCTCTCAAAAAAAAATTTCAATAAAACCAACTTCCTGCTAAGCGGAGCTGTCATTTCTGACTGGAGACTGCACAGCCCCTCTCTCCCCTCGCCCTGGGAACAGCTGTGCTGGTTTATAAAACCTGCTTTTTTGGGGAAGGGAAAGAAAAATAGAACAAGAGATTCTGGCTGTAATCACCGTCCCAAATCCTCCTGCTGAACGACGAGCTGACGTTACTGACGGCACGTCCGAGCGAAGGGGGACCTGAGCACAGCTGGGGAGTTTCTCGGGTAAGGAAGGGAGTGAAATCTCTAGCCTGCAGTCCTGAGATTGCTGCCGTCGGTTTGTGCAACCGCACAGCAACTGCAAGGTCTCAGTGCACGTTCGTGGCAGTCAGTGGAAAACCCCTCAGGCTGTTCTCCGAGGTGATGGGTACACTCGGTGTCAGCAGGTGTGCAAGGGAGAGTCCCCTGGGGCCAAATTTAGCCCAGCTTCAGTGTCTTCATAGATGAGGCTAGGCTGAGTTGAAATGGGTGTGTGTCATACATGGAGGGCCTGGCTCTTCTTTGGGCTGCTGCCAGACTCTGCAGTAGGACCCAGAGGGGTGGCCTCCTTGCCTTGGGCTGCTCAGGGGTCAGCGAGCCGTCTTCATTTGTCTGTTAGCGGCAGTGGGCCTATGCACTATCACGCCTGAAAGGAGCTGGGGTGGAGGACTGCTCTTGCCCAGGCTATCTCCCTCCTCAATGTGCCCTTAGGCAGGAGACACCTTTTCCCTACAATCCCAGCTCAGTGCCTGCCTGACCCAAGGTTATCCTGTAAGCAAGCATCATGACTACTCCACAACCCCCCTGAGTGCAGTGCGTCCTCAGGGCAGAGACGTTTAGCCACCTTCCTTTACCCCCATGAACTCACCCTCTGGACTCAATGCATGGGAGAAACAGAGTCAAGTCAAATTGAGTTACTGCCCCCAGGATAAATCAAGGGCAAAACCAGAGAATGGGAGGAAGGTCCCCCAGACAGCAGTCTCGATCCTTCCCTGCCTTTCTTGTTTAGAGGCAAAATCCGGATGGGAGTGAAATAAAAGATGATCCACCCTTTGCCCCAGAAAGTGCCAAGGGACCAGGGGAGGTGTCCCTGGGTGGGGAACGAGAAAGGAGGGGGTGGTCCAGGGAGACCCAAGAGAGAAAAATAATTGCAGGGAGGCATCAGGGCATTGTGTGCAATAGCGCTCCAGCCCCAGGTGCAGGAAGCTCCTGAGCCGACTGTCCGAGGAGGGAGCAGGCAGCAAAGGCAGGTCACGGGTGCATGGACTCGGGGGCGATTTGGGGCAGGGCACTGGTGGGTGAAGGTAGCTCCGAGGGAGCAGGCAGAGGAAGAAGCATTCAGTGGAAATCTACAGGGCAAAGCTGTGGGCCACAAGCCAGTGGAGCATGTGGGTGTGCACAGGTGCCAATGGGAGGCAGGGGGAGGATGTAGTCAGCGTGCGTTGGCAGGGAGAGTCTCAGAGGACAGTGCTGCCAATGCACGAAGCTTCCCGGAGCAGGTGGGAAGGGGGAGCTCAGGTCTTGCCAATGAGTCTGGGGGGGGCGCAGGGGCAGGGCCTCACCCGCGATGCTCCCGACCTGGATGCAGCAGAAGTTGCCACATGGACAGTGATGGGGACTGGCAGGTCTAAGAAAGCACTCGGATGGGCAGGGCATCACCTGGCTGGTGGGGGGAGTTGGGGAGAATACAGAGGGGTTTTACAGCCCACCTTGATATTAATTATACTTAGAAATTGGGGTGGTTTCTGGGTGAAAATAACTGTGATTAAAAAGGCAGATATTAAGAAAACATGAGCATTGAACCAACAGGTCCAGGTGACATGCTTCTGGGTCTATAATGAGCTAATGAACTTCTTATCCTACTGATGACCACTTCTGGAAGAAGCTGGAGGAGTGGACTGCTACTAAGGGGATTGAGTAATGTTTCACTGAGCATCCAGACGGGAAAGAACAGGAAACCTTTGGGACACCACCTGATAAATCTGATTAGTAAAAACAGAGCAAGTGGTAGAGTGATTTTAAAAGTTGCCTTCTGACAGGGGTGTGTTGCCAAGCGCACATCCCTCCAGTGCTCCAGGTAAGCGTGCATGGGCTCCCAATAGGTCTCCAGGCAACATTCAGGGTGCTGGTTTTGACCTGTAAGGCCCTGTACAGTCTGAGCCGTGCACCTCTAAGAGATTGCCTTCTCCCAGATACCCCACTGCAATCCCTAAGGTCTGCCAAGAGCGACCTCCTGCAAGCACCATCAGTGCATCGAGTCCAGTTGGCAACAAGATGTGGGAGGTCATTCTCAGCCGTCGCTCCTCATCTCTGAGGCTCCCTCCCTCCCTCCCTCGAGATGCCTGTATGCCTCTCAGTGGGCACATCTACATGTTCATTAATGCACCTTAGATACTGCATATTTAGTTTAGTACTTGCTTAATAAAGTACTAAACTAAAGGCGCAGTCACTAGATTACTGCACCGTAGCACCGGCGCATGGTTATTTTGTGATATGTACTGCACATTCGCCTAATAACACTGCGCAGTAGGGTATTAGCACGGTTTTTAACTGCCACGCTATTGCACACAGTATTATTAGGCTAATGAGCAGTTAGCATCTCATGCAGATGAGCCCAATAGTACTGGAAGACCTTCCTATTTGGGCAGGCATTTAGCCAACAGTGCTAAGGCGAGATATTGTTGGGGAGGGGTGTGCTTTATGTGATATTCTAGTTGCCTTTTAAATTGGTTTGTCCTCTTGTTCAAGCTCCTGTTTTATAAATTATTCCGTTCTCTTCTTGTAAATCGCCCAGAGCTTTCATTGGAGTGGGCAGCGTATAAATCAAATGAAGAAACAAGGAAACACATGAACAACATGAGCAACAGGCAGCAAATGAAAGGGGCATGATGAGCATTGCTAAGGCTTTGCATTGGGAGGGACTGCAACTTTGCTGAGGGCAGAAAAAAATAATGTGAAGGGGCCAGAGGGCTTAGAAATTGTTCCATCAGCAGGAAGGATAGGGACTATGATACCTCCAAGAAATGAGTGTCATGATCCCAATGGTCATGCCAATGCGGTGAGAGGAAGCAGATGACAATGAATGGGATTATGTGCATTTGATAATCCAGGGGGTCCCTTCCAGTCCTATGTGGGGACATAAACCATCTAAAATACAGATACTTGGTGGGCAGAAGCATCCTGGGAGGAAGTAATTGTGGAAGGAGTCATGAGAAGTGGGCACAGGCAAGGAGGACTGGTTGAGTGGGATTCTCCGGGTGGAAAAATGATCAGTCAGGGTGTGGGCAGTTGGAGTCTAAGAGGCGGAGGGGAAGGAAGGACAGGAGTGTCCCCTTTGGGGTGTGCAGGGGTATAGGAGAAGCAAAGCCTCTCCACACAGAGAACTGGGCGATGTGGTGTTTGAGTTTCTGGATGGTGCACAATGCACGGGTGTCTCGGCTCAAGGAGAGGAGCATGTAGGGTGTGAGACATGAGGCTCTCCCTGAAGAAGGAGGTGGTAAAAGGGTACAAGAGGAAATGGGCAGCAGAGGTCTCTGCAGGGACGGAGGTGGACGAAGGGCTTGGTGGAAGGGTCGAGGTCAGGACGGATGGTGAACAGGGGCATGACCCTCTCTTTGTCAAAATGCAAACACTTAGGCAGTAAAAGGATGCTGCCTTTAACTTCTCCTGGGCACCCCTGTGAAAGCCCCTGAAGGACCAAACCTGTGCCCCCAACTGAACCATCTCAAATAAAACCAACACTTGGCATGAGATGTGCCATAGAGATGTCTTATAAGCAGGAGGATTTCATAGATTTCATAGACATTAGGGCTGGAAGAGACCTCGGACGATCATCGAGTCCAGCCCCCTGCCCAAAGGGCAGGAAGTCAGCTGGGGCCATAGGATCCCAGCAAGATAAGCATCCAATTTACTCTTGAAGGTGTTCAATGTAGGTGCTTGAGCCACCTCCGCTGGCAGACTGCTCCAGACCTTGGGGGCTCGGACAGTAAAGAAATTCTTCCTTAGGTCCAGCCAGGAGGGACAGCCATCTACCCCTCGGGGCAACACCCCCCCCTTTGACCAGGCAATCCAGCCCCTGGCTCTCACCTCTGAACTATTCGTTTCCAGTATTCACCCCCCCAAATACAAGAGCAGGAAAGAGCGATGGTGGAAAACGTTTCTCATGCCGTAGGAACAAGTCCCCCGTCTTTGCAAGGTTCCTGCTCTATTGCTTTTGGCGTCACCGCTTTTTGATTACTCAAGCTTGCTTTTTACACCCCACAAATTAAAGCGATTGCTGATCTGAGTTATAGGAGCTTTCCTTTCAGGTCAGTGGGTCAAATCTGGGTCAGGGATGCAAGTGATCTCAAGTGGTGGCTGGTGAATATCCTGCATGACGTGAGCTGTGTACCGTTAGTGCAGCTTTCCCCGGTCAGGAATGTATTGGTTCTCTGGGTGGCAGTTTCAGCACACGGCCAGCAATGCTGAGCGGTTTAACCCTATAGGGTTAGCCTTGCCATGTCCCCAGTAAGCTCTTACCACTTTCTTTAAGGGACCGTTCAGCATCATTTCCCCCATGATGCAGCCCTACCTGATGGCGTGAGCTGGGCAGGTTGGAGAGGCGATTCTCTCTCAGCCCTCTCCATGCAGTATAAAGTGGCATGTCCGTATCCTGAGTGAGGCCCTGATCGGACGGCATAAGCAGATTCAGAGCTGGTGGGAATCGGTGCAGCTCCGTGGCCACGATCAGCTGGAATTTTTTGGCCCGTTGCTATCTCATGGTGGAAAAGCCACCTCCAGAAAGCAGGAGCTCCCGGCTTTAATGCACTGTCCGTTCCCACGGAGCAATGCTGCGTGACTGAGGCAGGGGCACCTGGCTTTGGGATGAAGGGGGAGCTGATGTCCCTGTCTTCGGCAATGGTTTCCCTAAAAGGGCTGAAAGGGAGACTAGCAATATCTGATAAAGGAACCCAATGTTATCATTTATACATGTCCTAGAAAGGAGCGACCTCTCTGCTTGTGAGATGGGGCTATCCCAGCTCCTTGCAGCAGAGGAAGCAGGGAATTATCTTAGAAAAAACATTTCTGCTGCAGGGGGAACATGGCAATAATCTGCTGTGAGCCCTGGATAAGGCAGGCTGCCAATGATTAACAGTCTTATGCAATCCCTCCCTAGCCGGGCAGGGCTCTTCTGAGTGTATCTGGGTTAAGAAGGTCCTTTCTATAGCGGGTCTCCCATCTAGGCTCTCTCTCTTTTCTGTCTAGGTATTTTTCTCCTTTCTAGGCTTTTTAAGAACTCTGTGCTCCCCAGTGAAGTTTGGCAGGGGATTAACATGGACCAAAAGAGCAGGTTTTCCAGATACTTGGTGCAGCTGATAGAAACAAAGCAAACTATATTTGTTGCCCACCCAGGTAAGGAGGACCTACACAGGGCGAGATTGTACCCTCTGTATGTGCCCACTGAGGTCCACAGAGTTACACCAGGAAGGCATTGAACTCATCCTGCTTATAAACAGTCCTGGGGGAGTTGCAGTAACATGGTGTAACCGGAGCCGTCTCCCTCGGCCGGGGTCATGCGATAGGGCAAGCGCTTCCTGACCTTGCTCATTCCCCTGCCTAGGATGACATGATGTCTTGGAAGGCCATGGCATTTGCCCGGGTTGGGGATGTCTCGGGGAGCTGGCAAGAGCTTGGCACTCCGTATTGGGTTTTGCCTTCTGGTTTCTCATTACCCGCACACTAGGAGTCTCTGACAACGACTCTCCCTCTCTCTCTCTCATTAGGACATTGCTGTCTGTCAGCTCCAGCCACCTTATATTCTCAACTCTTTTAGGAGGCAGCTGGGCTTGCCAGTGCAAATAAAAGCCCCACGCTTTAGAGATCGCAACTTGCTGCCCCTTTGACATGGACTGGCAAGGTCCAAGTGGATTATTATCCATCTTCTTCTGCCCAGGTATGTGTCCGATGTGTCAGTGCAATGCTGGAACTTAGTATTTGTAGGCCGGAAGGCATCTTGGTGATCCTCTGGTCAGCCTTCCTGCCTAATATACTCCAAAACATCACCTAGTCATTCCCACATCACCCCTGATCTTGTGGGCGAGTTACAATATTGGGTTTTAGAAAGATCTCTGGAGCTGGCAAGAACTGGACTCAGCCTGGTCCCAGACAGCGGTGACTTGCAAGGCTTTACCCTGCCTCCGAACTCAGACAGGGACTCGGGGTCGTGCAATATGAACTTGGGCGGCAAATAAGTTTTTCCTTATGTCCAGATCCTTTTAGGATCTCTCCTTCTCCTGTAGACTGCCCCCAGAAGTGGTGCAAGCACCTACTCCGGACACTTTTAAGAAACACTTGGATGCCTATCTTGCTGGGATCATTTGACTCCAGCAGACTTCCTGGGGCTGGATCTGATGATCTTGCGAGGTCCCTTCCAGCCCTAGGGTCTACGAAATCTATGCAACCCCCAGATCTTACACAGGCATCTTCCAGATTCACGGCTCCCGAGAAAAACAGATCCTGTCGTAGGGACTGTAAGTGTCGGTTCTTGAGGTACAAGCCTGTTGTGGCCACAAGGCTAATGGCCAGGACCTGAGAACAGATGATGTGGGAAAATATATGTCCCACCGTGTTTGGTGCCAGCACTTTACGGGTCAGAGATTTCTCTCCTAACTCAAAAAGCGAAGGCCTGTCTCTTTAGTAAAGACTATCTGACTTCAAATTCCAGCTGATGACTGGTGTGTACAGAGCTACTGCACCCTGTTTTAAACAAAAGGGAAGGGAGAAAGGTTAGCAATCCATCATAGTTTGGTTGCTATTCTTTAAGTTACCCAAAGGGAAGACATATCCAGGCTCGAATGTTTGCTGAAGGCTGGGAGTCCTGGACCCTGCAGGTGAGTGAGAGAAGGAAACCTAGTGATGACGGCAGGTTTTTCCAAAATGGGGACCAGTCAGTGGAGCAATGTTCATAGGCAGCTAAGGATGGGATGGAGCTGTTCAGTCTGACTCTGGCATCTCTATTGCTCTATTGTTTGTATGGGAAGTCTTGTTCGGGGCCTGTACCTAGTTTACAGGACACACACACACAAGAGCAGTGGGGAGGTGAGAGGATTCATAGATTTTAAGGCCAGAAAGGTTGTCATCATCTGGTCTGGCCTCATGTGCAGCAGAAGCCATAGGACGCCTCTGAATTAATTCCCATTTGAACTACAGCAGAACTTTTAGGAAAAACTTCCATCCTTGATTTCAAAATTGTCAGCGGCGGGGACCCTGTTTAAAAAATCGTGCCTAAAAAACTTGGTTTAGCTTCAGTGTGCAGCTATTGGACCACGTTATACCTTGTCTGGTTGAGTCGTGATAAGATTTCTATTCCTTGCGTAAATACTCATTTAGATGCTGATGGAGTCGCCTCTTAACCTTCTCTTTGGTAGGCTAACCAGCTAGAGCTCCTCAAGTCCAAGTCTAGGTTTGATTTTCTAGTTGTTTAGTCATGATCATAATTCTTCACTGCACCTCTACAACTTGCCAACATCCTTCTTGAACTGTGGACACCAGAACCGGACACTGCTTTCTAGCAGCAGTCACACCAATATTCAATAGATAAAGTAAAATAACCTCCCCACTCCGACTCGAGATTCTCCTCTCTCTAAGGATCACATAAGCCCCCTTGGTGACAGTGTCATATTATGAGCTCGTGTTCAAGCAACTGTCCACCATGAATGTCAAGTCCATTTCAGAGGCACTGCGTGCCAGGACAAAGTCACTTATCTTGTAAATCTGGCCCTCTTCCCTTGTTCTTAGATTTCAGCTGGCTGTGCCGAAATGCCTGTGGTTTGCACCTAGCTCACCAAATGCTCCACATAGGTCACCAGGACAGAGCAATCTCCTTTATTTTACCATTCCCTGTGTGTCACATGCAAGAAGAATTTGGCGGTTTTCAAGGTCACTGCTAAATATATTAAATAAACTAAAAACCGACCCCTGTGAAATACAACCAGAAATGCACCTGTTCAGTGATGATTCTCATTTGCAAGTACACTTTGTGACCTGTCAGCTAGCCAGTCTTTAATCTGCTCAGCGTGTGCCATGTTCGTTTTGTATCATTCCAGGTCCTTAATCAAAGTGTCAGGCGGTACAAAGTCAAATGACTTGCAGCAGTCTATTACATCAATGCTATTGCCTTTGTCAGCCAAACTGGTAATATCTTGCAAAAAAAGGAATGCAGCTAGTTTGACAGGATCTGTTGCCCATTCCCCCATGCTGATAGGTATTAATTATATTACTTTCCTTTAATTCCCTATTAACTGTGTCCTGTTATCTGCTGTTCCATTATTTTGCCTGGGATCGATGTCAAGTTGACAGGCCAGTAATTACTTGGGTTGTCCCATTTACCTTTTTCAATATCAACTCAACGTGAGCTTTCGTCCAGCTTTCTGGATCTTTCCCACTGCTCCAGGTTATTGAAAATCAGCGTCAACAGCCTAGATAGCAACTTGGCCAACTCTTGCAAGACTCTTGGCTGCAAGTTATGCAGCCTTGCTGCTCTAAACATGGCTAACTTTAATTGGAATGAAAAGCATTTCATCTTCATCCTTTGATACGACTATCTGGCTCCCCCCCAAATACAGAGTAAAAACATTTATTGAACACTTCTGGTCTCTTCTGCATTGTTATTGCCAATATTAGCATTTCCATCTAGTAATGGAACAATATCATTGTGGAAACTTTTTTTTTTTATTCTTAATGCACTTAAATAAAAGCATCCTTCATATTGTCCTTCATACTTTTGGCCATAGATTTCACCGTGATCTTTTGTACCTCTAATTTTCTACAGTTCTTTGCTTCTAATTTACATTCATTCCTATCAACTTCCCCTTTTTTCCCCCAACTGCTATAGAATTGGTTGGATTTGTTTTTAAAACTGATATGGCTCGGTAGTATTTTCCACTTAGTGAAATTTGCCCCTTTAGAGCACCCCTAATAGGCCCCTTTTGACCCGAGCAGTCAGTCAAAGTTCAGGGCCCTGCAGCAAGACAGGGATGGTGGCGTCGTGAACCTCTTTATACCTGCTTATTTACAAAGAATGTACAAATTCCAGTTTCTCCAACCGCAGGAGGGATCAGACATATTTGCTCGCAGATCCAAGCCCTGTACCATCAGCCAGCGCTTAGTGCAAGCATTTTTTTCTCCTGCACATGCTCCCCGTGCTTCTACACCTATCCAGGCAATTTCCTTGCCACTTCTTGTGTCCTCTTCTGTGTCGCTGCTCTGCTCAGAGCCTCCCCAGTGAACCCCTCCACCCCCACCATTTAAATTCTTGAGTGCTCTTCCATGTACCTTGTTCCCCTCCGTATCTCTTTGGCCTTTGAACTTCCCTGCCCGACTTCCTTTGAGGAAGGGGATTCTTTCACAGAGCATCTGAAGTGAGCCTATGGGGTTGCCCTGCACCATAAGCACGACCAGGCTTGGACCCGCAGGCGAGCCAAGACATGAGCGGCAGTCGGAGAAAAACCTTTTCAACGCTGCCAGTGCTAGATCACTCTCTGCTGACCACACGATGGTTTCTCTTTCCCACTCAGTCTATGCTATGCTTTTATACTGTTGGCAAGCCTGCAAAAAAAGCCTCCGGGAACAGGGGCAGATTCCTGTAGGCTCTGCCCATCTGCGAGTGCCTGGGGAGGTGGCCAGTTTTGGAGAGCTCCAGTTTTCTTTTTGTCAGCGGAAAGTCCCTCCTCGCCGATCGTGAGCCAAAGAGAAATTATCTCCTTTCGAAACAGCTCGCGTTTCTTTGGGTTGCAGCGCTGATTGGCAACTCGCAGCTGATCATGGACCTTTTACAAAGGTATCCATTCTCGTGCAGAAGTTTTAGCCTGGCTCCAGATGTCAGATATCATCAAACGAGCGGAAGGCCTGG
Organism: Crocodylus siamensis; assembly: GCF_052110815.1. Taxonomy (NCBI): domain Eukaryota; kingdom Metazoa; phylum Chordata; order Crocodylia; family Crocodylidae; genus Crocodylus; species Crocodylus siamensis. The sequence goes on along the minus strand of NC_143406.1, from coordinate 4,488,167 downwards.
CGATGCAATATGAAAGTGGCTGGTGGCGGGCCCAGCCCGAAAGCCCTCCCTTTCAACTGTCACAGGCCTCACACTGCTGTGAAAGCAGATTTTCCCCCTGTCCTTTAGATCCAGTTCCATTGCTAAATCTCCATTTTTAAAAAACCAGGCTGGAAAACAAAATCAGAAGCATCCAAAGTGTCATCTGTCCATGGAAATGGAAAAAAAAAACACCCTTGCAAATGAGATAGTGAACAGATTCTGCGTGGACTATTGTTTCAGTAAAGGAAAAATAAAATACCCTTTTTCCCACAACGGCGAGACCAAAGATTGGTTAGAAATGTAAGCACATGTGTCAGGTTAATGTATCAGTTTCCACCAGTTTTTGCCTTGTGCTGGACCAGAGCAATACAGCCTGTTGGACTGGATTTCTAACCAGAAGGTCTCTTGGATTATTCCTCCCTGCAATGTGCAGAACTGCACTGGACCGAGATCAGTACCAGCTCTGGGAGCTTGCCTTCTCTACCGTAATAGTCCTCTGTGCTGGCATTTATTTATTTATTAGAAACTAGTTCACGTTTTGCAGTGGCGAGTTCCCTTTCTTATTCCTTGCTGCTTGTTAGAGACATTCAGCAAACAGATGGGAATCCATTCCTGTTCAGGTTCATAAGACCCTGAGCTGCTGAGATTCCCTTGAGATCATGGGCTTTAAAAGAAAACAGGTTCGAGACATTCCCCGTCTCCCCCGCCCCGTGCAGAAGAGCTGCCACGGCATATATAGTGCTTCGAATGGTTTCTGGCCCTGGAGGCTGGATAAACATGATCATGCCTAATTATTTATTTCCTTATTTCCTTTCACCTGGGCATGTCTACAGAGGGAAATTCCACACAATTAATTTGTCAGACCACTTTCCTGGCATTGCTTGCACAATAATTACCCTCAGAAATATTCAAATCAACTCTTGGCTCAGCTACTCGGATTGTTGCTCATCGTCCAGAGGTTCAGCCTCTGGACAGGTGCCCGTGCCCTGCTCGCGGCCTCCGCCGGGGGCTGCTTGGACGGCTCGGTTTGTTATCCCCTACTCTCAGGCCCTTTCAGCACATGGGTCTATTCACTGCAGAGCTGAGCCAATGGCTCCTGCTACTGTGCATTTCCCAGGCCTTTTCATGCACTCCTCAGCCCATCTCCCATATTTTGTCCGACTGCCCAGATGTCAATGAGCTTGTGGGGCTGGTTCTTGTGTCTCAAAGCTTTATGCTTCCTGCTCGGTGCCTCCCCACTCTCCCAAGCTGGGGAGGAACCCCTTCCCGTGCATTTGCGCCACTCTGTTTTGATCTGCCTTCTTTGAATTGGCCTCCGTCTGGTGCCCACCAGCGGATCCCAGACTCCCCAGCCTTTCCCTGCCCTCTTTCTTTAGGTTTTGCATTGTTGCCCATTTACTGTGTTCGGGGGCATGAGATTCAGGAATCTCGAGTTTTAGTCCAAGATCGAGAAAAAAAGTTTCCTCTGCTGGGCACAGGGTCTCTTGCCCATTTCCTCCACGCTCAACCCCTTCCGTCTCCTCCTGTGCCTGCCCCAGTTGCTACCTTCCCCACTTCTGGTCCCTCTCCTACCCAGCCCTGGTCCTCCTCTCCTCCTCAGGCTTCTCCCCCCAGCCTCCTAGTGAGTCGAAGTCTTCTTTCCCCAGCTCATTATCAGGATCCCAGTTTCCTCAGCTCCTCACAAACAGTTTTATGCCGCCTTGTCCAACTCCCAACTTGAGTTCCAGGCTTAGTTTGCTATTCAGTCTGCAATCGCTCCACTCCTCCAGATCTACGGAGTTAGACACTTGGCTTTTACAGATCACAGCTGATGGCTTCAGAGGTCACGCCTACAGATCCAGCCTCATCCTCTGGCCTGTACAAAGACGAGGGAGTTTCAAACGTCTGTGGTGCCGTTTGGGCGCAAAGGAAGGATGAACAGAGGCTTTCCAGGCAACCAGAGCCTTCAAGTAACCAGGAGAACGCGCTTGGTCTTTGCAAGATGTAAATGGTCTTCTGCTCACCCCCAAATTACAGCTGCCATTTTCTGTGTGTTGAGGTCAGGAACAGAGAGACGCATCATGACAAATCCATCCTCCCAACGGGTCTTCCCTCCCTGCTAACACAGGCAAAGCGTCATACTTTTTGCCCGAGCCTTATTCTTGGAGCTCACCGAACCGTTTTGTTGGAGATGAAAGCAGTAGCCCCAGGCAAGAGCCTGGCATGTAGAATTTCAGCTCAGATGATTAAGGTTTTGCAAAGTTTTAGGCAACTGGACATAGGGATTGCATCTGAGAAGTGTTGAACAAAGTAGCTCCACCTGGGATACAACTGCTTCTCAGGGATCTGCTTCTTCTCACGAGCTCAGAGCAGCTGAGTAGGGTGGGGATCTCTGTAGTACTGAGAGGCCAGGTATCTCCCAGCCCAATGTTAGGCCTTTCGACCTCCAGGTAAGGCCAACATCATGCCCTCTCTCTGTGCCTCAGTTTCCAGACCTGTAAAGTTGTAAAGTAGTTTGCCCAAGACCAGAAATGGAGCTGCCCTTATGCTGTAACCTTCAGGCCTCATTCTTTCCCACACTGATCTCCATGGCCAGGGTGGAGCTTGTTTCTCTCTCCAGCTCAACCTTACCATGCAGACGAGCCCCTTGAGAAAGGCCATTGCAAATCTGCCTCTTTAAAGGCCAGCAATAGCATCACTAATAAAACAAGCAACCCACTGAGAGAGGATTAAGCTTGTTAGTCCATCCGTTCACAGCCTGGCCTCATTTTTTCTTACTGCCTCTGAAAAGCTTCGGCACCTCTCTCTCTCATCATCCACGTAATCGTCACAGAGAAGTCCATGCGCTCTGGTGGAAGCGTAGGGAAGGGGGCACAAAGGGGCGATTTGTATTTTGATTAGATCTTATGTCTAATCCCCGGTTAGCCCCGTCCAAGTTTCATGCTGTTCCCTGCCAGGGCCTCTGGAGCAGCAGCCTTGCAGGGAGGGTCTCAGCTGAATTTCGATGGGGTTTTCCTAGTGAACGACACGACCACGGCGCACAGAGGTGCCGAGCTGACTCTCGTGTCGTGCAGTGTCGTGCTGGGCGAGTTCACACATCCAAAAGCATGAGCCAGGCACGTCGCTGTCGAAGCCGGTTGGCAGAGGGGTGACAGACAGACAGAGATGCAGCCACATCACCAAAGTGAGGGCGGAGAGGTAGTAGATGCGAGAGAGCAGAAAACCAAAAACTCAACTAGTGAGGAGCGCCTGAGTTTCCAGGAGGGAGAAGGTTTAAGTGCAGGGTTTGACCTCCCCACTATGAGTGGGATCTACTGGGAGTAGGACCCAGGTGGATTACTTGAGGAGAGGGGGAACATTTCAATGATTGACGTACTCTTGAGGTCGTGTGGCTGGAAAGGCAGCACGGCCAGCGGTTAGTACACCGGCCAGGGGGTGAGGACTTCCAGAGTCACCCTGAGTAGCCAAAGCATGCACACATCTGACATTAGCCTCACTTGTACTACCAATGAAAAATGAAGTCTCACTGGCTCTCCTCTGGGGTAGACGTTTCAAAAACCACTGCACGTCAAGCTCCACAAGAGAGCAAAGAAAGTCCGTATCATTTTAATTATTGCTACTAATAGAATTTGAAAATAGGTGCAAAAACAATTCAGAGGCAACAGCCTCACCAAAAGAGCAGGAGGAAGCCCGTGCAGTATTACCGCAGGAGAAAGGTCTGAATTTGAGGGGCGGGCGACAAAACTCCCAACCCTTTGGATATTTTCCTGTTGCTGGCTTCTAATAAAGAGGACTCGGAGCTGCAGAATTGGGTTCACCGCTGGAGGGTTTTGAAGAACTGCTTTCTCCTCCCACAGTGCCAGGATATCAGCACGAAAGCAGGGAAGTAACCTGCCCAAAGGGCACACAAGTGTAAGCAGGGAGCACAAACTGTGTGTCCAATAGCCAGTGCGGTGCCCTGGGCAGTAGGTCAGGCAGCCTCAAATCTCGGGGCTGGTTTGATTCAAGGGGGGTCCTGGTTGCGAACGTGCTCTGGCCGGGACTCTTCACTGTAAAATAACTGGGGATTGGTGCTTATCACCGTTCTACTCTCCTGGTATTTATTGAATACCCTGATTTGCAAACAAGGCTATTCAACAGCCCAGCGAATAGATCTTATACCTTTTCAGCTGGCTTGGATAGACTGATGATGGATAGGATATCTCCTCAACCCATGGCAGGTTCTGCATAAGCACCCATATGCCCGCTTTCTCATCTCCCTCTGAGATCCCTGAATGGTATAAGCCAAAGTTTCGGCAATGCTCCATCAGCAAGCCTAGCTGGGCTCTGAAGTTCGGTGGTCTCCATCAAGCTCCAGCACAGCTACCAAATTATCACGCCAGATAGCATGAATTCAGCCCAAAGAAAGAAGAGCAGTGTTCTTATAACAGGCTCAAATCTAGCGCTGAATTGTAGGCAGGGATGTTGCAGGTAATTCAGGGCAAGATTTAGGCCTAGAAGGGCAGAGAATAAAACAATAAAATGCTAATGAATGATAGATGAGAAACAGAGAACGAGAAAGGACCGTCTCTAGATCATCAGGTCCTGTCACAGGCTGCCAAAGGCATAGACGTGAAAGCTGGGAAGTCCACAGGAACAGCCGTCATTCTTGCGGACCACAGATCTCTGGGACCAACGTCTATACACGTTGCTTTACAATGGGGTGAGTCTCAAACTGCTTCAAAAAGCTACCTGAAGATGCTCTAGGGGCTAAGCTAGCCCCGCTGGGCAGTGTCTTTAGCATCTGGTTCGGCCACTGACATCTATCAAGTCGGGGATACTAGCTTTGGACAACAGTATCTTCTCCACCGGCCGGACAAATTCCCGGCCTATACGTCACGGCACCAAAAGCCCGGAATTGCTTCCGTGCCTTCAAGGCATGAAAGGCAACATCTGGGTTGTATGATGAAAATAATATTTGGGCAAAATAGCTCAAGTATCTCCTGGTTTGGCCACATCAGCCTGTTGGCATGGGGAGTTTCTTCTGCATCTGGCAGGTGCCGACTGTCATTCACGGAGGACTGTACATCTTTCCCCCGAAGACATTATGCAGCAAAGATGAAGTTCATAAACGTGACAATAAAAGCACCGGCCCTGGCATGAATGGCAGAGCTCTTCCAGAGCTGCTGAACAACCACAGCTCCCACTGAAGTCCAGAGGAGCCTTGCCTGAGTGAGTCAAGAGGCTGGGATGTGCCCTGATGGTCTTCGTCTTGCAGGCTCCTGAGAGGGGACGAGTGCCGTCAGCTCCCTTCTAAGTATCGGGCAAGACAGGTTGCTCAGAGCTGCTTGGGACTTCAGCACTCCTGCAGGACTGGTCCAAGCACAATGCACTCTGTTGCTTTCCATCTTCCTTTCCAAACTCAACCTTACGCCCTTCTTTTTTCGTTTTTTTCCAGTAGGGAAACTCAGAGAGCCAAATCCTTTTTTCGTTTTTTTTGTGCAAATAGATATCGGTATAGATATAACTCCAACTGAAGGCAGAAGTAAGTCAGGAAAAGGAGGCTATTAAAAGAAACAGAGCTGCCAGGGTCTAGTCTAAACACTGGTGTAGTTTTACTCCTAGTTTTCTGTTTCTCCCCCCAAATAGATCATTAATACGTGGCTGTTCAGGGCACTGCCGGCATGTGCTGTACTAGGATCAGGATGTCCTGTGAATGCCATTCGTACAGCCATCTCAAGCTAGAGGACATCAATTAGACTCTCAAAGCCAGGTTCAGGCACATAAATAAGTGGGCTGATTCTCTTTTTTTCCAGAGACAAGCACTTGAACCCCCCTCCCCCACCACCACCCTTGAATGCAATGGGATTTGTGAAGACTCAGCTGCTTATTATACAAGGAGCCCAAATTTACCATCCAAAGGCAAAATGTTTGGGCTACGGTGTGCGGGGAGCGGGATCCTCTCATCATTAAGGAAGGGGTGTTAGCCTTACCAGGCAAATCCTCATTTGCTGACTCTGGGAGATGTCTGGGCGCAGTACGCCGTTACCTGGATTACAGGTGTTTGGTAGGAGGGCCACTGAGAAGAGTCAAGAGGTCAGTCAGTGGCCTGCCCTTGCATTGTCAGGTCCTCGCTGGCCTTTGATGGGAGCAGGGCAGCTGTACCTGGTTGATTTACAATGGCAGAAAATCCCTGGAGGCAGGAAAACCCTCAAGCCGAAGGATTCTGCGGACTACATAGGAAAATTCTTCCAGTGGACCCACCCCCACCCACCCCAAAATCTGGCGAGACCTATAGGAGAAGTGGTACCACCTGCTCTGCTGTCTCCAACTGGCTCAGTCCTTGACTTGCATATCCAGTCCCATTTTAAAGACGAGGAAACTGAGGTCCAAAGATATGAAAATCGCATCCCTGGGGTCACATAGCTTGTCACTAGAGGAGCCAGGGATCAGACAATGAATCCTAGGGGATGTGCGCTAGACTTCGCTCTCTGGTAAGAGGATTGCCACGAGTTCACGTACTTCCACTGGGATGGGGTTATTCTTCTCAGACTTTGACCCAAGAGCCTGTGACGGGCGAGAGGATTTTCTGGATGGGAAATCAGGATTGCGGATTAAAGATGGCACATGTTGGGAATCCTGTCCCGTGCATGGAGCTATGCACCCTCATGCATGCTACTTCAGTGCCCCTGGTGAGCTGGGCACTGTACATACCCCTTATAAGCCACTTTCTCTGCCCTGGAAAAAAAACTTGCCTCTGGACTCGACCAGGCTGCATGGGATGAGGAGGACAGTGGAAGAAGTGTGACTGCAATTTAGATCGGACTAGTTATAGGCACCCCATTCTCTTCCCTACGGCCTCTGGGGCACCCGTGGGGAGGGGGCATAGGGCGATACATGAAACCTAGGACCTTGGCTTCCTTCAGAGGGTACAGGGAAGATAATCCCGCTTCCCCTTGTCCACAGCCTATTGTCTCCTAAACGACCTTCTGTTAGAGATGACAGCGCCTGGCAATTAGATGCATGTGATATCAAGGCTCAAGTTGCACAGGGCTAGAGCAGCCTCGGGAAAATACCCTCCTGGAGAGGCACCGGGAGCATCTCTGGAGCCACATTTCCATGGTAACTGCATCCACAAAACGGGTGGCTGGTTGTTTTGATGCTGGGGGGGGCAACAGTGGATCCAGGGCTTATTTACTGCAGAAAACCTGGTGTTCCCTGGGGAACATTTGTGCTGTATCCTAATGAGCAGGAACGCTTCCTGTGCAGCAAGAGGAACAAAGGTCACCCAAAGGGGAGGCTGTGAGCCAGAGGCACTGGGTTTCCCAGTTTCCCAAATGCCCTACCATTCCCCATAGTCCTCAGGGTTTATACAGCACCGAGATGCAGTCTCCAAAGGTATTTGGTTAGCTAACTCCCAAGGAGACCACGAAGATTGGGGCTCTGGTGAAATAATCACCAAGCATAAAATGTCCAGACAGCCTGAGTGGTGCATCTGGGGCTTGGGGGTTTTAAATCTTACTCTACAATGAGTATTGGTGTTGCTGGAAGATGATGGATGGTGGTTCTGGAGACTGAAATCCTCTCCCCAAAGACCTGGTGCAGCAGAGCTAGGAGGAGCTACCCTAGTCTAGAGGAAGCAGGGGGCTTCTGCCTCCTGCTTGAGGTAGATGGGGGGGTGTGCACACGCGTGTGCGCACTCTGGCCGCACCATCAACCTGAACTCTGCATCAGCTTTTCCAGAAGCCACTCACAAAACCAGTCTCACCGCTCACACAACGTCCCGCGTGAGCCCATCGGGCTCGGCAGAAACGCCAGCCCCCGCCAGATGCTGCCCCAGACTATTACAGCGGTGTGAGAGTTTGCAAGAGAAAAAAAGAGCCATGTAAACTTCCAGCCCGTCTCTTGCCAATGCGGGATGGCTCCTAGCCAGCAGGGCCAGTGGTCTGCTGGATGCTTTTTGCATTTCCTACCAGTGCATGCCCTCTGATACTGTGCCTAAAGTCTCTTTTTAATATCCTCCCCGGTGGGGACGCCGCCCTAAATCAGGCTCATGTCTCCCACCGATCTCACGCAGGACAGCCAGTGCTCTAAACGCTACCAGAGCTGCTCCCAGAAATAAATGGGCCGGGGGCCATTGTATTTTACCGATGGTCCCCAAGCAAATCCCTGCTCAAAGCCTCAGTGGCTGCTGTCTGGATGGGCCCCAAGTCCTCGTGGCCTGCGCAGCCACATCAGGTCTCTCCCTGCTGGCGCCTTGGCTGTCCCCTCCGATGGCCCTGCCACTGCATTGTGGACCCTCTGGTAAAGGCTTCATCAGGAGGGAGGGGGACAGGGATTTCTAGCCCTCCCCGGCTTGTCCCAAGATACAGCTTGTGGGGAGGGGAGAGCCGGCTCATCAGGTCATGGGAGAGCGTTTCTCCACGAAGGGCAGCGACGCTGCTAGCAGCACCTTTTCCTAGAAAGCGTGAGACACCCCAGTTCTGGCTGCCCCAGCACTGCCTTGGCCCAGCCCTTTCGCCACAAGCACACGGTGATATTTTTACCCCAGTTCCAGAACCGATCCTCTACGGCTGACTTTACCCAACCCGCTCTGCTATCCAAGCTCTGCCCTCCTCCTCCCCTGAACAGTGTGGGACTTCAGCCAGTGCTAAACAGAGCTCCCCATCACCTACTGGGTCCTGAAGTCTTCTTGGTACAAACTGGATTTGGGCTGGCATGGAGGGGATCCCCCCCGAAACAATGCACAGTGAGAGGGTACAATGTTCGAAGGAGCTCTCTAATGCTGGAGCACCCCCAGAGGGGCGCAGCACACCTGAGCAGGACCACAACCCTGCTCCCCCATCAATTGTCTCCCCTCCCCCTGGGGTGCCTGTTGCCTGCAGGCGATGAGGCAGGAGTCGTTCCTGCTGTCGGCATGGCTCGGGTATGGAGCACAGGGTAGGTGAGATCTCCTCCTGCCCCTATCTGTCTTGGGTCACCCTTGTGCTAGCAGCTATACTCTGGTTTTATAAAGATGGATATCAAATGGGAGTGGGAAATTGCATTGCTGGGTATAAACAACAGGAACAACGTCTCAGCCCCTGCCCTGAAAAGGCAGGCATGGGTTCAGCCTAAACCGCAAGAGGAAGTCAGGCAACATGACTGAATAGCCCCGTAGGCTTTAACATCTCTGAATCCATTAAAATGGCCAAGCAGTGGGATTTCTGTGCTAACACCTCTGTATTAATACCACTGCTGCTCCTGCAACACGATTCTTATGCCAACATAATGTCTGTATCCCCGAGTGCTGTGCAAGCTGTAATAGCCAATGCTCTCTGTCACTTGTCATTTAAATATAGCCACTTGGGGGGTGGCAGTGGCAGCTTTTCCATAAAATAAACTAGAGCATGGGATCCTTAATGACTGATGTCAGTGAGAGCAAGCGCTAGGTACGGGCAGGCATCAGGATTAGGCCTCTCAAGCCTGGTACTTGGCTGGGCTGTGCATGGGTCCAGCAGAGACCAGTTGGGAGCGGAGCTGCCAGTCATTACCCCTGTTCGTGGCAGCTGCTGGGTTTTCCAAAGGAAGTGCAGGCTCCCCATCTCAGCTTGCCGACACGGCACAGACATCTGAAAACCCGTCTGTGCTGCGACGGATCCAATTCCGTACTTCCTTTGAGACGGGGCACATCATACAGGCTGTTTAAAGTGAAACCTCTAGCTAAAACTGGCTGGAGGTGGAGATCCAGGGAGGCTGGATACAGGTGGCTTCCAAGGATCTTGGAAGAGACAGAAATTCTGCAAAGATGCTCATTGTTTCCGTGCCTACATCTCACCGGGCTTCATTGCACCTGGGAGACAGTGACCCACCAGCTGCTCTTGTGTTGTTGGTGCATGCCCCCTTCTAGAGCTGGGCAAAGGCAAGTATCAGTCCCTCAAATCATTTGCATCGTCCTTTGTCCATCTAAATCAAAACACAAGGTGATTTTTTTTTTTATGTAGAAGACTGATTTTTAAACTGTATAAGATAAACACGTCAATTAGCTCCAAGTCATAATGCAAATTGTCAATTAGTTCCAAGTCATAATGTAAATCCCTTGTCCTCTGAAAGAATGATGTGCCCCGGATATCATTCTGGGTGTCGTATGGGGCCGTACTAGGGCTGACACAGGCCAGGTCATGGTATCTACTGGGGTCTCAGTGCTTTGAGGAGTGGAGTCATTTCTGGTAGTGAGCAGCTAGCTGGTTAGTGTTGTCTAGAGTCATTGCCAGGCAGAGTCAGCTAGTTGCCATTCAGGGGCATTATTTCTGGGGGCTAGCTGGTGGTACAAGAACCACCTGGGGTGCCTTTCAGTAACCCTCACTAAAGGGAGATATATATATATATATATATATATATATATATATATATATATATATATATATATATATGTCATGAATAGTCAGGGGAGGCCTGGGTCTCTTGACCAGTTTGAGGAAGGAGAAAGGTGGACAGTTGCTGGGTTTGTAATAAGCTCCCGAGGAAATGTCATATTTCTTCATGGGATTGCAGAGCACCGATTCCAGTTTAAATAAAACGATGCTCGACTCTTCTGCGGCAAACACAGCAGGTACCAGTTCCAAGATGTGACTGGAGGGGCAGCCTCCTTTCCCTGGGTTTTATGGGAAGAAACACGTTTGGGAGGGTCTGATTCCTACCCAGAGCCAAGGGTCTCTAGGACTAGCTCTGATCAGGCTCGCTGCTAACACGACCAAGCAAAGGAAGAAGCCTGTTTAAGGTTGGAATCTGTCAATTTTCTGACAGCTTTGTTCTGTGAACTCAAATGCAGTTATTCCACTTAACGTCTTCTGCTGAGAATCATTGATCGCTCCTCAGAGCAGTCAGCTATTTAGCAAGGCATCGGTATTCAGAGATGGCCTGGAGATCCATGCAAAGGACTTGGAAATCAGCAGAGACCGAACCTTGGCTGAGCAGTATAATGGCCAGAGATGTCCACTGCCCTGGAAAAGCTTGCCTTCCATTTGCAACAAATGGAGGTTTAAGGGCTTGATTCTGGTCTCTCACTGGTTTAAACTGGGAGTAGTCATGATGGGCTTTACAAGAGTGTCTCTCGTGGTTATTTGCTAGATCTCAGACTTGCCCTCACCCTTCACATGAAAAATACATAAGAGATGTGGGGAAAGAGGTCTTAGGCTGGGTGTTACGTGCTGCGTAGCTTCCCACAGCCGCACAAGTCATCCTTCATTGGTGCTCCAGATGCTCTTTAGAGAAAAGATATTGGACCTTTCCCAGCTGTAGCAGCATTTGGTTATTCAGCAGCATCACCAGGTGTGGATAAAAAAAAAATCACAGTGCGATCTCTGGACATCCTTTGTGAAAGCTGTGACAGCAGCCATCCCGGGGGGCTGCATCTACTTTGCGGCAAGGTACTATGGCACTGTTTTACAAGGGATTTCTTGGCAACATCATATCTCTCAGCATCATATCCCTGCTTGATGTGGGGGAACAAAATTGCGGGAGACAGATGCTGTAGCCCGATGTTCCCTGGTCTTCCTTTTGCTAATGTGAATGGTGCTGAACAGGGTGAGCATTATGGCAGAGCTTGCGCGGGGCTGAGCCCCCTCCATAAGAGATGAGAGCCCCCCCTGTAAGATTTGAAAATCGTAACCTGGGGGGTGGTCTCCAATCGGATTGCTCTTCCAGTGAACTGGTTTAATTTTTTTTGTAGCCCCTCCAAGAGTCCAAGTGTAATCCAAACCCTGGTGCTGCCCGCCTGTGCATCCGGTGCTACGTGTGCCTTTGGGCAGGGGGCAGGACGCCAGCAGTGCTTTCTCTGGGATGCGTGGGGCAGTTCCCCAGCAGTCTGGGAGGAGGCAGCGGGAGCAGAACGCAGACTGGAGACTGGAGCACTTGAAACCCCAAGTGGAAAGTGCTTTGCATTTCCCACGGGTATTTTGTGAGGTGGCTGCTGGTTTCTTTCTTTTTGCTATTTATTAAGCTCATGGTAAACGCCAGTCAAACCTGGCAGCTTCCCCATCTCTGCCTTCCCAGCTTCCACCGAAGCAATAACAGCGCTGTGCAAACATAGCCCGACTCTTTTTTTAGCCTGCAATTACGGTGGGTACAGCTGAGTTCCCTTAGATGATTATGCAGCTGATTGCATTTGTCCTGCCTGTCCCCAGTGGGGGAAGGAGGGGATCCTTCCCTTCTTCCCTCCTGCTTGCTGGATTGTCCCCCATGGTCTATTCTCTGCTGGGAGGGGACGAGATGCCGTTAGCTGGTCACACCTGGTAAGGGACAGTCCATTTAGTCATTTGCTTAGAGCTCTCTTAGTGCAAGGAAGGCCCCTATGATCTCCCATCCCACGGCTTTGCAGGAGACCTGGGCCAGAAGGGAGGGCTGATAGCTGCACAGGTGCCCATAGACTCTGCAGGGCAGGAGCTGTGATTTAGATGCAGGATCCGATGACAGCTGCTTTAGTGCCCGTGAGCAAAGCAGCGACTAGACAAATTACCACCACCGGTTTCATGTTTAAATGCACAAAGGGATTTCTCTCTCATCTCCCTCCTGCAACAGGTGAATAATTTATCCCATGCCCATAAATCACCCACCTGAGACAGGCAAAAGCAAAACCAGCAAGCGTGTAGAAGCCTCCTGGTGTCTCTGTTTGCTCTGAGCCAGCTGAGGCTGAAGGCTTAAGCAGGCAGCTAACTATTATCCCAGCCCCTTTACTGTACACAGCCCTGATGCCGGAGTGGATGAATGCATGATGATCGTGTCAGCACTAACGTGATCCCACGCTCGCACCGGTGATACGGTGCTGTCAGGTAGTGCTAGACCTGAGGCTACGCATGCGATCTGGCTTGAGCCATCTCCGCTGACCTAATCTGCAAACAGCTCCCAACCTGCCCAAATGTTGCGGTCACGGGCCCACTTCCATTGTGATGCCAGGACTATCGGGGCACAGCTGTCACAACACATCTGGGGCATCCGTCTACATCTTGGACATACTTAGGGACACAGATCGAGCACCAGGCTGCTCCCATGGTACACGTGGCCTTGCACAATTACAGCCCTGACGTGACTTCTGGGTGCCATGATACAGCTGGCCTAGCAGTGACATGTCAGGATCTCTCAGATCGCTCTTGACAGGGCCGGCACGTCACCAAGATAAAATATGCAACTGAATGCCTTGCCACTGACTCAGTCCCAGGATAAAAAACAGGAGTTGAAGTTACTGCTCCTGCTAAAACATAGCTGACATTTCCTTCCACCTTTTTCTCTCCGAGGTGCTGTATGTTGTTCGCACATTGGTACCACGTGATGCGGAAGTTGCCACGGTAACATGCCGATGCGCTTGTATTTGAACACCAGCCCAACAAGTGGGGCACCGACACCCGAGTTATCTTCCTGCACGTTGCCGAGTGCTCCTGTAACTCGGACCGCTCTTCTCCTGCCCTTGCTTGCCTTCCACGCCAGGGCTGTCCCCCACCAGGGGCTGGAGGGAAGCGGGAGGTTTTTGTTGCCCGTGAGCGGGCTAAGCTTTCCCTTCTGCAGCCACCTTCGTCCACCCAGTTTGACAAAGCACAAAGGTGAGGGAAGCCCCTAATAATCACAGGGTGCCGCAGACTGGAGCATTGATCACACCACACACCCGTGCCCACGGGCAATCCCGGCTGCCTGGAACCTGCCCAGCCGTCGGGCAAGGGAGAGAGTCTCTGAAGCCCCCCCCGTTTCTGCAGGCAGCATCCCTGCCCACTGGGCTCGTGCCAGGAATCACACCTGCTTCCCAGCAAAGTGCCTTCAGAAGAGGCGCAGGAGGAGGCAGGGATGAACTAAGCACCCTGTGGGCTTCAGCTGCGGTTTAATAGTCAGGAAAGCAGGAGGTCGATTGTTTTTGGTGGAAACTCCAGCATGAACGGTGGTTAAAAAGTATGTGCGCGCCTGTGAAATTCCACTGCGCAGCTCCCCCAGCATAGCAACCAGGTATAAAAATATAAAGCCTTCGCCTATACGTAGGAGCATGCAGCAGAAACCTTCATTCTTTAAGTCACAAGCAATTAGGATCCAAGCCCGGTCCACCAGGTCTTTGGCGGTTGGCAGGGGTTTCGTAGCCTGGGTAAGATGTGCTGCTGGTGGTCTTCTTTGAAGAGTGATGTCCATGTCTTGCAAGCGCCGCAGACTCCCTGGCTGGTGGCCTCAGCAGAGAGGTTGAACGTCCGAACAGATCATGAAGTGCTGGTGCTTCTGGCACCATTGCCGCTGATCCCTTGTGTCCAAGGTAGGAGGAGAAGCAAGGCCTCTCATCTCAGCCTAGTACTGATCTCACCCAGGCAGACGATATAATCACTTTTTTTTTGTTTTTAATGGCCAGGCTGAGGCAGGTGCATCTAGGAACCTGCATCTTCGGCCCGGTTCCAGCCTTGCTCTCGTCTTGTACTCAAGTCCTGCTAATTACTGAGGCTCTCTGTTGGGCTCCGCGAACTCCTACTTTGGCAAATGCAGCCTTCCTTGCCGAGAAACAAAAGCACAAACAAGGGGGAAATCAAATCAGGACCCCCAGATCACAATCTGCCCTGCCCTGGCCAGTGTTGCCCCCTCCTCCTTCCTTCTGTTGTAATCTCCCCCACAGCCCAGGTGAGTGCACATCAGTGGTGAACAGCTTCTTTAAATGGAGCCGGGGAAACAGAAACTATGATCAGATAGAAGAAAAGCCAAGTGCAGTTGAGCTGAGGGGGAAAATCCCAGGCCCCCAGGCCCTCTGACCCCTGGCCACTGTGAACTACTGCTGCATCGGGGGTGAGAGGGGCGGATGCACGCTGGTCATGCACACTCTGCTTCTGCGCGCCTTGGGTTTTGAGCTGTGGATGGATACAGCGCCCCGGCTCCTTGGGGAGGACATGATCCTGTTTGCTCCACTCCCTGCATATCCTTGCCAACTCTGCCCATGGGCTTCTCACCTCGCACCCTGCGACGGCAAATTGCAAGCTGAGATTCTGCATCCCGCTCTGCATGCAATCTCTCTCCGACGCGCCAGGGAGCTCCTGTCTCCATTTCTGGTCCGGGGAGAAGGGCACCTGAGGCAGGCATGAGCTGGCAGGAACCTGAAGGCTGCTCTTCTGCAGCTCTAGACCCCTTCCTAGATGGGCCAGTGCCTGGGGTCTCTCTAGTGGGCAGGTATGCAAACACCTCGTATGGCCAGGAGCCATCACGGCGCAGCGGACACCTCCCTTGATCCTTGGACGTGCTGGGAGTCTGCAGGACAGCGCCCAGCTGGAGGAGCAGCGGCAGCAGTTGTAGAAGTAGCAGCTTGACATAACTCATACAAAAATGAGGTCAGTGTGTTGCATCGAGACAGGAAGTCTCTTCTCCGCTGGGACTGCGCTCGTTCAGCCGCCATGCTCAAGGAATCCAGGCAGAAACCAGAACAAAAAAAGATAAACAGGTTAAATATTCAAAACACCCGTTCCAAGATGCCTCCCTGCCGAGGCTTTGAATGTAGCACAGTCTGAAATAAATATTCATTGCCACTAAACTAGGACGTGCTAAACTAGGCCAGCATTTTCCTGCAAAAATGATTTATTTATAATACAGAGGAGAACGGCAAGCAGTTCCTTTCTGTGCTTCAGGACTTGGAAGAGCAAGCAGGGCTGGTCATTGGAGGGCTGGCGGAGGTTTTCAGCCTGCTTCCTATCACCAAAGTAGGAGTGCGACCCATATAAAATTCAACACAGCAACAGCAGAGTCCTTCAGTAGGCAAAGCGCTTCACCACCACGTCAAGTCCAGTGGTGGAAAGTTGGTAGGGACCTGAGCTTGGGAGGTCAGTGGTGAATTTTCCCCAGTGGACTGCACCCCAAAAATCAGGAGTCAGGCCCCTAAATTCATGAGATTTTGAGAAAAAATATATATATTTATTCTGGTGCCGAGGCCCTTAGCTCAGGGATTTTGCAGCTTTTCTCTGCTGTCCCAAGGGCTAGGAATTTAATTCTCTAAACATGAAAGCTGAGCTGCTTGTTCAATTCTGGGAGCTGGGTCTTTAAACAAAAACATCAAATATTGTGATGCAATCACAAGAGCTGGCGAGACCGCCTGCTTGTGAAATACTCTACTTTGGCTTCAGGACTCAGACCTCTGTTTTCCTTTCTTCTTCCGTGAGAGGGTTTTCAATAGGGCCGGAGAAAAATTGGGGGGGGCAGAGAAGTTTCCAGTTGGGAACTACAGATCCACCGAAATCCAAACACCGCACAGACAACTCTAGATTTCGCATACAATTGCTGATGGGGAAAGCAAGTCTAAACCAAACAAGGTTCTTTGGGTAAATCTGATATCTTTTATTAGACCAACTTAATAGTCGGGGGGAAAAAATTTAGCAAGCTTTTGGGTTGAAGTCCCCGCAGTTGGTATGTGCTCTTCTTGGATGGAGTGAATCAGTCTAAACCAGTCATTTATAATGTCTCATTCTGATAATAGCTAAATGTTTGGATTTGTTTTGTCATTAAAAGCATGTTTACTGCATAAGCAGCATGATGGTCGTTAAATGTGACAGTGCCGTATCATAAACCGGAGGAATTTCCTGTCTGAGAAACAGTTCAGTTTTCCCTTCTGCACTGGAACCAAACTGTTCAATGTTGAAGCATCTTGTTGAATGGAAATGCTGGTTTCTGACCACCTCCACGGTTCACTTGTACTTACTTATATTGACGGTGATTGTCCAATGCTTAAGGCATTATAGATACAGGGTTATAGATGACTAAACCCCATATGGGACAATGCTGTCCAGTCTGTTTTTTTCAGAGGATGGATCCACCAATTCCATCCTAATTCACAGCTTATGTTATTACTTCTCCTATGGCAGCACCCAAGGACCAAGGCTCCAAGTGCCATCCAAAGTCTCTGTCCAAAAGAGCTTACGATATAGGAAGCAAACAAGTGGTACCAGAGACCAGGAGACATGGAGGATAAGAGTCTTTTACTTTAGCCCATCAATATTTCTGGCTCAGGACCTGCCTGGACATTTTCTGCTGCTAGCATCTCAAGCATCACTGCAGAGGAGGGTTTTTAAAAAGGTGGCGGCAGATGGACTTGAAGGACTTTCTGCTCCCAGAAGTTGTCCCAGGGACTGCCATGCTGGGCCTGGTTCTTTCTTGAATGGACAGTGGAGCCTATTTGCAGCAGATAGAGTTTAAAGTCTATTTATAGGGTTATCCCAGGAAATCCAGGAGGAACTTCCATGCACGGCACGGTCAGCTCCAGCTACCTGATGTGGGAAGGAAAGAGGAAGAAATAATCAGGCCTCCTCCTCCTCGTGGGGTCCTTAAGTCTGTCTGGATGGGCTCGTCCAGTATTAATCTGGGGTGTGCTGCTCAGTGCAAGACAGCAATCAATAGTCAAGGCATATGGGACTGATCCGGTTGCCATAGGCTTCAATGGGAGAGACTGGTCAGTGGTATAAATGTCATCAGCGCTATCTTCTTCTGGTGCAAGTGCAAATCCCATATGAATGCCACTGAGCAGCACTTCCATCACCCTCAATGACCAGAAGGAAAGTGTGCGAATATACTGCTGAAAGCTAGCTGTAGGCACAGGGTTAACCTGGCGGTACCTATTTATAGCTCCTATTCTGCTGCATAAAGGAGCCCTGATATGAAGAGCACTTTTGATTGCTGGCCTTATTTATAATGAAAATGCTTGGCTTGTTTTACCCTCTTGAAATATCAGCTCTGGGGGTGTTCGAGGAAACGCGTATGGGTGTTCTTGCTGGAAAGAGATTTATTAGCTCTCGCGCCTAAATTGAATGGATGAAGTTGGGGCTTGGAGGGGCTGTTAAGGAATCTTTCACATCACCTTCATCCCTCCAAAATGTTAGCTAATCCATGAAGTTTACTAACTGTTACCAAAAAAATGGTCTTGAATAGTCTAACAAAAGTTCTTTTGATCTCACTTAACTTCCTCTTGGTTCTTAAAACTGTTGCCATTTCCCTCCACCATCCAGGCTATGATATGCCTGGACAATCAAGCCATATTCTTCCTCCTTTCTTTGTACATCGCAAGTGAGGGCATCGGCTAAGTTTGGTGACCCATCATCTCTGCCCTACCAAAGATGAAGCTGAGGCCGTACAGTAGGGCATCGGGTGTGCAGCCTTGTGTGGCTGCCCTCACCAAGCCAATGGACTGGGGAAAGACAGCCCAGTCCTTGCCATGAAGCCAATCCCTCTTGACTTAATCTCATCAAAAAGGAGGTCATCACACTATTAGAGGGACTGCCAGCTGAGGGGTGAGTTACAGAAGCAAGGGTGAGCAGAGCAGGAAACTTGGAGCATGGAGAGATGTGAAAGATCTACCAGGAACGGATGGAGACCAGGAGCACCCAGAAGAGGATGCTGAAACCCAAAGAGAGTGCTCAGGAATGACAAGGAAGAAATATAGGAAGCAGTGGAGATGGATGGAAGTGGGCAATGGGAGAAATGGGTAAGGCTCAACCGGGAGACCAGCAGGCATCGAAAGGGAAAGGATGCAGGTGTCACTGTGGGAGAGATTAGAAATGATGGTGGGGTGCAAACAGGGCACAATAGTCTGCTCATGACATTTCTTTCCAGGGGATTTGATAGCATGTGGTTTCTCTGAAGTTTCCTTTGTGACTCTGTAATTGTAGGCTGCTGAGAGTGTGAATAGGCTGTGATGGGCAATGCTTGGCGGGCCAAACAATAACACCCCGATAGCGAAGAATACTAGGAAACAAAAGCTTTTAGGGGAAAGGAATTTCCTCTCTGCAACATCAGGGCCGGTGCATGCGAGAGCACGGTGTACCTGAAAAGCTGGTCGCAAGGCAGTCATGCAGAGTCTAGGGGGAAGCTTGTTCAGATGAAGTGCAATTAAAATAACTGGGCAGCTTGTATTTCCAGCTGGGATGACAATGGAAACCCTTAACATCCGAGGTGAAAAAGGGTGGAAGAAGAGTTAATTCAGTATTTCTATCTGATTTTAGACAGGAAACTAGAAGCAGCAGCCCGACGTCTCAGGAGGGGCCTCTCTTGCGATGCCCACCCTGCTGTTACGGACTCAGGAGGTCAGAGAAGCCCGTGGATGCTGGGCTGCTCGCTGGACTCAAAGTTGACCCACTTTCCTGTGTCTTTCTAACGAGGCACATACAGAGATCTCACCAAGGCAAGAATTGCAAGGAAGAGGTAAAAAAGCTCCTGTCTCAGGTTGGGTCACTTCTATAATCTCCTAACCACGTTCCCAGTTTGCAGCGATGGCTCAAAGGGAGGTTTACGACCTCCCGACAGAACACACGCGCCTTTACAGTCCTTCGCCCACCGACTCCTGCCCCCGTGTCTGGAGGACGCAGGTGGCCGAGCACAGACGAGGCACATGAGCTCACCTCGCAGCGAGAGGCGGGTAGGGGCAAGGCTGGGCCTCAGCTGCACGTGGGATGGTTTGTCGTCTGCAGTGCCAGGCTCTGAAACCCCGAGAGGTGAGAACGGCCCCGTGCGTCTCAGGAGAGTTTGGGATCCTGCTTGTCGACATGCAAACCATTATTTCCCTGCTCTTTGAAGCGGGTAGGAAAGGAGGGGGAGGACGGGATGGGAGCAAGACTGCTGTGAGTGACTAGACGTGGAAGAGTCAGTGCCTGGGCACCCCCTCCCAGCTCCTGATTCAAAGGGGAGGCCCAGCAGGCCATGAAGTGCCCCTGAAGGGGGGCCTAGATGAGGGCCCCAGTAGCAGGGATGAGCCTCACAAAGGCAAAGCCAAGCCCCAGTTAGGGAGACGGTATGGGTGCAGGTGGAGTTCCTTTGAGGGCAAAGCTTGGTGCCCCCCTCTTTTTTTCTAATCTGACCCAAGACTGGAAGTGAACCCAGGCCACATTCATGCCTGCAGTGACACTGGGGATGATTGTGGATGTAGAATTTGGTCCCCAAAAGCTCACCAATGAAGCTACCACCAGAGGCTGGCAAGACCTAATTTCATGGAGTTGCAGATTTCCCACCCTCCCGTTCCAAAGCGATGTGGCGCGGCCACATCTCCAACGTGCCGGATAACCAGAATCACAGGAGCCTTGAGCACCTGAAGAAGAAGCCGTGCTTCGAGCGGGGATGTTTTCAGCCTTATCCCATTCTCTCCTGCCCCCCGCCCCCCAAACCCAGTTGTCTGGACCCCAAAGCAGAGCCACCTCTTGGGCAGCCTCTCTCTTTCCCAACATCTTTGCAATAGCTGTAACCTTCCCCCTCCTTTTCTTGGCTCTTTATTCTGCAGCCACTAGAGGCCACTGAGGTTCTGTGATCCCAGCTTGATTTATCTTCACAGGACACTTGTTTTCCATCCTCCAAAGGGGCCTGATGGTTACTAGCTGAAATTGCTGTCAGCAGCTGGATCCCTGCCCACGTCTCTTCCAGCTGTTGGATGAACGGGAGTTAGTTCTTGCTGTACTCGGAGCATGTATAGCAAAGTGCTGCATGGAGCTGAAGTTCGGTCTTTGAGCGAGTTGAGAAATACAGAACGGGGGTTCACAACCCCTGGACTTTTTGCAATTGTAGGAAGTTTCCTTTTTCCCCAGCGGGGTTGTCCATAAGCAGGACCCAAAGTCAGTGCCTACAGGGTGCAGAGGGGAATCGGAGGACTGGGGAAGAGACTGAATCAAGGGAGGCCAGGTGAATCCCAGCAACCTCAGATGTAGCTGGGTCACCTACATCTACACCACGACTGCCACAAGCAGAAACAAGGGAGAGCAATAAAGAAATAAAAAAACAATGTCCAGCCATAGAGCTGCAAAATTGTCTTTACTCAGCCTCTACACCAGCACAAAGGATCCCCCTTTGATTTGCAGCATCTGGGCAGCTGAAACAACTAGTTACTAAGGCCTGTGGCTTTGGGAAGCTCTGGGGAGGCAGAAAGCCAACCCTCCCTGCAAAAATTTAAAAATACCAGGGGCAATTTGCTGCATGTCAGCACATTTGAGACCAAGATGGAGGCAAAACAACTGCGGAAAGCTAATTTCCATTTAGTTTGAACCCTGGTATAAAACATCCCTGGAGGAAGCAATGCCAAAAGGTTGTTTAAAGCATCCCTGCAGAACATGAGCTTTTTGTCTGATACGAATCAGGACAGCTGCCAGCCACCAGCATCACAGCACTCCTGCCAAGTGGCATCTTGAGAGAGCATCCGCACCTCTGAAGTATCCGGGGGGTGACTTGCACGAGTACCCGCCTTCACGCAGCACAGACTCTCTGCCGTCCTTGCTCCTACTGGGGTACTTTACGCCTACCACTGCGGCGTCAGAGCGCTCCTAACGGACGAGTCAGGTCACGGATCTCATCGGCAAAACACCAGCAACCCGGAGGAGATTGAGAAGTACAACCAGTCGCCTGGCACTGTCTTTGGGGCAGCGACTTGACAAGATGATCTCCACCAGAGCCATGTCTCTCCTCTGCTTCCAGCTGGCTGCAGCCCGCCGGAAGCACGTGTCTGGGAGACAGGACCACCGTGGGGCTCCCCCATGAAGGAAAGGCAGAAGCTGATTCTGGCTGCTTCTCCCCGGGGAGAAAGCAGGGATGGATGGAAAGCAGAGCTATGATGGCGTGAGAGCTTCTCCACAGGACAGAGATGGCTATCGTGGGGGCAGGAGGCCTCTCCCTGCAGCCAGGAAAAAGAGTACTTGTGCACAAGGACACATGAACTTGCAATGGGGCAGGCTCCTGCTCACCGATTCCTGCCTCTTTGCCCACCCAACCCAGCGCACCCACCAGACCTCGCCATTCCCGGCCCGAATGCATCCCAGATTGACAAGCACGTCTCTGACCAGGAGCGGGCCTGCTTCTTCCTGGCCTCTCTGCTGTTTCCAGCCTGATGCTTCGATGTCTTGTGCAGCTCGGCCAACTATCAGAGGAATCCCCAGAGTTCATCTGGTAGCAGAGAGCGTTTGCTGGCACCTCTCACTTGTCTGCAAACCTGCCTGCCAGCACACCTCCTCCTTTCCAGCGGATCGTTATCCACAGCCCCCAGCCACCAAAAAAAACCCCAACACCTTGCTAGTTTTCAAGTGAAGGTTGCTGTCAGGCCAAGGGAAGCGGGCGGGGAATCAACAGATTTAAAAAGAAAAAATATATAAGCTGTTTAAAAGATTGGAAATGCATTGTTACCAATCACATATAACCCATTTCTCTGCCAGCGTAGAGTGGATGAGCAGGGCATTAGCCTTAGAGAGGGCACAAGGA
This sequence comes from Crocodylus siamensis, assembly GCF_052110815.1. Taxonomy (NCBI): domain Eukaryota; kingdom Metazoa; phylum Chordata; order Crocodylia; family Crocodylidae; genus Crocodylus; species Crocodylus siamensis. The sequence continues at coordinate 4,465,994 of NC_143406.1, read as the reverse complement.
TGGCTTGGCCACTGCTGGGCCAGCTGCCACTGCCATGCAGAAAGCACAGCTTCCTAGTCCTTGTCCGCTGCCAACCAGCCAATACACCAATGAATGGGGACATTGCAAAGAAGGAAACAGCCTCTTCAAAACCACTTCATGTGGCTGATTCAGCTGCAAAAGCACATTTCCTATTTTTTCTGGGTTCCCCCTCCTTTTTTTTTTACCTGAAGGAATGAAATGAGTTCAGGCCTACAGGAAATGTAAAATCACACCTCTCTTGGACCCTAGGGAAGCTTCCCCACAAGGAAGAGGAAGTAGTAAGTTTTGTAGGGCAAGGACCACGGTCCCCCGTTGCACTTCTGTAAAATCAGGGCGCATACTACATAGGCTGGCGCAGAAACTGTCCCGATCCTGCTTTCCCTCTGTGTGAGCCTGCAAGGCACCCTCTCAACTTCTCAAAATGAATCAGTACTGATGGAAACAGGACCCTTCCCCGCCACTCCCCAAATGCCCTTGGCTAGGGCTGAAGCGGAGCTTTTTTTTTCTAAGCTTTGGAAAGTTTTGCTTAGTGGGTTGTGTCCTCCCTTTATTTTTCATGCTTTTGATTCTTTGTGCTTCCCATTTTTGGCTGGGGCTGAGGGCCTGGGTGCCAGAAAGCCCCGAGAGAGCCTGTTCTCAAAGCATCGTGCTAGGAATAACACTGCCTGGGCAACAACCAGGGTTAGCCGGCTGGGTGGAGGTAGGAATTCCTGCCTGCAACATGGTCTCGTTGCTGGCGATGGGGCTACTCACAAGAGCAAATGCTCGACCAGGTCATAGGTGTTTGACGGGTTGGTCTTGCATTGCGCAGCTCCCTTGCATGAAGCCAGCTGCTGTAAATAAGTGTGGGGTGCCCCCGCGGCAAGCTCCAGAAGATGTCGAGGCCCAGCTCTCATTAATCGAGCCGTGTTGCTGCTTCACAAAATGTGTCGTCTTGGTTCCCTGGGTTTTATAACCCCCAAAATAGCACGCACCGAAGAACTTTCTGATTTCGGAGTCGCTTGATAGAAGTCATGCGAATGTTATGCAAGACTTGATGATACGCTGTAAACAGTTATTAAAAATGATTGATAGGCCTGCGACGAACTATAAAAAGGGACAGGAAAAAAAAAAGATGAGTAATAACAATGATAACAATAATTATAAAATTGAGATGTCCCATAAATTTAAAAGGCTTCAGAGGAAGGGAGTACTGTAACGTGCCATGGAGAAACTATGTTTAAAACCCACGTGCATGCACTTCTCCGAGTCTTGGGAAAGGCCCAGTGTGTTGTTCTGGCCATTTTGTTGGTTTTGCTTTGTTTCTTAAACATTTGTTTCCAGTGAACACAGGAGCTCCTAAAAAGCTAGCCTTGCAATCACAGATGTCTGCACTACTTCTACCGGGGGCTCTGCTTTTCTTACAGTTCCTTCTTCATGTTTGCCTCAAACTCTGGCCTCGAGCCTACTGAAAACCTCAAAACTTCACAACTTGCTTAAAGGACCTTGTTTCATCTAAGTCTGGGGTACGCGAGATGGGCATGTGAAGAAATCAGGACCTCTGGGTGTTCTTCCTTTTTTTCCAGCATGCTCCAATCCAAGCGTTGTACCCGGTTTTCAGTGCAATACACTGTGACAGAGGTTTTCTGGAGGTGCGAACCGTGTCAACCAGTTTCCATGGCACAATTGATCCCAAGGCTGAAACGTGTTTGCCTGGATACTTATTTCTATCACAGTGCAGTACCGGCCTTAGGGGAGGGCAAGCCGGGTGACCGCCCAGGACCCTGCACTTTATAAAAATTAAAATTAATTACACTGAATAGCTGTATGATCAATATTGTACGAAGAGACTTTCATTGCAGTTTCATGGATAGGGCAAAGCGAACTTGAAATCGAAAATGTCTGGCTTGCTTTTAGGTCATCAAAATTGAACCTCTAAGGAGCCCCAAATTACTCTCTGGCCCAGGGCCCCAACAACCCGAAGGCCACCGCTGCTCACTCATAACTGTTTAGGGTCTTATGCTACTTGCTTTGCAGCTTAATAGAGAGACTTCTGGGGCACATCTGCAGATACGCTGCATTGCCAACGGCCGAGTATAGTGTAATTTCAATGTTAAAATGTTTGCAAACATCCCCTGTAAAGCTCCTGATGATATCCTCCTGGGGATAAAAGTTCTTGTCTTCCTGCTTCAAATGATACTTGCTAAAGAACAACTAGTCTAAGTCTTACAGAAAATTCATCTGAGTGATATCCCCCACCCCGGACTGACGGTTGCAGTCTGGGTTATAGGATATCCCGATCTGTACGGTAAGGTGACGATCCTTCACAAGGCACAGCTATGAGAAAAGCAACTTCCATATTCTCCTATCAGAGGTTATTTTCTGAGATCGGTGGGGCTCGCGATCTTTTCAGACAGAGCAAACGTTGGGTTTCATTTAGACCTGGCTGGGATGTGCTAATTCCTCAGGTGCAGCTCTAGGACAAACTGAGTCAGGTCATTTCAGTAGTAAACCAAACCCTGGCACGAAACAGTGAAACCTTTCTGCAGGCCCCGAAACTTTCCAGGGGAGGAAGAATTCCCCATCTCAGTACAGTGCTGTGCTCAACAGCACCGGAGATGCTGGTTGCAAGGGACTGGTTTGATCCGCTGCTGGAAATTCAAAACCGAGCAACTCCTCTTCTGATCAGCAGCCTAAGACAATGGCTCGGAGAAGTTTAATTGCACCTGAAATCATTTGTACTCAGCTGTATCAAAGGGATTTTCTGCCCTGACAAGTTGTAAAATGTGAGTTCTTTGAAAAAGGACAAAGCCAACTTGTCTTTTTAAAAGTGGCTAATAGTTAAGTGAATGAGAATGAAGCATCTGACAAAGCCCTTGTTAAATAACGTGGCCTGATTTTTTTTTTAAATCTATAATGTATTCTGCTCCTTCTTTGTAAGCGTCTTTCCAGCAAGGAAGAACCCGACTACCTGAATATAAGGAGAGAACAATGAACATGACACACACACAGTGCCCATCACTGGTACAAAGGAGGCCATTTCAAATAGGCATGAAAAAGGAAATCTCGTTGTCAAAGTCTTTTCTCGGGTATTTCAAGTTGCATTTCAAGAATGTTAGAGCCAACGGTTGTCAGACAAAATGCAATTGCTTTTGAGCTAAGGGTAGGACAGTATCTGTCTACAGCTCGCATATCACTTACATTGTGGCTCATTTCAAATGCTGACTGCTATTAAGAAAGTTTGGGTTAACTAAACATTTCTTTTTCTCCTTAGCTGTGATTATCTCCACCAAAGCCTAGAGGGCCATTTAAATGCAGTGCTTCTGCTGCCTCCATCTAAAATGGGTTCCTCCTTCCACGTTCAAAATCAGCTACAAAAGCCCCATGGCACTAATTGAATATCTTCTCCTCTTAACGCCCTTGAGCAGCTGTAGCTCCTCTTCTTACTGCTGACATAAGCAGTAGCTTATTATTACAAACTGTCTTGTTAGTAATATTGCATTTAATCCTATAGGTTTGCTTTAACTGGATGTATGGGCATGCATGACTTAGAGAAATGCTTATTGTTAGTTGTGCTGCCGGTGTTTTAGGAACCTGTTGTAAATGAATACAGCCGATTCACTGCTCCTGGGATGAGTGCCTCACCTATAGGCTTGGTTCCTATAGGGTACAGTCAGGAAAGCAAACTGAATGGCACAGACCTTAAACTGAACATACTAGGTAACACCCACCATGAAAAATTAGGTCATTCCTATTGTCATGGCTTTTTCTTCCTTTTAGTTGTATAGCGACTTTAGGAACCCGCATGCCCATTATGGATACCTAAATCAGCTGGAATCCAGTGCTGCGTATGATCTGGAAATCTAAACCCCGAGTACCCAATTAAATGGAAAGATGACTACTAAAAACAGGTCTGAATTCAAGCAGCAGGAAGTGAGATGGGGTGATCAAAAAGCTTTGGGGTTTGTTTTTTTCCTCCATCAAGGATGACTAAAGTGCGAAGGCTAGGTAAAACTCCTACGCTTTCTATTCCTGAATAGCATTAGTTGCTGCCCTTCATAAGATGTCATACCTTCCAATGATCAATGGCCCATTAGACTAGGCAAGGATACAGGCTCTGTACCCAGAGCAGTATGGTCTCAGATTCCCAGACACCGAGTACAGCCCCAGGCCTCATCGTTACCCTGGAATCAGTTTTGCTGTCTGGAACATCGGACTATGCAATTGCTGAGTAAATTAGAAAAAGACAAGTGAGCAAATTATAGAGGAGACAGCTTCTATTTATGCATAAATAACTTAGTAATCAGCAGCGATGGGAAAGGAAAATACAGAAGAGACATGCAACTGTTTAGGGAGATTGCACTGAAATATTATACAATACAACTGGAATATTATACAATACATTGTGTTTGAAGGGAGCATCTTGAAGTCACAGACCTCACAGAGGCAGGTTTGCAGATGACAGATGGAACGTGACTCGCGGCACTGGGAGAACGGAAGGAGAGAGCAACACAAGTGAGACGCTTCATCCTTAGACTATAGTGCATTACAGCGAGGAAACCAGGGCTCTGTGCAGCCCTGCAGATTGCCCCCTGCAAGGAAGCATCCATGAAACCAGCCGTGCTCAGCTCTGCTGCTAGGAAAAGAGATTGCAGGACTGAGCTACATGGCTGGAGAGGAGCAATGGGACAATGTGCATGGCACCACTCCGAGTCCTGGAAAGCCTTCGTGGAGACCACAGTGTGCCTTGCAACAGAGACTGTCTTTGAACACCGGACCAGAGGATGGTCTGGCAACAGGGACGGAAGTGAACCGCACACAGCTCATCCCAGCGAGGAAGGGCGGGCGGTTGCAGGGGGAGAAGCCGACTTCCGACATAAGCCCTTGCCCGATGTCTTGCAGCGCTAGGACTCCCTTGAAGTCAACGGGCATTGCACAGGAGTGGTACCACCCAGGCACAGGCCAACAAGCCTTGCCCTCGCACAGCGTACCCCAGCCCCGGAGGAGACGGCCACTCGCCAGACCTTACCCACGGCAGGTCCCATCACGTGATGTGCCATGTGCATGGATACTGAAGGATGTGGTTGCTATAGAGACTGTAACTAGGAAGTGTATCAGCTACTGGAATTTACTCCGAGCTCTGTGACATTTGAGCAGGCGATTAGCACCCGGGTGCCTGATCCAAAACGGATTTCTCCTGCCAGCCAATCTGGGTGTGAATAAACTCCTCCTGTTTGCTGCCTTTCTCTCTCCCCGCCCGCACCCAGGCAGCACAGCAACTTCACTGCATGCAAGCAATTACTGTGGGACCGGAGCACACTATTGATTAAGCTGAACTCTGTTAACTTTAAGGAAGATTTCTGCTCTTAAAAAAAGAAAAAGAAAAAAATCAATGAACAGGATGACCCAGGTCTCCCACATGTCCTGCTCTGTGATCATAAACCCTGACTAGCTAAGCTTTTTTTTTTTGTAGTGCCTCTTACTTAACACTGTTTATTTGGCAGGTTTAAGAAGGGAATCTTATTACATGGCTGTCTGGGATCCTGGGCACTGGACTTTGACTCCGAAGGTTGTTCCCAGCCCAGTGGCAAATTTCTATTCATGTCACTGGCTGTAAATATTGCATTTAGCACCCAATTGCCTTGGTTTCTTGCATCCTCGGTCCTAGGACTTCATTCGGTTTCCAATCTCCCACAGCCGTCGCCTCCATCCTGTACCACGGCTTTCCGCCCTCTCTCTTTCTAATCATTTCAGCTCTCTGCTTTAATCTCGAGCGGAGCCCAGTCTCCCCACCGCACTCCTCGCAGTTTCAGAGGACCCATGCATTCACCATACCCGTGACTATTGGCACTATGCTGCTCCTGGGACCCACGGCCCCATGCATCTCGCAGTCGCAGTCTCCCGTGCGCTGCTGCTCAGCCATGTGGCCCGTTCTTCTAGGGCTTTGATAGCCACGGTCCCTGGGTGGGTGAAAGCCTTTCACCATAAACACTTGCCCTTTGATGCTCGCTTTTGGTTAAATATGACATTTCAAGCTCAAAGCTGCTTTCCAAAGCTGGCGAAGCTTCTCTTTTGTTCTCCGTGGATCTTCATCTCCGTTTGCTTTCAGGATTATTCAGCACGGTGTTTGGTGAAGCCAGAGGGCTCCAGCAGGTATTATGTGTTTTATCAAAAGGCCTAATTCTTCTTACAAACAGGTTCCTTTTCAGGGAACTAGGAAAGGATTTAGTGAGGTTCTGCCTGCCCTGCAGCTTGGCTTTCCTAGTTTTAATCTTAATAAATGTTTATCTCGACAATCTACTGGTTTAACACCCAACCGGGGGATTGTGTTGGGAGTTTTAGCCCTTTAAGCACCTTCTTTTTCTTCCAATTGATCTTTTCAGAGCTCAAGTTTAATTACTTAACAGCAGCTCAGGGAGAGAAAATCCTTCGGCACTTTGCCAGGAGCTCGGACGGCTCTGGCCCTGCGCTGGGGGACGAAGGGTCGCAGGGCTACCTTTACCCCTTCTCCGTGCCCCCCGTCTGAGCTCTGAACCAGCTGCTCTCCGAAGCCTCGGCGGTCTGTGAGTTAAATTTCCATTCCTTTAAAAACAAAAAAAAAGGCTTTGAAAAGTGAACGGATTGCTGTGTGATCCGGCTGTCTTGGGGCTTGGGACTGTCAACACTCATAGTTTCATAGTTGGTCGGGTCGGAAGGGACCTGAGCAGATCATCACGTCCGACCCCCTGCCCTGGCAGGAAAGAGTACTGGGGTCAGCAAGGTGATTGTCTAGCCTTGTCTTAAAGCCCCCCAGGGAAGGAGCCAGCGCCACTTTGCTTGGACATTGGTCCCAGATCCTAGCCGCCCTGACCGTGAAGTCGTGCCTCCTGATATCTAACCTAAACCTGCCCTCTGCCAGCTTGTGACCGCTATTCCTGGTCACTCCTGGCGGTGCTCGGGGGAACAGGGACTCCCCCAGTGCCTGCTGATCCCCCCTGACTAGTTTGTAACAGGCCACGAGATCCCCCCTCAGCCTTCTCTTGTGGAGGCTGAACAGGTTCAGGTCCCGTCGCCTCTCCCTGTAGGGCCTGCCCTGCTGCCCCCGATCGCTCCCCCTGCGGTACCTGAACACGCCTGAATGGCAATACCTACCTCCCTCGTGGCTGTGAGGAGGCTGCAGCACTTCTCCTGCTTGGGACTCTGGACAGCACGGACATTTGTCTTTATGTACAACACAGGCAGTACAAATGTCAGGCACTAGCCAGTGGGTTGCATGTTCCCCTCTGTGCCCAGTCATCGGAGGAAAAGTTTCGGCTAGGACTTCAAGGCAGCGCACCTAGCTTTTTAGCTCAAGCTGCTGAGACTCATAGCTTCAGTTTTGGATGGCCCCAGCTCAATGTTTTGTCTCTGCCAAGCTGGCACAGACACCCAGACCTCTTATACGTAAATCTTTCCACCCAAGGGAGATGAGGGCATGTGAAGGACTCCTTTGCTCCTTGCATTAGTGGCCTTTATAAATGTGGCTGCCTGTCCAACAGGAAACCAGATGAAGACTGCCCAAGGGGCAAGCAAAGACCATGAAATAGCTTACGCTAATGGGTTTTGGGGACCCTGGGGTCCTTTAAGCACCTGCCCCCTCCACATCTGCTTCTGTCCCCATTCCCCCAAGCTGTGTTCTGCTTTATCTATACAGTTTCTGATGCATTTGCACAGCGCAAGCAGGGTGTATATATGCCCAGGGAGTCCAAAGGATTCAGCAATACAGGGGCCTCTCATCCTCCCAAAGGGATCTGCCTAGGACAAGAGAGGTGCCAAAGTCTCCTCTGCCCAACACAAGCAGCAAGCCTCATGCCTTGTACAACACCCACTACCTCCCGGCTCCAGAGTCTCTCTCCCAGGGCATAGCCGTGTAGCTCTACGCAGCAGAAAATAAGCATATCCTGTCCCCGTTGAAGCCACAGAGGATTTCTAAATAGGCAAAGTGTAACTACTGGACTGGAAGCTAGCCAAGGCACTACCATTAGCATGCCAGCTCCTGCAAAAAGACTGCCCTAGGATTCTTCAGCAATATCGGCGCCCAACACCTAAACTGTTATCTAATGGCCTGACACCCCCGGCGCCACCGTGGAGGAGTGAGTTAGTACCGACATCAAGTCAATCACTTCCAGAAAGTTTCCCATCCCCAAACTGAACAGGTTGGGACCTTCTGGGGGCTGACACAAGCAACACGAGAGTGTGGGACATAAACACATCGAACGCATTTAATTCTTTTCTGGCCTTGTCTATATGAGTCATGTCCTCAATAACTGATTATATAAACATATATCACAAAAAAAGGACAGGGGAGGGGGGAGTTGTATATAATCTTGTGGATCTTGAGCCTTACAGGGCACCATGGTTGCATTTCCCAACATTTTTCTGCTACACCGTGGGTTAGAAACAGATTTTTAAAACCGTGAGATTGGCTTGTGAGCATGTGATTCCAGGAGCTGGAGCCTTAACGAAAACCCATCAGCACCAAGAAACTTGTGCTAAGACACATTGGCATGAGAGCTTTTAAAAGCCCCAAAAGAAAGTTAAGTAAGTTGGTGTAAGGTCTCTGCAGGAGGACCTAATCCTTCACTGCCACATGGGAAAGGGCAGTGACCCCAAGTCTCCATCCTCCATTGAGTCCAACTTCTAAAAACCCACTATGTAACCTAGGTTCAGGCAGGCCCTGTACCTCCATGACTCCCAAACTGATGTGCTACCGCAGTGCAGAGCTCTTCCAGATCCAGCATGGGCCCACAGTCTGAAGCATTTATGTTTCCGTGAGAAGACTACCGACGCGAGAAGCTACACGGGGCTGTAGGATAGCTCAGCGCCCATCCCGTCTTGCCCATAGATGGTGCTTCAGCATTTGGAGGCTGCAGAATAAGTTTACATCAAAACTTGGGTGGAGTTGTACCCACTTTGCCCATTTCCTCCCCCAATTTCCATAATTAAATCCGGTTACTTTCATGTGCTGTTAACCTGCAGCCCAGGAGTTAGCACTGAAGCCAGACTCCTGTCTCCTAGGGTGTAGGAGTGGCGTTTCTTCCAGATGCCAGAAACCGCTTCCAAGAAGCTACTTTCCGTAGATGCCGGGAGATCAGCAGGAATAAGGCCAGAGCCTCACGCCAGCGATCCCCTGTCTGTGATATCCTGGGATTACTCTGTTGAAGCTGGCTTGCAATGCTGTGTCTCTCTAGTCTTTCCTCCTCGGCCTCTTCCCCCCGCCCACCTCTGCACTGAAACCATCCGGGAAGAATGTGCAATTAATCTTCGTTTTGCCTAGTGTGCCAAGTGACTGATTTTCTCAATAACAGTGACAATCCATTTTCTTTTCCTTAAGTGAGTTGGAAGGGGATTATTTGTAGTTTACGTCAAATGGCTGCAGGGTGTCCCTTGTATTTTTAACTCCAGTCATTTGGGGAGAGAGCTTGGGGAGTCTAAAAGGAAGATAAAATCTTTTCTTTTGAACTAGAGCTCTGGAGGGCTCATCCACGGAAAAATCTGAATCATCAGCAAATCGTGCAAAGACGTGGCAAAGGCAAAGGGTGAGCAATCGGCTATTTGTTCTGGCCTTTGTCGGTCGTGGCCGGAAAAAAGCCCCACAAGCTCAGATTTTTAGGATTCTTCAGTGAAGGCCTTGCAAAATTGGGTTGGTTTTTTTAACCAGCAAAACTTGCCCTCCATTGGGACAGCCTTGAATGCTTCCCTGCTCATCCTTGAGTCTTGCCAGCAAACCTCTGAGCTTTTGCCAGTGATGTTAAAGTAGCTCCCAGTACAAGATGAGCCTGCTGCTGTCAGCCTCATTCCACCCGCCCGAAGCCTGCATAAATGCTCAACTAGCTCTGCTGGGACAAATCGTCCTCCACCCACCAGCCCACAATATCAGTGTCCCTGTAGCAATGACCGCTGTGATTGTGTATTTGAATTCTGCTGCCCAAAGATCGGAGCAGGCAGCGGCTCATCCCTTACAGCACTTGTTCCAAAGGAAAAAGGCTACCGCATCTTCATGAGCAAGCTGGTAAAACCCCAGCAAAACCTCATGCTGCTTCCTGGTCCGGGAAAGAAGTAATTCCTTGGCCTTCGTGGGGCGAAGGGGCTGTTTAAACACCTCTACAGAGCTCCTACAGCAATAAAAGATGTGTATACAGATACTGCAAGAGCAATGCAGAAGGGGTGGGGGTATACCAGGACAAGCTCCAGAGCTGGGCAGAAGGGAAGAGCCATATCAGTCTCACGAAAGGCAAAGGAGGGCAACAAAAAAATCCCCTCTGGTGCTGCTTCCTAGGGCTACTTCTGTTATAAGGAGTTTGCTGACATATTAAGCAGAAATCCAACTAACAACCCACCAGGAACAGTGAGCGTCTTATAACATTAGATACACCTTGGATCGTCCCCATGTTTGTGGTTGTGGCAACTGGAAAAGGTAAAGTCCTAAACTGATCATGCAGCTAGGTAAGAGGGAGACATTTGATTGACAGAAGTTTAGGGCTGCAAGGGACCTTGTGAGATCATCGGGTCCAGCCCCCCTGCTCTGGGCAGGAAAGGTGAGCGTCCAATCTCCTTTTGAAGAGCTCCAAAGTAGGTGCCTGCACCACCCTCCTGCACCAAAACCACAGCTTGCAAAGAGGGAGGAAACAGTTCTCATGGGGAAGAGATGAAAAACCAGGGCACCTTCTTTTATGAGCCCTGCTGTAGCTCAACGGTGCGTGCCAGAAGGTTTGAAGACACAAGTGGCGGTTGTGCCACAGACCCAACCTGTGCAAAGTCACTGCGCCGTTGGTCAGAGGTGCCAGCTATGTCAAGGACCCAGGAGCTGAACATCAGCTAGGCGCTGTGCCCTGGAGCGGCACATGCCAAGCGTGCCATGATCATCTAAGAGCTGAGCTGTGTTGCATGCGCACCTTCTGTCATCACACATTTCCTGGGGGTGCCAAATATACCACAAGCCCTGGAAACACCAGTGACTGGTGTCAGCTAGGCGTAGGCACTTGCACTGGGCACGTCAAATCCATGCCATATTGCAGAGACCTCAGCAATATATCCCAGCTTGCACCTCTGATGCACCTACTGTGCCAAGGCTGTATGTGCAATAGGCTCTAGAGATGGTTTTATTGCACCCATCACAGATGTGTGAGCACACCATAAGGACCAGAGCAGGACACAGCTCTGTGCTATATGCAGGTAAACGAAGTAAAGGAGCCTGCTAGGAAGGCTGAGTCCCAGACACATGCATCCGCTAAGCCAAGGACTCTGTAAGATATGCTACCACTCCCAGTAGAAAAGTTGCTCCACTGCACATGGAAATGCCTATTTACTTCTCCCACCATCCTTACTCTTTGCGTATAAAACAAGCCACAGATGCTATGGAAACATCAGACACAAATAGCCCAGATCTTAGGGCTTCTGGGCTGTCAGTCTAACACCTCTCCCCAGCTATAAAAACATTAAAAATGCTGCCCCTCTTCCTCTTGAGTGGGCATCAAAGCTCGAGTGTCGCTGGTAACCTTCTGTTCCAGTCCTCAGGAGCACAGTAGCCATATTGTGCCTATATCTAGCAAGTGAACTGCAAGCCTTAGGTTAAATAAAAAAAGAAAATCTTAAAATTCATGGCTGCTCGAACAGCTCGCATCAGCTGCTCCATCCCCAAAGCCCCCTGCACAATTGGTTTCTGTTGCAGGGCACTTCCGCGCCCGCTCCTAGTGAGACTCGAACTCGAGCCCGGAGGTGTGCCGCGGGGCACTGAAGTGCCCTGGCCTAGAAAGAGTTACAGGTGCCAGTTGCCGGGGCAACCGCAGTTGGGTCAGCTGACCAGAAGGGGGCGGGGCCTGGCCTATATAAACAAGCCAGGCTGAGGCCTGGCAGTTCCTCTCTGGCAGTTGGGGCAGGCAGAGTAGAGAAGTTTAATGGCCAGAACAGGGTCCATGCAAGGAGACCGGGCGGAGGAAGCCCTGGTGGGGATTCAGGGAGGATAAATAGCCTGATGGTTTAGAGTTTGTGTTAGCCAGGAGGCTTATCTTTGAGTTGCAGCCGGTTGGCTTATGCTATTGGTTTGGGTTGTTACACTGGGGGACCGGGTGAGGCTGTAGGGGTTGGAGGAGGCCTCAGAGGGGCTCCACGGCGGTGTGGGGACCCCGGTGCCAGAGAGGGCACAGTATTGAGGGGGGGGCATTGACCCCAGCCCTGCGGAAGGGGCGCGGGGGATTGAGGGCCAGGCAGAGCCGAGATCGCCTGAGCCGTAAATGCTTTAAGACCCGAGGAGAGGATTTAGGGGGCCAGGCATGGCTACGGCCACCTGAGCCCCAAGGGTGAGAGACCCCAGAGTGGGTACGGATGAGAAACCCCGGAGGGAGCTTGTATTAAGGCCCAAGGAGGGGATTTGGGGCCAGGCATGGCTGTGGCCACCTGAGCCCAATTGCGAGGCGAAGCCCCAGGGTGGGTGAGCGCGGGGAAAAGGCCCCAGTGCGGGCAGCAGCCGTGGGGGTGCCGGAGCGGGAAGGGCCCAGCCTAGGGAGGACGGAGAGCGTCCGCGAGGGCGGACAACAGTAATGGACTAGACGGCGTCCAGGACATCTAGAGGTTTGGGGCGTGGTATGAGGGTGGTAGGAGCCACGCACAGCCCTAAGGCTGGAGCGCACCAGAGCAATTAGACACAACATTGGACAGGTACATCAGGGGTACCACGCCGAGGAGGATAAAAGGCAGCCTCCCTTAATACTTCTATGATCAAAGACGTGGTGGGTGAGAATGAGGGTGCATGGACACTTGGCACGGTAGGGGGTGCCAGGAGAGATCATGGCTGCTCCTGGGACCCCGCCCCGGGACAGTTTCCTTTTCGGCAGCATACCATTTCCTGCACTCGGGTCCCTGGCTGCCTTCCTACCAAGTCTCTCAGATTCTTTGCATGAGGCTGCAATGTAGCCCAGTGTTTTCAAGGAGACCAGCACTTCTATAATGCAAGGCTTAACTTGGCAGCATGAGGGGAGAGCCAGTTTAGAGGAAAACTGTCCAATTAGCTACGCCACCTCCAGAAGTTGAGACAGACTGAACCTTAATGAGCGCTAAGTGTCATCACGCACACCTCCTGCAGAAAGAATTGGAGTATATGTAGCTACTACCTCCTAACTGTACACAGCCCAGCTAGCATGCAAGCAGAGAAAGCTGGGGAGGTGTGAAAGCATAGGGACAGCCTGACCCCTGAAATTGTTCTTGGAAGCAATGTGCTGACTGCTATGGAGAGTTTTGCAAGCAGCCCTGCAAAAAACTCAGAGGAAGGTATGCCACTCTCTGCTCCAGTACCCCACCATCTGAATGTCACTGGACCTTGCTGCTGGAGATCCCACATGCTTCCACCCCTGGCTCTGGGTAGAAGCAAGTGGATATTGCTAACAGTTCAATCAGTCAGCCTAGGCAATGGCAAGTAGCTTCACTCCTGCCTTCAGTTTCTGAATATAAATGAACCACAGTCCCATGACCCAAAGCTCATGCTCCCAGTTCCTGCCTGACCCAAAGGGAAAAAAGAAATGCACCCTGAGGACAGCATTACTCTCACAGCCCTCTCCAGTGCCCTGCTGGCTCCTGGGAAGCGCTCTTAGATCTCCTAGCTGAGCCCCACCCCAATCAGTGCATGCCCCTCACCTGTGGATCAGCCTTACTCAGAGCACAGCTGGATGCTCCCTCGTGCCTCTCATCCCTTCAAGGGGCAAAGGGCTGTGACCAGGACTCAGCCCTTTGGTGTAATAGCTTCTCTGGGGCCACAGTGGACTGCCTCCCAGCTGCCCTAGACCACATACTATGCCGTCTGAGGCCTTTCAACTTCCTCCCAAGTTAGAGGGAACAGCCCCAAGGCTCCAAGTTGGCTGTGGGCTCCTTAAAACTTTTCACTGCCTTCAGGAGCAGTGAGGCAGGACACGTAGACACACACAGGAGTTTCTTGTTACTCTTAAAAGCAGCAGAGAATTGCAAATCTTGGCCCCTAGCATGATCAGCTACGAAGCCCCAGCTCCCCCTACCAGTCGTGCACCCCCAGAGGCAGGCTTCTGGGTGCAAAAACATTGTTTCATGAGTGTTAACCAGGGGTAGGAGACATTCAAACTAGATGGCTTAGACACCTTCTCAATGATGGGTCACCAGTGAAGTCCCAAGCCCCGCTTCCTGGTCAGGGTACTACTAGACTGCAGCAGGGTGAGGTGCCCGCAGCCAAGTCCATGTACATGTTCAACACAGACAAGCAAATAAGACTGGATGGACTGATGCAGGCATGACCCCCTCTGTCACCGGGTGGCAAAGCCCAGGGCGGTCTGGGTGTTGGCAGCGTCTATGGAAAGAGCAGCCCATAAGATGGACAGATGAGGGCATGGGCCTCGTGGGCTGGGACTGGATGGTTACTTAGTGCATGAGAGGTAGCCTGGAAGGAGATGAGAGTGAAAGGATGATGCCTGGGGGGGCAGTCTGCAGGCTGGCATCCTGGCCTGCCTGGGGCTGGGGAAGGAGGAAGGGTGCTGGATGCAGCCTGGGGTGGAGCTGTCTGCTCAGAGCCTCAGGTAAAACCCTGGCTATAGCTGATCCCAAGCAGGGAAACACCTTGGGGAGCCTTTGCTCAACACATCCACGCAGCGTACATGAGGGAGCACAGCAAGCACATGTCAACAGCTGCTTGCTAATGTGCAGCGCATATTGCCTCTGACTGTCTCCAGAAACTGAGCTGCTAATTAAAAGTGGGTGGTTATTCCCTCCGGTGGGAGGGGAAGCCTGGGCCCGCTCAGCCAAGGGATCACCCCCACCCCTTAGGGCAAAGCCCAGCCCGGGAATCCCCCTGATTAGCCAGAGACATCGCTCCCAGCCTTGCGAATGATGGAGTCATGCAAAATATATGAGAGATAATTTCCACGTCCCACACTCCTCTTGACTTAATTAAAAGTCATTAAAAACGATCGGTACTTGGGGATATCCCCCCTAGGGCTCCATTACTAACAGGAAATGGAGGCAGAGGAATGTCAGACACTTGGTGCTGGTTACGGCCTGTTCCCTTCACCCCCCTGGGTGCACCAAGTGTTTGGCGCTTAACCCTGTCCTTTCTGAAAGCCCCCCATCCCCCACACCTGGTGCTGAGCCTGGGCTGGGGTGACCTCCGTCCTGGCTTCCTCTTGACTCAGGGAAGGGTCACAGTTTCTGTGCAAGCCAATGGACGATGTTTTCTTCAAATGGCTTATTCATATCAGGGCCCCATATCTAACGAGAGAAAGCATCTTCCTCTCCCCCCTTCCCTTCTTCCTTGGCTCACTTCCTTTGCACTTCTATGGAGGGCAACCTCGGCAAGCCCCTGCTCGCACGGGCTTCCCAGCACTTCATGCATCAAACGCTGAGAGCATGTAGACTTCTCCCCGTCTGCATATCAAATGAACTGCTGCAAACAGGAGGTTTTATCACAGCTTCAGCTCCCCTATGAAACATGAACTTGCATTTCAGCGCAGGAGAACTCGGACAATCTTTTCTCCTGTGCTTGATGAAGGATGCTTGTGCCTGACAGATTGCAATTAAAGGGGTTTTTTTTTTTTGCAAAAATCTAGTTGGTCTAATAAAAGATATCACCTCTACCACGAGTCCTGATTCCTTTTGACTGCTCCCTAGCACTCAGCGAGTGATGAGCAGGGTGGGCCCGGGAGGCAGGTAGACATTAGATCTGTGCATGGAGCCTTGCAGCCATTGTGAGGCTGTCTTGGCAAATCTCTCCTGCCAAAGGGAGGCTCCTCTGCTTTCCTTGCAGATCCAGAGCTCAGATATGTGTGCACGGATGGTAGTTATTATTACCCTGGCATGTCCCTGCAGTCCCGGTGGTGCTATCAGCTTAATTGGAAACCATTGCTGAGCGGGGCCTCTGCAAGGCTAATGGATCCTCTGGTTTCCCTCGCTATTTGCTCGGTTTATTTCTGTTTGCTTGTTTGGCAAAAAGCTGCTTTAAGTGTCCCAGGGAGGCTGGGGCTGGTGTTTGGAGCCGTGGCCCAATGCCCTATTGTTTCAAGGGGCTTGGTGCTTTGTCAGCATCTCTTCCCGGCATGCAACTACAGCTTCCCTGACTTCCCAGGGAGGCCCACTTCATGCTGGGGGCACTGGAGCTTGGTCGTCAGCAGGGGGTTTGGAGGAAAGGGCAAGGGATGCCCTTCCTCTGGGCGAGGAGCAGAGCAAGGAAGCCTTGCCTCCCCTCTCGCCCCAGCGGCATGGAAAAAGCACTGCCCTCAACTCACGTCAAAGCATACTCCAGCGCTACGTGGCACGTGTCCAAGTCACTGCCACTTCCCTTGCCCGGCTCTCTCCCCGCAGGATAGTTTTGCTCAGCAACAGCTGCCCCCGAACTCCAGCTCTCCAAGGGGGCCAGATGGTTTCTGCCTCCATCAACTCAACTGGAACGATGCTGGACGCGCGCGCGCTGCGCCGCAGGGCCAGTCAGGCCTCCTGGCTCCAGGCTCGCTTGCTGAGAGCTCGAGTGATGGTGATGACTCGATTTTCATATCTTTTCAATTAGCGGGCTCCGGTCTCTCCACGCTCCCTGCCTCCCCGGTCCCCGCACTGAGTAACACCACCAGCAGGTTATGTAAGCTGCAGGCGAGTTACATAAGGATGCAGCAGCATGGAGTTGTTCCAGGGGTGTGGGAAGCTCTGGCTGCCTCCTCCGTCCTCGGCCCACTGAGATGCTAATGATATCGCAGAGAAGCAAACGGGGCTCCTGTCCGCGCCGCCGGCCCTTCTTCAGGAGGCCTTGCTTGACTCCCCCTCAGGGCTGCAGAAATGTGAGCGTGACCGCACCGAGGCCTCTTCGCTGCCCGGCTCACATGAAGGGACCACTGCTCTTGATTTTTGTTGCTGCAGCTTCCTCTGCCTGCATGGTGGAGTATAAACCAGGACCCCCCCTTGCGACCAGCCAGTGGCCTGACCTTGGCCAAGTCACCTCTCTTTGCCTCAGTTTCCCCATGTGCTGATATTGCCCCTCTCTTTTCAGGGCGCTCCGGGGGAAACGACTGTGGTGCTCTTTCCCGTTGCTTCTACCTCTGCTGTTAGGGTTGACAAGACAGAGATGCTGCGATGCTTTCCAGCTGGACCTGCTCTGGAATTAAAACCAGTAACATTAATGGACATCACATTGGCTACTTGAGCTAAGAGCCACGGTGCGTGTGAAAATACCAGCGGGGCCTCACAGGTCCAAGAAGAGTTTTGCCCTGTGTGAGTACAGAGCACAAGACACAGGTCCATGGAGCTTGGGACTTCTGCCCCTTGGACAGTGGGTATGCCAAGAAAATATCGGGGCCAAAACATGGGGTTTGAGGACCAATGGATACCTCTGCCCTAAAGTTGCATGATAGCGGTAGCATGACCTCCAAGTTGAGGTCACTTTTGAAGAAGCAGGCCCAACGTTGCACAAGTTGGGCCACTAAAATCGCTTTTGAGAGCTGGGCTGTCTCCTGGAAGCTAATTTTTTTCCACATCAAAACCCAAAGAAAGAACGCCACTTTTCTCAAGATCGCTTTGTTTCCTTGTAATTAAGTACTCAGCCCTACTGGAGAGATTGAGAGATGTTATTCCATGCGGTTAAAAAAAATCCTGTCTTCCCCATGATCAAAGTGAAAACTATCCCCACCACGTTAGGGGGGCATAGTATTGTGGTGCAGTAACTGCTAATCATTACAGACCTTGGCATTCAAATCCCACCCCCAGTTTCAACTCCCCTTTGAAATCGATTTTCCGGATCCTGTGAAATCATAGATTTCATAGACATCAGGGCTGGAAAAGACCTCGGCAGATCATCGAAGAAGGGACCTTGGAAGATGACCGAATTGTCCCCCAGAAGCCAAGGGCATCGCGCTGACCGATGCCAGTGAGGAACCGTCCTGGTAACACAAGCAGGTGGAGCCCGGGTTTGAATTTGGCCCAATTAGTTTAGTCACAGCCTCAATTAGCTGAAGAAAAGGAGGTGAGCTGAGGATGGGACTAAAGCGGGAGGTCTCCAGCAGACGTGGGCTTCCTGCTTGCAGTTCTGTCTTCCCCAAGGTCCCTCGCTGGACCAGAAGACAAAACGCTCCTCAACCACTTTGGTCGCTGTGCTGTCAGCATCTGCCTGCAGCTTCACTTCTCAGCCGACACTGCTGGGCTGTACCACTGCGTGCTATTAAATTACTGCCACTTTCCACTCCTCTGAAAAGATTTTGGTGCAAGGGGCCTGGCAGCATGAGAAGCTTAGCATGTGGGACCAGGCCCATGGCTTCTGCAAATGCAAGACTAGGAATTAGGATTTGAGGATTGGCAGTGATAGTGCTCCCCTTCTGTCCTAGCCAGTCTTGCTGCTTCCACCCTCCTTGGCTCCTTTGTCATCCAGAAGGAAGGCCCCATGGGTTGGGGGACAGACAACTCCCTCTGCTAGGGACTGGTGTGTGGGACGGTCCGTGCACAGAGAGGGAGGAGGTGTCATTGCTACATCTCATGCCAAGACACCTCCAGGCATGGAGCAGAAGTCTTCCTGAGAGTTAGAGTTTCCTGTTCCAAGCTAATGGCAACAGCAAAGGACACGAGACTTCACAGGCTCTGTCTGAAAAGGATGGGCTGAGGGCTCCTTTGTTCAAGAGGGAAAGTTGTGGCTTAGTGTTTGAAGGCCAACATGTCCATTCTTTTGAACGGGACACAACGATAAGCCAAGCAGAGAGGCCCAAAGGCCAGGCATTTTCATTAACATCAGAGTGTTGACCTGCCGAAATGGGGCAGTTGGCAAGCCAGGTATTCTGGAAAAAA
Organism: Crocodylus siamensis; assembly: GCF_052110815.1. NCBI lineage: Eukaryota > Metazoa > Chordata > Crocodylia > Crocodylidae > Crocodylus > Crocodylus siamensis. Next base: position 4,447,208 of record NC_143406.1, on the reverse strand, counting down.
AGATCGGGAAGATTGTGCACCCAGTCACACACATGGATACCACACCGTGCTCTTCCAGTAGCACTGACCTCAGGGGAACCCATTTGCATCTCAGAGTCCAAGAACCTGGTTGCATTTCCAGCAGCACCTACCGGGAGATATCAGCTCTCATGCAAAGCATCAGCCCCCGAGTCTTGGGTGTTTGAGTTGCTGGGCCTCTCAATGCAACATCATCAATCAATCAGGGCAGTGCAAGGCTTTTCACTGCAGGCGGTGGGATGGGTATATTTGACAAGCAGAAGACAGACGCACTGCTTGGGTAGCCAGGGCTCACCGCGCACTCGCTCCCTGCTGCCTGGGCACTGCGACGGATTCACCATGTACTCTCCCCTGGCTTTATCAGAAAAGGAAAGCTATGAATTGCTCCCGTGAAGCCTAGAGCATTGCACTGACTGAGGCCACTGAAGACCCGTCCCGGTGACATTCCCTGTGTTGCCTTAGAGGGAGGCCTAGGACTCAGAGAGGAGACAAGAGCATGGAGTTGCCCTATTTGGACAAGATACTTTGTCCTTTAAGTTCAAACCTGGCCTCCACTTTTGGGTGTCCAGATGAGATGCTCTGGGCCTTAACGTGCAGTCCGTGGAAGCTGAAGCAGCAGCAAAAAGCATCTCAAGTCAGGCACTCAGAAACACAGGCCACCTTGGAAACATGTCAGCCTCCTCCTCTCTACGCTTTGGCTTCCCCGGTGCAATGGGGGGTCGTGGCTCTTACCTACTGTGCAAGGAGCTCTCTTGATGAAAGGCACTTTGGGAGAACAGAGCATTATTCCTATTAAATATCATTGTTTTGCTGCATGAGCAGGTGTTGATGGAGCCCAGAGTTTCCATCTCTTTTTTTCCTCCCCGCACTTCCTCGATATTTCATTTCTAGCTCTTTATTCAGGGCTCCCTCCCTCCCCCCCCAGCATCTTTCATCTACCTCCCCCAGGCAGCCTGCAGCTAATTTGGCACTGAACCTGTCACCATGGAAACCGGGGAGGATTATGAAGCTGCCATAGATCTAATCATGCTTGCTCTAAGACTTTAAGGAATGATTCACCTTCTGGGTTTTGTTAACCTGCATTACAGTGACAACGTTTTAAACTGCGCGACAAAAGCTGGGAATTAAGTTATAACCAGCAGAATCACACAAAGCTAATGGCTGCATTTAGCGATGCCCGCACAGTGCTCTTGACTTCAGCAGGGTGGAGGGGATTTAATGGGGTGGGGGACAGGCTTGGGCAAACCTGAAGACCGTAGGGCAACCAGTGTGCCCATCCGCAGGGACCGTTGCAAAATGGTCCCTTGTGGTAGCTTGTGTGGAGCCTGGCTCAAGCGATGGGGCTTTTGGCCATTTCTCGTGGGAGACTATTGCATTGTCTAACTGGAAGTATAAATCTGGAGTCAGCTTTCACATGAACCTTGAATTCCAGCAAGACTTGACCTGCAGCGTAAGGAAACTCATTGTTTCTCCGACCTCGGTGACTTCCCATCTGTGGGACTTCCTGACTTGGTTTAAAGCCAATCTAGCAAGCTCTTTGCTTCACTGTAGTGACAAGGTAGGGTCCCCTGTGACAACTGAGACTATTTGTCACCAGCCACCTTTGTCGATGCTCCGTCAGTCCAATCTCTTCCTCTCAACACCCTCACTTTCTGTCTCCAGTGTAAGACTTTGTTCTCTCTCTTGGCGAAGATGGGCTGCTGGATACCAGCGCTGACCTCCTTCTCTCTTGATCTTACCAACATCTTGATGTTGTTCTTGGTTACATCTAGTCCCACCTCTCTTATGACATTTGTTCCCATATTTATAGCAATGAAGAGATTGATTCAGGAGGTAATACTAGCTACTTTGCACTGACTGGGTGCTTTTCATCCAAGGATCATCAAAGTGTCTTCATTGGATATAAGGAAAAATTTCTTCACAGTTCGTGTGACCAGACGCTGGACAGACTCCCAGCAGGGCTGGTGCAGGCACCGACCCTGGAGATCTTCAAAAAGAGACTGGACACACACTTTGCTGGAGTTATTTGACCCCAGCAGCCTTTCCTGCCCAGAGCAGGGGGGCTGGACCTGATGATCTCACAAGGTCCCTTCCAGCCCTAAATTTCTGTGAATCTGTGAAACTTTTTCAGAAAAAAGTGCCCCCTAATTCATGGTGATCCACAGCAGTCCAAGGGCTCCCAGGGGAAATCAGGAGGAGCGTGTCTCAAGTTGGCCACCCAAAACTTGAGGGTCCTTCTGAAAAGTGAGCAGAGTCTCCAAAAAACCAGATTCTGACTTTGACCTGCTGAAGTCAAGGGATGTTTCAATGGGCCCAAGATCAGGCCCTGACGTCAGTGGCAGAAGCAGGAGCACAGCATAAGAGCATAAGAACTGCTAGTTACCAGGTCAGACCACAGATCCATCTTGCCCGGTATCGTGTGTCACACAGCGATGGAGAAACACAGAGATACAGTCTCCCAAGACTGGTAGCCTGGCCAGTGCATCGTCTGCTGATTTTCATGCTGTCTTTTATACAGGTGACTCAGAGAATGGCTTCCTTTCCAAAGCCACTGGACAGTGCTGCATCAATCAGTATAATACCCCTGTGTCCCTCTAACTAATGGAGCTAGCACTGAATTCCTCCATATACTTCCTTCTGCCCTACCAGACTGCCTTATTTTCCATCCTTTTCTATATTCATGCCCTGCACAGACTCACCTGGCTACACAACCTGAGAACCACGACCATACCGATCTTTAGTCTCTCCATTTCATCTTTGCGGTGCTGTTTGCAAAGACTGGATCTTTTTTTTCCAACGAGTTTTTCAACTACATAAAAACCCCCTGCACAATTTACATCACAGCCCACTCACTGTCTGCAGTTTCTCACTTTTGTGAGCCCAGTCTTTCCGACACTCAGCTAAAGCCTCTACCAGATGTTAAAAAATAATATCATTAGGAAAAGCTGATTAACTCCAAAAGAATAAAAATTGTGTGTTAATCTCTACCGCCAGCTGGGAACAACATGGCCAATATTAGCAGTCTCCCTTGCCTTCGAGTATTGTGAGTTAATCTGCCTGCAGATGGAAATGTCTTCACTAAGTTGTGATTGATCTGGAAATGCCGCGCAGTTCGTTCCCCCACCTCCATTCTAGGTGTTGGAGGGAGACGGCCATTTCCCCTTTAACTAATAAAAGTCTCATAAACCTGTTGGATTTCATCTCATGCAGTAGATTCATCCTCCTGCTGCCTGGTTAGGGATTCCTTTTTTAGGGCATAAATGTTTCACTTTTGTGGAGTTTTGTCATAAAATACACAGCCATCTGGGGAGATGTACTGCTGGGTCTTGTCTTACATCTCTCCATTGAAAGAGAGAAAGAGCGTGAACAAAAGGCAGGGAAATAAAAGCAAGACCAGAGAAAAGGCATGAGATCCTTCCTCTGCACTCGCCCAAGGTGTTATCACCCCCTTAAGAGATGCTGCTATTCTCACTTTTATATTTACACTGAGATAATGGACTGTAAAATGTACCAGGTCAGCTCAGCAGCTCCTTTCCCGCAGGCTTTTGTGAAAATAAAATTACAAAAACATCATTACAGGCTCATTTCCAGTATCTGCTGGCAACAGAGGGAGAGAGGCAAAGGAGTGTGTGGAAAAAATAACTTCAAATGCATGTAATGCCCAGATCCATCAAGATTCATGCTGGAGCACTCACTGCAACTTCACCTGGCTGTACCGGGACGGCTCCAGGGCAGGCAGGACACGAGAGCTTTGGGGTCAAAGTAGAGGGATGTCATTGCTGGATCTTGCTCTCTGACTGTGGAGAGGAGACACTTAGCTACATAGGACTACAGCCGGAGAATTTTCTGCCTGAGGCGGGGAAGGACAGTTTGGCAGATCAGGAATTAGCCTATACTGCAAGGAAACATGGATGCAAAAAGAAGTGGCTGGGCAAGATGGCAGCCACATGGGTTTTGGAGTAAAAAACAGAATATGCAGTCTTAACACCGACTGTGGGCTTCAATAGCCAGAATCATTGCCATGGGTAAGACGGGGACCAAGATGAATGGTGCAAATAGCTCTAAGGGAGCGGTGGATCCCAGAGCCATTTCAGTCCTATCAAAATGGCAGCACTTTGGTAATATCAGAGCTGGTTTGCACGAGCTCTGGTGTCTGATGCCTAAAGCAAATGCCATATTTCCTCACCCACATGACGGGTGAAGTTACAGCCATTAATTAAAGCAAATGGTCCTTTATTCAATGCATACTGGCTTCTTGTCCCATCATAGTAAATCTTCTAGATGCATCTTGTAGAGTTCAAACTCCTGGAAAGGCCATTCCATTGGAAGGAAGCTTATCTTGAAGTTCAGATGGTTGACTCTGAGCTTTAATTTGCAATCTAAGTTGCACTATAACAAATAAGGCTGCCTAGAAAAGTTGTGGGATCTCCATCCCTGAAAATTTTCAAGAGCAGGTTGAACCGCCACTTGGCTGGGATGGGTTAGTCAGCCTTGGGCCACACTAGACAGCTTTGCAAGGTCTCTTCCAACCCTACTTTCCTATGATCCGTAGTCCACGTGGCTGCTCTTCAGAAGTTCAACCCAGTGCTCATTACTGCCAAGACCAGGGTGGCATGTCAAAGTCAACTGTGAAAGCATCACGCGATCACATGGAAGGGGAAAAAGCTACCTGCCAAGACTGAAACGTCCCTTTTTCCTCTGGCTCTCCATAAGCCACGACAAGACCAGAGGGCAACATACCCCACACGCTCCTTAGGAGTTGTATAGTGGAGGCTCTTATTCTTCAGGGGAGGGGGCAGCTGGAAGATGAGGCTCTACAATGCATTTGGCCTCCCAGAAATAGCTCTTCTTGCTCCCTTGCTTGCTGTCTGGCTCTGTCTGTCATATTTGCCCCATAGGTGCTTTCCTCTAAGCACTCCTCTCAGTATCTCAGATGGTCTCATCTCATGGCAATGGGATTCCTTTCCCAGCAAAAAACATAGCTCTTCCTAGCCGGGGGCAATCTCTCCTTTTGAAGAGAGAATCAAGATGGTTGCAGGGCATGATTTAGTTTTGGGGGGCAGGAGAGGGCATGCCACACTTTGAATGACAGCACATGCTCCATGGTGAGAGTCATGTCACTGCTGGAGCTTGCCTGGCATGAAGCAGCTGCTGCTTTCCCAGACTGAGATTGCATAGACTTCATAGACATCAGGGCTGGAAGGGACCTCGTGGGATCATCGGGTCCAGCCCCCTGCACAAGGGGCAGGAAATCAGCTGGGGCCACATCACCCCAGCGAGTTAAGCATCCAAGCATTTCTTAAAGGAGCCCAGAGTAGGTGCTTGCACCACTTCTGGGGGGAGTCTATTCCAGACTTGGACGGTAAAGAAGTTTTTCCTTATGTCCAGTCTAAAACGGTCTTCCAGCAGGTTGTGACCATTAGATCTTGTCTTTGGTGAACAAGCATTCTCCCAGTTCACTCCAAGATCACTGAGATCCTGAGACGGGAGCATGTCTTATATCACTGCCAAGACATCTCTCCTTGTCTCACCAAACGAGCCACAGGGGAGCTGTGATGACCCGCACCCTCCATAGGAAAGGATGGCCCAGCCTCACACAGGGCCTTTGTCAGAGGACTTCCTTGCAGATGCCCCATTCCCTCTGCTGCCACTTCCCAGCTAGGTTTGCTGCCCGCTGACCTCACAACTGTGAAACGAGGGGCAGTGGTGTGTGATACACACACACACACACACACACACACACACACACACACTCTGAGGCTCTTCAGCTACAAGATGCAGCACAGACCCATTTCCTACAGCCTCGAGATCTCGTGATGACACATGACAAGTACCTCGATTGTTCCAGTTTCATTAGTACCCAGCCGTCACCGGTACCCCACGCTGGAACCCACCAGCCGTGCCCTGCGGTCAAGCTGGGCCTCTTGCTGAGAGGTTGGGAAGAGACCCACGGTAGGTACAATGAGGCTGGGAGGACCTGAGGATTAACCAAGGGGACTGAGCTGATTAGCACCAATGTTAATTAGCCGCTGAGGTCACAGCCTCCCTTGAAAACAAGTTATGAAGTGCAGGTTATTAATCTCAGAGATCCATCCAGCTGCTCTGCAGTGTTTGCTGGGGACCTCCAGGCAGCAGCTGGTGGGAGCAAAGAATAAACGAGGAAACTCTCTACGTGATGGGAAGGAGGAAGTGGGGGGGGGGAACATCACTCAAACCTCTCAAAACATAATTTATTTTAAATCAAACATATCCATGTAACAAACAAATCAGCCCTCCAAGAAAGCTTTTCATGGAGAGTGTGAGATGATTATACCCCCTTCTTCTCCTGCTTATTCTTGTTTTGCAAACGTGCAAGGAATGGCAATGTGTTCGGTAATTGAAATCTCAGGACTGTGCTCTTCTAGCGAAGGAATAAAGGTTCGGGCTGGAGCCAAAGCAAACTCTCTTCCTTGCTGCATGAGTCACTACAGAAGGGATGCTTTGCTTTCCCTCGCTCTGGACTGACAGCCTGCTTAGGGTCTCTCCCTTGTGTACCAATTTCCACTCCAGGAGTCTGCACTGAAGCGATGCACGACCTGAAAGGCTCAGTAGACACCGTCTGAAATGCCCTGTCTCAAGTGCATGTTTTTTTGCATGGCGGCACTACGCAGTTATGACATGGTCTTGGATGGCACCAAACCATGTTAAAACCGTTGTATAGTTAGAAGTCTTCATCTTGCAGAAGACTTCATCTTATTGCTTGTTATACCCTTCAGACCCACAAGCGGTATACCCAGACTGCTGGAAAACTCATACCAGATTTAATGTATGAAGAGTGCCACTAGTAGCAAAATAATCTAATTTATATTCTGAATAAAATATTCTACTACCAGCACTCATATATGACCATGGGCAAATCAACCTGTCTCTCTCATTTTCGCGGACTTTAAGATCTGGTTAGTAATTGCTTACCTATGTCCCTTCAGCTTCAGTGAGGCTTAATTAGCACTTCATGTTTCAAATGCCATGAAGGCTAAAAGCAGGAGAGAAACAGCAATTAAGTAAAGCTAGTCAGAAAAGTGTAAGTATTTTCTGAGACCAGTGTTAGAAAGAAATATAAAACGTGTTTTTCTTGAAAGACTTTTCCCAGAAACCATCTGCTTTCAAAAGCGGAGCATTAAAATAAGCTGAAGTAGGGACGTCCTGCTTTCAGGTCATCATTAAAGACAGATGCTGGGCAAATTTGATCATCAGTCTGCTCGGGTACATCAAAGCCCAGATTTCTAAATATTTGAAGCTCAGGCTTTATCACTGCGTGCATCGTTTTCTGTACTGGTCCATAGTCTCAGTTTGGTTTTGAAGGGATGGGTCAGAGTAGGAGAACATCCAGACTCTGAGTTGAGACCCCTGCAATACGGAGGGGAAATAAAATAGGTAAACGTGGGGAGGAAGGGATGAGCATGACCCCATGCACTCCTTAGCTTGGACCGGGGCACGAAAGCCATACAAGAAGCTTCTCGCAAGATAACCACAAAGCAGCTGGAATCAAATGCCCCGGATCAACTCTGTCCCCTGGAGAGCTCCAGCTCAGTTTTAAGGACAAACATAATCCATTTGGAGAAGCCTTGGAGAAGCATACCCGCGTCCTGGGATTCTCATCCAAACCAAACTGAAACTCAGAATACCCTGAGGTTCATTTGCTGTGCTTTTCCAAGAGGAAAATGTGCTGCATTCGCTCAACAAATAATCTGACAGCTGCAGCTGTAGTGCTTCTACTCAGCATATGATGAGAAGGATTAGCTGATGTGCCATGTCTACCTTCGGGACGCTGGTAGAGCAAGTCCCAAAGGGACAGGACTCCCTGTCTGAGTCAGCTTGTGCGAACCTGTCTCCTCCTCCTCACAGCTTTTGTTCGAAGAAGTTAAGAATGACCAGGAAGAAGCAAAATAGAAATGACAAAACCTTGGCTCAGTTCAAAACAATTACAGACTGGCTTGGCTGTCTTCACCTGAGCACCAGATGGGACTTCTCTTGGGTAAGGGGCCGAGGGCAAGATCTCTGGCCAGAGCTATTTTCGTACTTGTCCTTATCCCCCGAGGTCTGCACAGAGCAAGGCAACATCAACCCATGTCTGCACCACACGGCCTCCAGGGCTAAAAGAGGCATCGGTCCAATTCTGCAAGGATTTTTCATAGGCAGCGGCATACCCCTTTCAAGCTGGGGGAGCCGGGAGTTTCCAGTGAAACGAAGCAGAGTTTCACGGCTGGAACAAAAGAACAAATTTGATTTTATCTGTAGCAGCTGGTGTTTGCATTGCCCGGGAACAAGATGTGCAAGGCTCCATAACCTACAAACACGGCTCCACCTGGGGAGTTTGGTTTGACACACGGTGACTTTGGGACTCCCTAGGTGCCTTATCAGGCCTGGGAGGTTCAAAGCTAGGGAATATGGGTGAGATGCCAAGCTGCAGGCTTCGTGAAGAACTAGCGACCTGGGGAGCATCCTGCCCTGGGTGATCCCTCCGCTTCTGCAAGTCCGTGGAGCAAAACTGGCTTCCCCAGCGCTCGTTCACACCAGCAGAAGGGCCGGTGCTGCAAAGACCCGAGGGACACGAGGCCCCAGATCAGATCGCTTTCCCGAGCAGGTGCAGCAAGCAGGTCCAGCTTTCCACACGGCTCACATCCACATGGGGCTGAGTCACTCCGGGAGGCTGGGTGTATTTGTTTTTATTTGTGCGAGTTTAGAGCAGAAATGGGAAACATGGAGCTTTGTGGGGGAAAAACACAACCCCTCCAGATGACAGGGCTCGCCAGGCTGAGTCAGAGGCAGCAGCTCGTTCTAAATCCAGCCCTGGATCAGAACCAGTTCTGCACACGGCGCCGTGACTCAGCTCCGGTTATTTTGAAGTGTTAAGTCGTACAAGCCACGTGCTTTATTTCCCCAGATTTCTGTGGGGCGGTAGCTATGGGAACAGGTGGAAGGTTAAACTCGTGCAGGCTCGGCACATTTGCTGGGGATGCTTCCCTGCCACTTATAGGGATGGGAGTGGTGGGTGCACGGAGCCGAAAATGGGGCTGAAGGAACCCGCCAGGACTTTGGGCTCCATCCAGAGAAGCGCTCAGGAGGTCGGAGTCTCTGCCAGTGTATCTAAAATATCCCCAGCTCTTCGGACTTTCAAAACCGGGGCTGGAAACAACAAATTTGCTCACAAGATTTCTGGGCGCCTTGCTTCTGATCGGCTCAGAGAGTGCTCTGGGCTTGTCTGGCAGCACTTCGGCCCCAAAGGAAGCATGACCAGGTGGGATCATTGACAGAACACGCTCAAACCTCCCAACCTGCTGGGACGGACCACGCTGAACTCCTGGGGCCCGATCTGACCTAAAACCACCCGTCCACGGTCAGCCACGACCCCACACGTCCCGCTCCCGTTCAGTGCAGGAGCTCTGCGGAAGAGCAGCTTAGCAGTGTGCAGCGGATGAAAAGCCAAACAAGCTGCTGTAGCCAGCATACCCGTCACCCAGCGCAGACTTCAGCCTCCATAAAGACCTTTTCATTTTATAACATTTGGGGGGGACAAATCGCTTTGGCTTCCTTCCGTCACTGCAGCTGGAGGTGGAATAGTCTTCCTGCCCCAAACCAGGACGCAGCGCTGTTGTGTGCCGTTAAACGGGCACCCGGGTAGGAGCCTGGCGGCATTTCAGGGCTGGGTGACCTGTTCCCTATGCATACATTACGTAACGAGCTGGTAAAAATAGGCAAAGCTGTGCTGGCATCCTTTTGACAGAGTAATATAAATGTTAGGCGCTATTAATTAGTGCTAATTCTGGTTATCCTTCTGGTTCAGGATGAGAGAGACATGCCCACAGACAGAAAGAAGAGGGGGGAAATGGAGGATTTGGGAGAGCCTCCCCTCACCCAGGGGAGCATCACTGGCTTCACTCATGGCCTCACAATGCAATCTCCTGCCGGAGGAGCCCTCCCCCAGCTTCCCTCTGGGGCCAGCAGCATCTCCACTGTCTTCCCTGGGGAGCTGAGGTCTCTGAGTGTGCTCCCGACTTCTCCCTCCCTCCCCCTCTGGCTTTTGCTTTCTCTCCTTCCCTCCATCTCTTCCAGGACGTCAGCACCAAAAAAACCCCACCCAGCTGACAGAAGGAGAGTGGAGCAAGGTGAAGTGAGCTGCCCCTCTGAGGCCGAGACTTAATTATGATGTAGGGGTGATTTCACTGCGGAACGAGAAGAAAAAGACAACTTCATTATGTACATTTTAAAAAGCTTCTAGAGCCACAGGATAGAACTGAGGCCTCCAGAACAAGTAAGCAGACAGGGTGATCACCCACCCATGCACCCACACAAATGCCCACCCATGCATATACATAAATGCCCACCTATGCACATATACATAAATGCCCACCCATGCACATATACATAAATGCCCACCCATGCACATATACATAAATGCCCACCCATGCACACATACAAATGCCCACATCTTATTTTGCCCTCATGGGTTCCCCCGTAGCTCCTTGTAACCCTGAGCTCCCAGTACCACCCTTTTTGCCCAACCAGTCCCACTCCAATTTATCTCTGCCCCCGACCCCAGTCCTCGTTTCACCAGGCTCCTTGCCCCTATCGACTCCTCCCTGCTGGCTTAGCTTTTGTGGCAAGAGACCCATGGCTGACACAAAGGCCACGCGTGCCCCCAACATTTCTAATTTCTGCTTCAGGCAGATCCCAGCATGAAAAAATCTCTACTGAAAGGATTCAAGCTTGACAAAATTATTAGCAACTGAAAACTGCATCTTAGAATGGGAAGTGTCAGGAAACCTCAGTGCGAGGTGCTACCAGCTCAGCTTAACGTTCTATTAATGCTGCATTTTCAACCTTTAATTATAATTAAGAGTTACTTGTAATTATAGTATTAATCTTATAATTGTAATGTTGTAAAGTTATCATGCTATATTATTGTAATTTTGTAATAGAGAGAGACAGAGAGAGAGATCTCCATTATTACAACATGAAAGAGCAGAGTCGGTTCCTACAGAAAACTGAAAACAGTGAAACCTCCCGGGGAGGGATACTGTGAGACTAGCTTCAGCTCAGTGCAAATTCCTGAAGCTGCATTGGAAACAGGAATGCTATAACCAGAAAAAAGGGCAAATAAAGAGGAGACAAAAGACCTCCTAAGGTCCCACCTATGTACGTTCCAGTCAGGGTTTGTCATGAACTGTCACTGAGGGTCTATGGCATATTTTCTTGGGGTTTTTCCCCCCTCTGAAACTCTATCATTGTCCTGCTCCATTCTGAATACTCTACTTTTCATTGCCTTGGATAAATGGTCAAAACCATGATTTCATAGATTTCATAGACATTAGGGCTGGAAGGGACCTCAAAAGATCACCGAGTCCAGCCCCCTGCCCAAAGGGCAGGAAGTCAGCTGGGGCCATAGGATCCCAGCAAGATAAGCATCCAATTTGCTCTTGAATAAGCATCCAATTTGCTCTTGAATAAGCATCCAATTTGCTCTTGAAAGTTTTAACACAGCCAAGGGCAAGGCAAGACCTCTGAGAACAAAGGCTGCAGACTGCATCTGCGGGATGGGAGATGCCTTTTTGGCAGGTGGAGACTCACAAAAAGACATGGGGATCAACAAAAGTGTTAATACAGCCACCTCAGCAGGAGGTGCACGGGTGCCACTGGAAGTGGCAGTGCAACGCTGGGATGCGTAAAAAGGGGGACATCAAGTAGAAGTCGTGAAATACGGAGGGAGCCGGCACTGAATGTGTCCCAGTCAGTCCCTGACCACCCCAATGGCACTTCTCCCCACTGCCCGCTTGACAGGAGGAAGTCTTGCTCTCTCTTCCAGTCCACATCAGAACTCATTGACTTTGAAGGAGCCATGAATTCCCCCAGCAGGATATGAATTTATCTCGGGGCACCTGTGCTAACAGCCAGGCTCCGGCTTAGCGAAGCAGGTGGCTTAGCAGTATAGGCATGGACCTCTCCTGTTCTCATCCTTTCTCTCCCACCTTCTGCCCAAGATAACTTATTTGATTGTACTAATACCCAGCAGCTCCAACTGAATCTGAGCCAAGGTCTGCTCTGTGCCGACGTGAAGAATCTGGTGGCATCTTGTTTTCTAACCCAAATCTCCTCTCTCCCCATTACTGTTGGCAGCTCCCCTCCACCTCCAGCGGGCTGCATTCCAGTGGTGAAAGCAGTTGGGCTCTGCTCTTCTTGAGAACCACCCTGCTTTCAGGAAGGTCACTTCCGAGCTGAGGGCGATGCCCAGGACACGGGGCAGGTTTGAGGCTCCCTCCGAGCAGACAGCGTTGCACTCGTTTCAGATGCCATTGCATTCGCCACCTATAATTGCAGCTAACACAACCCTGAACGTTCCCAAGGACCTAAACAGGCCATAAGTAGTCCCTTTTGGGGACGATTTGACAGATAATATGGATGAGGACAAACATCCCTTCATTTTCGATCGTGTTGCTGTGGCAGCATTGATGGGGAGACATTATTCATAAGAGGAGCCCATGGGAAGAAGCTATCAGACCTCGCCTGGTTTGACACTCGCTGGGTCCCAATCCACTGGGTCTCTATGAGCCTTCTTTAAACCCTGGGGGTCTGAACAGAGCCCAAAAGCTGCCCCTGTTTTGGGGCATCCGGGTGTGCTCTCAGGGAGGGAGACCCTAAGTCTGGTGCCTTGTCCTGACAGTTGTAATCTGCAGTCCAAGAGGCCTTTTCCCCAGGGCCCTGCAGCATCAGTAAAGCAGTAGATGTGTAATAGTCTCAGATAACAGATATAAAACCTAACTTGCCGCCCCCTCCCTGCTCACCAGCCGCTGAGCTCTGTTGATAGACATGTTTTACCACTGCTAATGGCATCCTTATTGGCCCCAAGGCGGTGGAAGGAGGCAGAGTAGAAACTGCTAACAGAATAATGAGTGGGTTTGGGGTTTTTTCCTCCTTCCCCAGGATCTGGAGGCAGCTTAATTATAACTGTGACTCAATGCCCACGCAGCAGCCCCAGCAAGCAATCCAGAGCCACCGGTGCAGGACAAGGTCGATGGAGCGGAGCTGAGCACAGGGAAAGGTGGGCCTGGACAGGGAAACTGGGGAAAAGGACAGCTCTTCTCCTCTCTGCTGGTATCTTTCTGGTTCTCATCCTCTGTCCTCCTGCCATTTTTTTTCCCTCTGCTGAAATCCTGACCTGGCTTCAGTTGACAGCAAAACTCCCATTTCAGCCTCATCTTCCTGTCTTCTTTCTTCCTCTCCCTTCCTCCATCTCTGCTTCTTTCCCCTGTTTGCACACTGGCATCTCTCTCTCCGTCTCTTTGCACGGGGCTCCACACCAGCTTGGCTGTCCTCTCTCAAGAGCAACATCACATTGGTCCCACATTTGTGCAACGCTTTGTGCAATAGGGTCATGATCCATGAGCAAGGGTCCCAAACATCGTGAACATAGCAGTAATAGCTATGGTTGTTTTTGTACCCTTAGTTAATTTTAGTAATTAATATTTGTTTTCATCACCATTGTTATTAGTATTACTATTAATAGCAGTCTTAAACTCCCTTATCTATGTAAGAGATCCTCCTGTGCTGCTAAAGCCATTCACACTGGTTTGGGTGGACCTTTGTCTGGATCAGATTTAAACAAGTTAAGTCTTGTATCACAAATCCTAACCAAAGCAGCCAGATCAGTAGGCTCTGGATCTAGACCAAAGCAAGGCAAAACAAAGCCATTTTAGTGGGAAAGGAAAACTGGCATTACCTTTATTTTCATCTTTAGTTTGCTGCCTCTGCGCTCCATCCCTCCAGGAGGACTCAGCAGCGACAGCGTCACACCACCATGAGACAGGCCATGCTGCCCACACCGAGCACTTCGTCTCACAAGGCTCCCAGCCGCGGTCCACAGACTTGACATGTATGGAGTTGCTGGCTCAACTGCATCTACAGCGTAAGGACTCATTACAGCCAAGCCTGTGTTTGCTGGGAAGCTCTTTGGGCTGCAAAGACTTATTTCCCAACACCTCAACCCACACCACACCCCTCGGCCATCAAAACCCAGAGAACAAAGCTGCAGTTATGAAAAGATTAGGGCATGGGGGGGAGGAGGGAGGCCTGTAAAACAAGCATGTGCGGTATTTTGCTTTAGGGGGTCTGGGGCCATAGCTTTGGAGACTCATCCTCTGAAAACAGTGGTGCGTGCCATTCCCCGTGAGGCAGCAGTGGATCCGGCCCTGCCACTGAAGTGATGGCAAAGAGATTGCAAAAGCCTGCCCAAAGGGACCAATTAGAAAAGAAAAGCTGCGCTTCAGATGTCTCGGCCTTGTTTGTATCAGGTTCCCTGTCTCCGTGTTACTAAAGCGTGCCATTGTTTTGGACCTGAATGGGCACATGAAAGGCCAGCAGCCCATCTGGCAGTCTAGCCTGTGGGGCCTGGACCAGGATTCGTCAGCTGAGACTCCAGATACGGCACCCTCGATCCAAGCCTCCTGTCGTGCGACTGCAAAATCCAGCTCGTGAAGGCAGAGCTCGCCTCGATTTCCAACTTTCTCTAACGCATCACTCACTAGAGAGCTAAACAGGGTGTGGTTTGGGTACGTGAGCTCAGTAGTGGTTTCTCTCATTGCCTCTGTGAACCAAGAAAACACAGAGATGAGGGATGACTAAGAAAAACCGGGATGGGTGAGGGCTGCGGGGAGTGACGATGCCAAGCCAAGCTCAGCACAATCTGTTGAGCTGCATTATTATTTATCTACTGTTCTGCAGCCACCCCTGGACGATGGTTGCACATCCCTGCATCCTCCATGTCTCATGATGAATTTCTGTGCAAATGAGTAGCGGTCTCAGAAGTCCATAGTAGAAAATGCTACCGCTGCCTTCATCCCCTGTAGTTCAAAACACCGAGGAGAGGGCAGAAACAAGACTGGGCAATAGAGGAGATTCCACTCTCTGAAGTAAAGCACTTTGCAAATGACCAAGCAGCTGAAAACAGTTTGCCCAAACTACCCAGTGGATTCGCTATTTTGGCACCGGCCTGTCTCTCACTCCATGTTTGGACAGCACCTTGCACATGGAGGAGGGATATACCGACTGGGACCTCTGGGCGTACAAAGACAATCGTAACGATACCACTGCATTCAAGGAAGAGTACAACCGAGTCCTGAGGGGCGTTCTTCCCAGTGAAGAATCTGCCGAGCTCTGTTGCCGCCCGCGAGTTTTCCTCTGCATGGAGAAACCGCTCGTGAGGCCCTCTCCTTTCCAGCATCCAACTTCATCAGATCAAATTTGTTATCTTCACCTTAGAAATCCAGCACACAAAGCTTGTCCCCTCCTGGTTGACTTCTAATGACCATAAGGACATCTGGGATCCTTCTGGAGCAAAGGTCTCAAGACAAACTTCCCCTCTGCATTACATGGGAGTAAGCGGGCTGGAAGTGCTCAGGAGGGTCCTCATGTGGACACACCAGGGACCGTGGTATAGGCACGTCCTCTTGGAGCTGTTTGCTGATCAGGTGGCTAGGTTTGGATGGCCATATTTCAGCCCTTCCTTTCATTTTTTCTGCATTCAGTGCTACGCACCCCTTCCCAGCTCCAGCTCCCAGGATTTCCATGGGCCCCTTGGTCTTCTGAACTGGGACTGGAATTGCAGCCAGACATGGTGGAGGAATGAGACAGAGGTGGAGCTCATAAGCTGGGGAGGTTTGGTGAACTCAGACACTGTGAGTGTCCAAACTTCTTGGTATGTCTCGGACTGTAACTGAACCTTTGATGGGGTTCACCCAGCAGCAAGTGACTCCAAAGGGCCGGGCCAGGCCAGTCCTTACAGGCTTTGGTCCTTCCCATGCTAATAACCACCTGCCACTTTGAGCTCCATTGGGACAGAGCTGGCGATAGAGTTGTGAGAGCCCCCTGTAGCAAAGCATCGAGACAAGATGGTGAAGGACATGACAACGAGCTCCTCTGACCATGCCTGGCTCATCACATGGCACTGGCTAGTCTTCCTACGTATTAGCACAGAGCGCTTACTGCAAAAGCTGGACGAGACGCCCCGGTTTTCCAATGCCTGGCCAGGAGAGCTAGAAGGGACGTCTCCCTGGACATTACAGGGAGCTGCCTGGCATGCCAGAAGCTGCGCTGGGAATCTCCCATTCTCCTTTGGCACCAGTGTCCGATGGTCTTGTCTAGCTCAGCCCGTATCTGCACCCGGAAGGCAACAGAAGTCTTCCCATTGACTTCAGTGGGAGCTGGATGAGCTCCCTCCCCTTCACCTTCGGGGTCAGCAAAGGCCCCTTCCGGCAGCTCCCTCTCGTCTGGGGTCTCCTCGGGGTTACGGACACTTTACCGCTCAGCACGCCCTACCTTGAGCACAGCACCGTGGCTTTCTGAGGGACCCACCCCTGCTAAATCCTGCTGTTGCTGCAAAGCAACGTGGCCCCGGGACTGGATGTGGATATGCACATCAGGAGTGGGCACAGGCTCCCTGTAGGCCAGGCTGGATTCTCCTTGACTCTGTGATGTGCCAAGCCAGGTGCACCTCACTGGTTTCAGAGACTTTGTAGGGTTTCTACATCCCCCCCATGCTGCCACCCAGCTAGTCTAAGTGGGCCCAGTCAGTGCTGCTGGTGCCCGTGGTTTCCCAGTGGAAGGGCGCCTGTGGCCTGTGAGCCCTCCCCGCTTGAAGCTGGAGGGACAGCGCATCCCCAGAACAGCCCACATCCCAGAGGTTGCGGTGTATGAACACGCTGGGGTTTTGACCTACTCTTTCTTGGAGGAGGACTCCCGTTTGCAAGGAGGCAGAATCACGTGCGTGCAGCGCACTGCAAGGGGGTTCATTGCGGAGGCTGATGGGCACAGGCAGATCCTGTTGCTCTTGCTGGCTGGCCAGACAACCATCTCTTTGTCAAGGAAGGCACCTGCGGTCTGCTCCAGGAGACACTCCTGAGGAACCCCAGCTTCAGTTCTCAGCACTGCCTTTGCTCTCAGAGATGCCGAAGGAGGAGAGACACCCCCGTCCCACCGATCAAGCCCTCCCTGACTGCAGCCGGGCTCCGGCGTAGGGCATCCAGTTTAGCACTCTGTCTCTTTGATTTAGGGCAGGCAGCGGAGGGCTTAACGATTCTGATTTCCCTTTGTATATTCCGCACTGCATCGTTCGCAGGGCAAGCATGAAAAGCCTGCAGTGTGGTAATTGCTATTGCAGACACATCCCAGTAAAACCCAGGGGAGAAACCTTTGCAGAAAATCTCTGGCATTAAATATTCTGCCAAGAATAATGAGACCAGTAACTAGGACAGAGGAGGACCCGCCACGGCTCGCCAGGCCCAGCGTGCTTAATGCAAAGGAAATGCAGCACCGATGTTTATCTGTCTGCAGAGGGTGTTAAAATGCATCTCCTGCCTCTGCATTGCATTCCTTGGGATTCAGTCCCCTCCCTGCCAATTGCAGGCCCCTCACATACCTCCCAGCCTGGCATGGATATAACTCCTTCCCCTGCTCTCCCAGGCTTGCAGGTGTTGGAGTGCCAGCCCCATTTCCACCTGGACTGTGCTGATTTGCACCTCACCCTTCGCAGCAGAACCACTGCAAGAAGCAGGGCAGCTTCTGGGGTGAACGCCTGACCCCTCGCTGTCCCTGATTCAGCTGTGTCCACGGCTGTGAAGGACGCCGGGTCAATCTAGGTCCTTGAGGAGCACACCACTGCTGCGGGGCCGACCATGCCCTTGGCTTCCTCTGGTCATACAAGCAAAGCAACCCCGTGGTCCTCTCACTGGCACCAATGCAACCAGGTTAAAGTCATGACAGAACCTAATTCATGCCTCTGAAATGAATTAGAGACCTTCCGCAGCCCTCAACACTCGCACAGACCAGCTCAGCTGCTTGCTTGGAGTCTGCCGACGCTGGAGATATTCAGAGGGCTCGGATCACTGGATGCCCCACGGAGACAGCGCTGGGCACAGGTCCGTTCGGACGCAGAGAAGAGAAGGGATGAGCTGGAAACGCAGACGCCAAGGAGAGATGGTTAGAATTTGGAATTTCCCTTTTGAGGGCAACTTCTGACATTCTGAGGTTTTGTATCACTTTAATAAGAAAGGAAAGGAAACATGGCAACATTATGCAGGAAAAAATTTTAAATCTATATTTGAAAAAAAAAATCAAAATGCTTTATTTGGGAAACATTCCTAGACCTTCCAGGCCCCCTGGCCTGCCTGCCCCGAGGACTAATGCCCCTACGAGGACTATCGCTCCTACGGTGGGCAGGGTCCCTGGATATCCAGGCTCCAGGGGTTTGGTTTTATTTTTCTTTAAATGAAAGCAGCTGCTGCTCCACTTCGTTCTAAGTGAAACCTCTTATCCCACAGCCCTGCTCACAGCATCTCCTGCTTATTGTAAAAGAAACTGTCTGATACTTGGAGCACACAAAAAAAATCAGTGGAGATGTCTGAGGTCTCATTCAATACTACCTAGAGTAGCAGCTGTTTTTAATATCCACTTCTGAAATGCTGGAGAAGAAAATTAACTCGGAGGCTTCACTCCGTACTGATTAAAGCAGCAGCTGCTCTTAATAGCCTAGAAAATTGTTTCCAGGCTAAAGTGAAATGAAAAGCCCAAAGAGCTGGGTTGCCTGGGGGCTGAGTTGCCCTGGGAGCCAGGGGGTGGAAACTGGAGGAAACAAACTGGCTGAGTAACCAAGGAGTTTAGGAGCCAGGTTCAGGTGCCCAAACTCCTCATAGTTTCATAGTTTCATAGTTTCATAGTAGCTAGAGTCGGAAGGGACCTAGGTAGATCATCTAGTCCGACCCCCTGCCTTAGCAGGAAAGAGCCCCGGGGTCAGATGACCCCGGCAAGGTGCTCATCTAACTTCCTTTTAAAAATCCCCAGGCTAGGAGCCTGCACCACTTCCCCTGGAAGCTGGTTCCAGGCCCTAGCCACCCTGACTGTGAAGTAGCCTCATGAAGGAGGCAGTCCCAGGATGGGCTTTGCTGGAGCATGGAGGCCCCAGGTCCGTGGCAGCTTGTCAAGCAGGTGCCAGGAAGCCAGAGGTCTCAGGTTGATTCTTCCCAAATCAGCATTTTCCCGAAGAACCACAACTCACCTGTGGCAAACGTTGATTTGGCGCTAGCCGTCATTTCCACCCACCAGTCCTTCTGCTGGAAAACCTGCAATTCGCTCTACTTCCACGGGCTGGGGCCAGCAGCCAGCCGCGGCAGGCTCAAGGGCGGAGAGGCTCCCAAAGTGCAGCGGGTTTATTTTTCTACCTGTAGAGATCGCAAGGCTCCCACAGCCCCAGCCCACCCAGCTTTGCTCTCTTCCTTCCACTGCTGCAGCAGGACCCTCGGGGTGAGGGACTCCACCCCACTGTGCTCTTCATCTGCCTCCAGTTGGCATCCAAGCTGCTAGATTGTACGTGCTCCAATTGCTTCCTAGGGTGTCTTTTAGATCCTAGCGAAGGACGAAATGCATCAAATCAGAGACATCCCTGCAAATATCGGGCACATAATTCCCCTAACATTTATGGCATCACTTAATGTCAGCCCCTATACAACCTTATTTTCCAGTTCCTAAAGCAGGGGCAGGCTGTGTGCTAATTGCTTCTAGGTTTGTTAAGTGTAATTACCCAAGTGAAAAGAACCTGTAAGTGTTGAGTTAGTTGGCAGGTGCCCACTGTACCCTAGAAAATACAACGGGGCCCCATCTTCACTGGGGGGTAAAGCAGCCGACCTCTACTGGTGTTGGGAGAGCTGCTCACGTTCACATCAGCTGAGAAGCTGCCCCCACCCCTGTTCTCTCCAGGACACGTTTTAAACAATGCCGGCTGGGAAAGGAAGCGGAAAAGCAGCGTGGTGGAGGATTAAAGCTATTAGAGAGACGTCGGCATTTGGGAGCAAGCACTCCAGTACATGATGGGAAAACCCACTTGTATTGAGAGGCTATTCATTTTTGTTCATACTTCATTCATGTTTTTTCATTCTATTGTATGGACCATGCGTGTGTGTTTGTGTCTCGCGGTCCTTTGCTGGAAGCAATGCTGAGCTCAGACATTTGTGGAAGGCAAATGTTAAATTTGCTCCCTCAAAGCTACTGATCAGGCTTATTAGACCAAACCATTAAGGGTACAGGTCCAGTAACTAAGAGGTGCCCTTTCAGCACACCAGGGAAGGGATCATAGGAGTTAGCCTTGCTCAGGGGGGACATACCCTGAGCATACATCCACTGTGATGACTTCTTTGACTATCCCAACTAAACAGCTGAGCTTAAACAGTAAAAGAAATCCAGCCCTTTGGGTTGAGTCCTAACTAGATTTGGGGAAAAAAGCCCCGTACAAGGATAGTCAAAGCAATTATTTGTTCCTGGCTATTTGTAAGCTGCGGTGACAAGCTCCAAGTCATGCGTAGCCATCCGAGTGTCTCATGCCTGCTAATTACCAAAGCGGCTCATGTTTCACTGTGGGCTTCCTCCCTCGCAACCCAGCACCCACCCCGCCGACACGCTCCAGTCATTATATATTTATTACACACGCAGTTGGTGCCTAATAAATAAATGAATAAGTAAATAAGGGCATAAATAATGAAAGGATAGCGTGCACCCCTTGCAATGAGGTCATCCCAAAGCTGACTCGCTTACAGTTCCCTGGAGGGAAAGGCTGTAAGCTGATAAACCGAGGATTAGGGCTGCACTGCAGCCAGAAAGAGGGGAGTTGAGGAGGGGGAAACCCTCATTAGAGCAAGACAGCAAGGGCAAACACCGACCAGCCCTATTATGGGGCATAGGGGCAGAAGGGTCCTTCAGCAGGAGCTCACTGCGGTGTGAAAAGCCTTCGGGAAGGGAGAGCGTAAGGAACAGTTTCAAAGCACCTAACTGATGGAAGAGCCTAAGCCCTCTTACAAAGGGACAGGGGAGCAGATTTTGAATGGGATTTTTAGGTGCCTGGAGATGCAGAGACGCCTAGTGGGATTTTCAAAAGAGCCTGCACTGTTCTGGGAAATACTATTAAGCACCTGCCTGTATTCTTAACGCCAACCGCCTTGAAAATGTTGCTTTTAGGAGGCCAAGAGTACGACCATCTCAGGAACTTATCACATGGTCGAATCAGGAGGGCTTCACCACACATCGGCTGGTCCACGGTATCTGGACAAGTGCCTACTCTTACCCCATGACCAGCAGCAGGGAAACTATGGTAGCTTGGGCCTTGCTCTGTTCCTCTGAGATTGTATGGGAGACCGAGGGCTCAGTGATCTGGACATCGGCGGTAACCAGGCACGATCCCACCCCTACATGGATCCACAGGGAAGTCACCGGGGCTGGCTGCGGGTGGAGGGGTGCAGCCAGACCTGTCTGGGGCTGACCTCTCCTGAACGAACTTTGCACCGCACAGGCTCGGTCTTAGTCGAGGCCTTTTGCAGTAGGACGATTTATCGCTGCAGACATGCCTGAAAACTCGCGTTTGCCTCGATGGTTATCTCAGACTTCTCTCTGCAGGATGACACAAGCCTGTAGGCACAGACCATGGCTGAAGAGGGAGACTCTCCTGGATCTCTCCCCTCCTGTTTGCAGGCACAAGTCTCCCTCATTCCCATTCACCATCACGCATTGCAGTGCAAGCGTACAGTGTCCCTGTTGCAGCTCCTGACACAGACAGCTCATTCCTGGTGGGTATTTTGTTCCTTTATATCTCACTTAGATGCAATTCAGCATCTGGAAGCCAAGAGGAGAAGCCAGCAGCACTGCCTGGCAGGCACTGCTCAACGCTCTGCGGGGCCATCGCCTGCTACTGGGAACCATGGAGTCAAACCCCGGTGACTTGTCCTGCCACAACGCACCGATCCTTGCACAAGAGCTCAGGACTTGTGTCCTGCAACAGCTCTGCTCAGAGCAGGGAGCAGCGCCCATTTCCTACAGAAAAACGAGTCATAAAGGCCAACAGTCCCCATGGGCCTGCCGCCCCATGATGTTGCTCCCACCTTTCAGTACTTGTGGTGCTGCCAGCTCTATCCTCCAGGGCCACGCTCTGTCCGCTCTTCGCGCGTGCCCCCGCCAGCCTTGGGTGCGGAGATACTTGCTGGGAGCCGGTGCACGGAGGAGTGCCCTGAGAACGTAGCTGGAAAAAGGAAGGGGCGAGGGGGCAGTAGCTGCGTCTCCGGGTGCGAATCAGCCTCCAGCCCCGTCGCTGCCGCACTGCCCGCTCACAATCCCAGGGTCAGTGACTGTCAAGCTTTGCGAAGGGGGCTTCCACACCGCCGGGAGGTCAAATATCCACTGACCAGGCCCGACTGGTGAGGGCCAGAGCTGCGATGCTGCCTGGAGACAAAAGTCCCCTCGACTGAGGATCAGCCCATTGCCATCCCTATTAAATCGGGGACGGCAGAGACATCCCCTCCTTTCCTGGCCCCCCCGCTTCGCTCCGTCCTGATTGTTCCCTTGCTTGGAGACCTGGGCTCTGGTCTGCTTTGCTTTCATCTCCCTCGTTTGTTGGCACCTGAATAAAACGGCGCCGAGGAAGGAGCCGCAAAACGCACCTCGTCTCGGAGGGGGGCTGATCCTGCGCGGCGCTGAGTGCTCTCCCCTCCCCGTCACTGGGACCACTCCCCTCAGCCCCCCATGCCAGAGCTGTGCACATAATACAGGGTAATATGTATTTACCCGAGGCAAAGGGGATCGTTTATTAAGAGACGCCTGACAACTGCCGCCAAACTAATTTCTCTTAATAAGATACTTGTGGTCCCCATGGCGACTGCATTGTAGTTTCCGCGTTAATGGTATTTCACATAGGAAAACAAATTAACCGCCCCAAAAAGTCCCTCCAACATGCAGAGAAGAAAGCCGGCGCAGGCCCGGCACTGACAGCGCCGAGGCCGTCGGAGGGGCTGCAGACGGGGAGGCAGACAGCTCGCCAGGCCGCGTGTCGGGAGACACGCGGCCCCCAACACGGTCGCATCGAGCTGCTTTTCATCTTCCTTTCCCCGGCCTGATCACAAGCCAGTAGCCACGGGGAAAGGCTTAATTGGCAGGGCTCTGGTAGCGGGTGGATGGCTCTGTGATGGGTTTGGAGGATGAAAGGCAGGCAGAGGGCGGTGGGGAGACACAGGGATGTAGCCTGCAGCCTGCCTGCCTGGTTACCGGCGAGAGCGGCGCGGAGCAGAGCGCGGTGCATTGCAGCCCCGGCTGTCACAGGCAGAGCCACAGAGTCCCCTCCATCCTCATGAGGGGCCGAGGCAGTTCAGGCCCTATGCACCCGAATTGCCGGCGTCCCAGCACTGCACAATGCCCATGAGAGAGCCCTGCACCGCCAAACCCGTTGGGATGGGGAAGGCGCAGCCCTGAGGCCTCCAGGGGCTCCCCGGAAAGGACAGCTGGGGTGCAGCTATGGGATAGGCCCAGAGCTATGGCCCCGTAAACCAGAGAGACCCGCACTCCCTCTCCGATGCCCCTCTGGGATGGGGCAGACAAGTCAGGATGGCTCCAGAAACCCACCCCGTGCGAGGCAGTGGCTCCCTCTCAAATGCACTGTCCCCACAGAGAGGAGCAGGAGGTCAGACAGCACCTACACCTTGGGTTTCCTCGTGGCCTATTGGCACCTCCCTGCTGAGCACCGAGGTGACCGCCGTCGCCCTCCGGTGACCTGCAGGTCTCCACAAGCACTGCCCAGGAAGCCCAGGCCCATCCATTAGGATCTCCCTTCTGCAGCAAGGCACCCAGATCTTAGGCACCTCCGCTCCTACGCGAAGGTGCCAACAAGGGCATTTTGGGTCTGGGGACATCCGGCTGGTCTGCAGCGGAGGAGTGCCTGAGGGCAGCCAGGCCCTGTGCTTCTCCCCTCTCCTGCTCGCTGCTCGGAGACTCGGCACGGGCCCAGGGAGCAGCGACGGAGCCGCTCTGAGAACCGCGTGTGTGGCTGGGTCGGAGACCACGTCCGGCGCCCGCCTCCTTCTCCCGCAACCGCAGGCCCTGCTTCTTACCCTCCCCAGCCCACGCGCGGCCCTTGAGCAAGTGGTCTGGGAAGGCGGGTGCTCGACTGGCCTGCCAGCAGCCGGAGCAGTGTGCCAGGATGTCCCTCCTTCCTGCCACAGGTTTCTTCTTGCACTGAATGAATAACGAGGACCCAGCGCAGCAGCTTGGTGCCCACGGCCCCTTCAGCACAGCAGCAGCAATCTGCTCCCCGCGGGCAGCCCGCGCCAGGCCCTTTCTCTGCTCAGCCTCTCGCACACAGTGAGAATGGGACCCAGGCAGGCAGGCGCTGGCTCTGTAGAGCTGCCGAGAAGCAGATGGGACTTGCAGAGTCCCAGGGGATGCCCTCCCTTGGTATAAACATCACCCCTGCCTTACTCGGCGCTCAGCCTGCTCCCCCGGGGCTGCCCCTCACATCAGCAGCTCACCCCTGACCCCCACGCACCGCAGACGTGCTGCCCTGGTGCATTATTCTGAAGAGACTCTTCAAGGAGACATCCTTCCCCCGGGGGTCTGGCCCCATCTCCAAGCCTGACTTGGGGTCAGAGCTTGCAACAGCCCCGTGCAGTCACTGGCTGCAGTCAACGGCCCCCTCTACGTGCATGGCCAGATGGATACCAGGGGTGAAATGCAAAGCTGCTGCCCTGATTGGATCTAGTGTGTTGCTAAAGCCCCCGGGCCACCTGGTGCAGGGAGGGACATGGTCCCGATGCACATCAGAGGCTCCTGAGCGGATGGATGGGGTGAATTCCCCCAGGAAGCTCTATAGGCTGGAGGAAGGAGACCAGGTCATGCTCCCACAGCCCCAGTGGTGATCACCCTCCCAGTTCAACACTGCCCTACAGTCCCTTGGTGCCAGCTCATGGGTGCAGGGGATTTCTAGACAGAGCAGCCTGCACTGCTGGCTCTGCATTGCATTGGCACCATCTAGCCCTCTCTGTCCTTTCTCTGGTATCAGAGCCAGGGCATGGATGAGGGCCCGAGGTCCTCTCCCCCTTGCACACGCAAGTCGCCTTGGAGTGACAGCAGGGTTTTCCCCACACCCAGTTTCATAGATGTTCGGGGCTGGAAGGGACCTTGCAAGATCATCAGGTCCGGTCCCCCTAACTCAGCAGGGCAGCCGGACCCCTGCAGACCGAAGCAGCTCCCGCCCCAAAGAGGAACAAGTGCCACCGCGAGAGGCTGGATAGGCAGCAACCTCCTGATCACACGCACACATGCTTCCAGCCCCCGAGAGCCTGCTGCCCCCCACGCCCTGACACCAGGTGGCAGCTAGCAGCACCACCCTGCCATGCAAGCTGGTCTCCAGGGCATCAGAACGGGATCCTGGCTCCACGCAAGCTGGCCTGGCTTCGGCCACACGGACATGGGTGCTCCACTCCCTGCCTCTATCCTCCGCCCCCTGCCCTAGCAATGAAATCCCTTGCGGCTAGCGCGTGGAGAGCAACATAAGCAGAGGAGAATGGGTGTGTGCATCAGCCTGAACTAATTTTTGAAACCTGCTGCCTCTTTGCAATCTTGCATTCAGGCCCGATGAACTGCATCTGGCCTGGGTCCCCTCCCAGCAGAAAAGAAGAGCCCTGGGCCTGCTGCCTGGCTCCCCCCTCACCTGGGGGCATCCTTATAATCGCCGTGCTCACCGCCAGCTTCTCCCATGGCCTCTGCAGGCTTTCCTCTTCAGTGCCAGGGTTTCCTAGCCCTCTTGTTAAATCCTTCTTGCCTTCAAGAAGGGGGTGGGTAGGGAGGGACACGAAACCCGGCTGCAGCCTCTTGCAAATGCAGCTCCCTGGATGGGCTGCTTAGAAAGGACCGTGGCTCGGCTCTTGCCCCAGCCCCAGACTGGCACAGGCCAGAGAGTGTCTGGGGAGGTGGGAAAGGAGCAGGGATACCATATGCTGGGCAGAAGATCATGACTGAGGGACCGGAGGGCTGTATTAATAGCAATAAATGAACAAAGCAGAACTCGTTACTGGTGGCTCCTGTCACCCTGGAGATAAACAAGTGACTTCCAGTCCTTGCTGGCAAGCCTCGTGCTAAGACTAGCGGCAGAGTGCCCTCTAGCGACTCCGCAAGGGAGGCAGCGCCAGCGCCAGCGCCCTCACCCAGCTCAGCCACAGCCCGCAGGGCAACAGGACTGGGTGACCCCTGGGCCTGGGGCACGGCCCCCTTGCTGGCCGCTGCCCCTCAGAGCTCCTGCAGGCTCCAGCAGGGAGGAGATCAGCAGCAAAATTCACACAGGTGCCCCCAGTGCACCTGTCTGAACAGGACGGTCCCTGCTGAACGCGGCGCTGCGGGAGCTGGACCGGGCTTGCCATCCGAGCGGCTGGTGGGGAAGAGGCAGAGGGTGGTGCAGGGATCACTGCTGGGGACGCCCTGCCCCAGAGGAAGCCGCTGGGACACAGGCCACTAACAAGCATGAAGCCAAATGCTGTTGCAACCGGGACCGTCAAGACCCAAGCAGAGTTTGGGATGGAGCTGCAGATCTCTTACCCAGGGGCTCGTAACTGGGCAAGCTAACACCCCCTCAGCCCGGCAGGACTACAGGCTGGTCCATGAGGGCACTTGGCTCAGCGCTGCTTTCACTTGCAGCAGTGTAAGCTGGGGGGGATGCCCTTGGGACCAGAATAACCAGATGGGAGGGAGCGGGGAGATGGGTGCCAGGTGCCAACAGCCCACTGTACTCTCCTCTGCTGCCTGGAACTTCCCAGGTGCTCTGCAAACATCAGCAGGCACCATGGAGATGGGGGCTTTATAAATACCTGCAATAATCATCATAATTAACAGACTAAAAAGGAAGGTGTGGGCTGCAGGCAGAGGAGCTGCATGCTGCAGGTGCCCCACTTTCAGCTGTCAGCTCAATCCGCTGGGAAGCTGGAGGAGTTGCAGGGCTCGAGCAATCTCAAAAGGCTCCAGATTTCAGATTGGAGCCATATCCCCAAGTCTGGGGGCAGGGGCCGAGGTCCCAGGCCCCGGGGGTTTGCAGCAGAGGGCAGGGAATCTCTGCAGGTCACGCTATTTTTCTTCAGGTTAATGTAACGTTGAGAGCATAACTAGAGACCCTTGAATGGTGAGCTTTTAGAGGAGATAGGGGCCATGCACCCTGCACATGAGACGATCCCAAGTGGTCAGCGGTGAGCGCCGGGTAGGAAGAAGCAGCCTCTGAAGACCAAGCAGGGTGTCAGGCTGGCTGGGTCCTAAACTGCAAGCCTTGGCAGACCGCACCTACAGTCAGGGAAGAGCTAGGAGGTTTAGGTAGCAAATGGAGAGCAGACTTACACTGGAGCATCCAGGCTCTTCCAAAATGCAGCAACCACAGGCCTCTCCTGACCCGGTCTTGGAGGCAGAGCATGTTGTGGGGGTCCGCAGGCCCTGCCTGATGAGCATGCATGTCCAGGCCCTGAGCAGCCACTGCAGAAGGCTGCAGCCTGGGACCTGCAATCCTGCAGGGCCCAAGCTCTGCTCTGTGGTCCCTGAGGGAAACCTCAGATGTGGAGGGTTTGCTTCCTGAGCACGTGCATTGGCCATTCATGTCTACAGGCTCTTGGGCTTTGCTCAGGAAGGATGTCCTGTTGTGTGGTGGAAGGACAGGGTCGCTGCCGTCTGCTGCTACTTCCTAGCTGAGCAAATCAGTTCACTTCGGGCCTGCTCCAAAACCCAGTGGATCTCCTGTGCAGGGCTGACTGTGCAGTCGGAGACCCCCATGCAAAGCCTGCCTTGCCACGGGGAGGTGTCAGACCGCACTCCTGACCCTGCCTTTTCCTTCATCCCACCCGGGGCAAGCAGAGAGGAACTGGTTCCCTCCGTGATCACTCTGTTTGTAGCTGCAGGACCAGGGGTGAAGGGCTGCAAATGAAGACACAGCAAAGAGCCGACGTTGTCCCTTGGAATCACTAATGCCTTCACGCTTCACACCCACCTTTTAATATGGACGGCTGAGAATGGGGCAGTGACCTAAGACCGGGAGTCAATTCCTTGTTCTGCCACTGACTTCTTGGGTGACCTCAGACAAGTCACCCAGTCTCCGTACCTCAGTTCCTCAGCTGTAAAATGGGTTTAAGAACAGGGGTGGCAGCATTTTCCAGCAGCAGGCTGGAATGACCCAGGTCAGGTCTGAGGCAGGCTGGCACTAGGATCTGGCCACTTCCCCACTGCTTTTCCCTGTCTCCTGGCTGCAACGCAGCAGGGGCAAAGCCTCCTCCCTTCCCTGACTAGCTCCAAGGGCCTGATCCAAAGGCTCCACAGGCCATAGGCTGCCGGCCCCTTGTCCAGCAGCATTTCCCTACCTCGCAGGGATGTGGTGAGAGCAAATTCATTAGCAATACAATTGTAAGGTGCTCGTTTGCCTCAGTGAGGGCAGCTGCATCTCATACCCTGAGCTACAAGCAGGAGATTTTTTTTCCTGTGGGCAATTTTGAGGGGGGAAAAAACATCTTTTTCTACATATGATTTTCCCTTGTGCAACTTTCAGGTATTTTGCTCAAATCAGATTTTTTTTCCACCTCATTTTCAAAAACTCAAAGGGTAAGATATTTTCCCTGCTCTGAATGAACGTTGTGTTTGGTCAAAAAAAAGCTGAAACCTAAGTGTTTTGGAAAGAAACCAGCAACGATCCTTTCCTTCCAACCTCTGTTTTTCTCCCCCAAGGCCCAGCCGACTTCTTCACCAACTGTTCAAGTGACTCTGGGGAGGCTCTGGGGATAGGAGCGGATCCTGGGGAGCTGCGGGGAAAACCGCAATGAAACAAAAGTACTCAGGACACGGATTCAAGCGCACTTTGCTTTATTGGGGTAACACCACTTGTGTAACAGAGAACACGACCGCCGCGAGGAGCCAGCCGACAAACTCGCCGTGCCCCACCGAGGGACATCTTCGGCATCACAGAATGGTCGACCCGTCACACGAAGATAGCTGACACGGATAACAAAGGGACCACAGCACGAGCACAGTCCTGACATCAAAACACTGCTTCCTCCCTTCCTACCCCCACCCCGACCCCAACCCCGCCCCGGCCACAAAACTCAAAGCCCACCGAACAAGGCAATGCTGCTGACGCATCCGGAAAGTGAGCGAAAGGCAATGGGTCTCCAACGAGCAGCAAAAAAATCACAGGCACCACAGTCACATTGTACGCTACAGCGTGTGGTCGCATCCATAGGCACTTGAGGGTCTGGAGAACAATCACCAGCCATGTCATCTGAACCACAGAGGACTGCAGAAAGCCACCCGGCTAATTTGACAGCTACGTGACACCACGAGCAGCGACACAGCGACACAAAACTCTGACTGGAACGGATGGATGTCCAACGCATCCCTGGCAACGGAGACTGCATCCAAGCTAAGATGGACCACAGTGTAGTTGGAGAGCTCCCAACTTTTTTAACAATAGGTGAGGCAGCGTTTTATAGTGGTCAGAGCTGGGAACCATCACTCCCCAAGTTCTGCTCCAGCAAGTCATTTAGCTCTCTGTGCCTCAGTTTCCCCACTTATAAACTGGACAGAGTTACCTACCTTGCTGGCTGATCTAGTATTGATTGAGTGCTCTGGTGTCCTTGGAATTAACAGTGTTGCCTGAATGGAAGCAATTACTGATCTTATGATGCTGTATCCAGCATGTCATGGGTTTTCCATTGGAGAAAAGGCCTTGCAACATGGGAGCTATATAAACCACCCCGCACAGCTGGAAGCCAGCACTCGGGTATGAGACTCCAAACTCCTACGGCTAAACCCCTTTGATGCAGAGACAACCTCCGGGATTATCCTTCCCTGCTCAGCTGACAGAGGCTGAGGGAGCTGCCTTCTCCATGCAGCTGGACCTCAAGGCATTGCTGCAAGGTTCAGCTCTTCGCAGCTGCCCAGCCCGTCTTACCCTCACCGTCTCTGACGGCCAACCACAGATCTCAGCATCTTGATGAGCATGAAGCAAGGTCACCCTCTGGTGGCCTGTCCAGACAGCCTGCCTGGCAACTTGGAGGCCGTGCTGGAGGATTTCACAGCAGCACTCAGCAAGAGCTTAATTAACACAAGATTAAACACTCCCCTGTGAGTCCAGCAGAGAGCTCTCCTTTCCCTGGCCAGCCTGTATAATTCTCAGCTAGAGCCAAAGCCTATCCCATCCATGCTAAACCTCTCCTGTCAGTACTTTGGTTTGAAACAGTAACTGGACGCTTCCTCAGAGCTGACCTCAAGTTACAAGGCAGCACTCTGGGCTCTCCTGCAAGGAGCCTGTAGTACAAGGACATTCAAATGTTGGTAGATCATGCCAGGGTTGCAGGTACCGAGACCTGGTCTGGTCGTATGGAGTAGTACAGATCTCCCCCAAAATATTCTGACTGCATGTCTTGTGGAAGATGTCATTGGAAACCAGCACAGGTCCCTATTAACTAGCAGGGCTGAGGTTTGAGTCATAGCTATCTTAGATGGACCTAGTTCAAGACTCTGCTAACTTCTCTGTAGTGAGAACCCAAGACAGAGAGCAAGAGTTGGGCAAAAAAGAGAGGTAGGTTTTGCTCTTCAGTAAAATATTACTATTACCTCAGATTAGATCTCATCTGCTTACTGATCTGCAGGCTCCCCCCCTCAGGGGGTCAATGCACTCCGAACTGCAGCCTCTGTTGCATGGTTGAGCTGGTAATTCGGAGAGCAGGCTCAGAGAAGCAATAGGGATGACCTGCTAGCCTCCTGTTACATCTGCAAACCAACACAGAGTGATTTTAGAGCAGAGTTAGCAGCAGCGATGCATGTTTTACCAGTTCACAGAACTGCTCTTGGGCTAATCTGACTGTCTCAAGACCATGCTAAAAAGCAGATGGCCAACACGAGTCTCTATGTGATAGCCTGCATGGTGGCTGTTGCACACAACACACCGCAGGTGGTGTGTCTTTCCCTGTTTTATTACAAACGACCCCTGTCTCTGATGGCACTTCCTATCTCTGCTGCTGGGCCGCAGCTTGAACACCAGAGACAGCTTCCTCTGCTGTTGCACACACTCTCCATACTTTTTTCCCCCATGCACACTCAACACATCTATGTCCCTCACTCAGTACATCTTCTAGACCTTGTAACTATTACAGACACGTACAAGGGCTAGTTAGGAGTCACTGAGACTTGCATTGACATTGGAGAGTCCGAACCACGAGGCCATATGTTTGTGTTGGGGGGTTATAGTAATCGGGGAGATTTTCTGTGATGTTCTCATTTTTCTGTGCGAAACTGAGACATTAGACTGTGACTCACCTCGTAAAGACCTGCTGAGCCTCTAACTGAAAAGCCATTTGGAATGATTGCTAAAAGCCCATAACCTGGAAGCATCTAAAGTGCTTTGAGTGCATAGAAATAAGCTCCTATCAGATAATGCAGCATTGTGGACAGAGCTGTTGTGACACCACCTAGGACCTGTGTACCAAGCCTGACTGACCCACACGCCGCAGGCCTTGGCATTCCCCATCTCTGCAGCCGTGGCTCTCTGAGCTGCCAATCTGGGCTTCAACACCCACTACATCTGCTGTGAGAGCCAGGCGCCCCCCAGGAAAAGGGGGTCACTGTGGTATGGTTTGCATTGATTAATGCTTCTGGTATTTACAAAGCTGAGCCTCGCAGGTGGCTGAGGGGAGCAGGGACATAAGGCGAGGTGGTAGGAGGGTGCAAAAACACTTTAAAAACCCAGTACATCAGGTCACTCCACCTACCAAAAAAAAAAGCTCACATCACATTGCTTTTAGCCAGGGTCTTGCACTGGCTCTGCAGCACACCGACACCACGTCACAGGGTGGGACGGCTACGGGACAGGGTAATAGCTACATACACAGTTAAGCTTTCGGTTTGCTACTTTCCATGACATGCAACTTGAGACAGGAAGAGCAAATGACCTGCTTGAAAAGGAGTGTTGCAGCTCTCCAGCACTCCCAACGCAGGGGCTGGTACATTAATAATGCCGCACAATGACATGGGCATCTTCTGTAACGTCTGGGTCGATGCCCTGTTGAACACACATGGGATGCCAGCAGTTTCAGGGACTAATCTGGAACATAACCAGGAAAGGCATGGATGCATTTGGAACCGGACCACGGTCTTGCAGCCTGAGCTGACAAGACACATATCTGAACTGGATCTGAAGACAACAGGAGGAGGCATCTTGTAACCTCCTCTTGCAAGCCAAACAAAACTCTCATTCCAATCTGTTCACACAAGAGATTATATGAAAACCTACTTCTTCTTTTTCATAAATGCCTGCTCCAAAATTCATGGTCGAAAATGTTGGTTTCCCATGGGGGCTCCCAAATAAATATTTTTGCATCAGAAGAAAGTCCAGTGGTCTCTCACTTCTTCCTCCTCTTTTACTTCTCCTGGAGGGAAAGAGATAAAAATGGAGGGGAAGACCCCCTGCCCCCAAAATCCAAACCCTGCAAATGGCAACTAACATTTTTCAGTTCCCCAAGACCAATGTTAAAGCTATATTCTGGGTTGAAACAAAAGAAATATATATTTTTAGAGTTCTCCTGTCAGAAAAATTAAGTAAAGCAAAAATCACTGAAAACAGTGCCTTTGCCCTCTATCCCTTTGCAAAGATCAACTTCAACAGAATCATAGTTTCTGACAGAAATTGTTTTTGGTTGAAAGCATCACGATCAGCTCCATTTCTCACATGTGAACCTGACCTCTTTCACTCCCTTTCACACAATCTCACATCTTCCAACTCACCCAACCATCGATGGCGTCCCGACTCACCCACCCATCTTTTCAGGCATGATGAAACCTGGCCCCAATTCAGGAAAGCCTTAAAGCATGTGCTAAATTTTCACGTGTTTTAATGGGCTCTACATGGGTGCTGAAGTGAATAGGGAGGTTTTCTTGATTCACGGACATGAGCTTGGTTGTACGAACCTCCCTGAGGTGACAGCATCCCCCGCATCCTGGGGTGACGGTGCAGATGCAGTCACCCTTCAGCCGCAGGCCATAATGAGGCCTGCACTGTCCCCACAAATGAGACAGGTACAGTTATGTGCACGTTGATCAGAACAAGCCAGTTGTGCTGTGAGTTTTGTCATGGAAAGGTCATATTTGGCCTTTAAACACTCGTGCTCATCTCCCGTGGACTGCAACAGGCTGAATCTGGTCCTTACTGAGTCTTTAATAATCACTCTATTATGAACTAATTGGCTGTGGTGTATTTAGTTGAATTAACATGTTTTTGACAATTGTCACCCAAAGCATGTTCCTGGCATTAGCTGGAGATAACAGGGATGGTACTGGTGACTTTGCAGAGCACTGGAGTCTGAGGATTACAGTTGCCTTCCACTATGAATAACTGATTCAGGATGGTTTCTGCCAAGCAACTACACTCACTGAAGGTCTGCCAATACAATTTGCTATCAGTTGTCACTTTGCGTTAAGCAGAGTGGATACAGGTACCCACGGATAGTGCCTGTCACAAGCGCTACGGCACTCCAGTCAAAACACAGCACAGAGAGGATGGGAACAAGTTCAGCAGCAGTGCCGGAGGGAGGGGGAGAGAATCCAAGGGGCTCGCCAGGCATCCAACCCAACTGGGAAATAAATGGTTTGCTCACCCCATCTGGAGGGGCAGTGTGAGACCCGAGGGGCAAGGTGTGACAGACAGGCATGTGACAGGTTTGCAGGCAGACACAAGAAGGTAGAACCTATGCACAGGGAGTAATGCTAATGGTAGAAAAGGCAGCCACACCAATAATGAAAGAGCTCTGCCAATCTGGCCAGGACAGAGGAGTTTGGCTAGCAGGAGCTTCAAAGAGCCAGGTGCACAGGAGGGCAGTGGAATATTTTCCATCTGAGTCAGGAAACCAAAGTGCAAGAGGGTCAAAACCACTGGGCAAATGGCTTCAAGTTGGAAATGCAACTCCAAGCCAGGCCCTTTAGCCAGGTGGTTTTGATCGGATGTAACATGCTGCACAGCCTCTCTCGAGACCGTAGGCTGTGTCCCTACAGGAGGGGGCTTTGATGGAGCAGAGAAGACTTTACTTCTTAGGACACTTTCCTGTCTCTACTACACTAAGCCAGAAGTGCTTGGGAAAGAGCTTGCTTTCTTCAGCCCATCCTCTGCATGTTCCAGGCAGTTTACTGACTGCAGAGTCTGCCCTCACAATGCCCCTGCTCTGTGGGCACACGATGCTAAGGCACGTTGTCAGCTGTGGGGCAGTCCTGGACACCAAGGAATTTGGAATTATAGTGGGATCTGAGCACTTAATTCCTGAGGGTTTCATTGAAAATCTCAGCCCAAGTCCTCCCCTGGTGATCAGTGAAGCCATTCCATGGCCAGGGCTGGGAGAAAGTAGCTTTTCACCCATCTCCAATAGGAACAACACTACTGCTGTTTGCGTATAAGCCACCTGGACACTCAGTCGCAGTCTGCATTTCCATTGCCCTTGACCTACGAGAAGTAGCAGATGCATAAGCATGAATCCTGAGACAAGAGACACAGGATAATCTTCACTAAAAGGCATTCAAGACTGACGGTGGGACACTGTCAGGTGCCTCTGGGGAGCAACAAATAAATCATGCTGCAAATGCTCTGCATGAAGAGCAGAGGGGAGCTTGGTAAGCAGGAGAAAAGTGGGTGGATCAGACAGCTGAGCAATGCTTTGGGATTCTCTTCCTGGGAGCAGCACTGGGGACCACAGGGAAGCTGCCTGGTGCCCAGCAAAACCAGACGTGCTCTTCCTAGTTACCAAATTGTCTGATCCTTTCTGCTGAGACACTAGCCTAAATAATGTCCTTCTGCAGGAAGCAGCACAGGACCTTGCTTAGGCCGTGAGAAGAAGAATCGCCAAGCATGGGATTTTGAATGCATTTCAGTCACGGCTTTGCCAGCGCAAAGCCTTGTTCTAATAAACGTGCACATCACTGCTGGAGCAGAGCTCAGTGTGTCTTTAAGGACTAGTCCCTGTATCCTGGGTGCCTTCACAGACATCTGCCTGGATCCCCCCCAATGCCCCTGCCGCTCCTAGACATTGTTTGGGTTGTAGCACAGCAAGTTGAACTCAAGGTTCTCATCCCAGTGCCTGAGCAACACAAAGAGCTGCCGGGCTGCAGCCTTCACAGTGGCCAGGCCGCAGCCCAGGGGGAACTCCTGCTCACTAAGCCACATGCTGGCTTTGGCAGCCACCAGCTCCCACTCAATAAAGTAGGAGGCCGAGCTGTGTTCCAGCCAGGCCAGGGCGACCGCTGTGGCCCAAAGCATCCCCTCCGGCTCAGTCCGCTGCTGCAGCTCAATGTCAGACAGCAGGGCCTGGAGCTCGGAGCTGTCTGTCTCAGAGCCTCTGCCACTGTCACTCTGCAGCTCCAGAGGAGGCTGGGTGCTCTGCAGGGAGGAGAAGCGGTGGATGGTGATAGCAGGAGGGGAGAGTTCATTCTCAGCTTGCAGAGCCCTGCAAAGGCTCTCAGCCTCGCTACCTGAGAAGTGGCGAGGGCAACCCCCATCCTCCTGGCCCTCACCATGTCCATTGGTCAAGGGACTAGAGATGAAGTCCCTGTCAGAGGAGCCTTCTCTGCGAACATCACCAGGCACCTGGAGCTGCCGGCTGTAGGCTGGGCTCTTGGCTTCCCCAGGGGTGTCTGGCTTCCTCGTGCTGTAAGAGCCAGCAGAGGGGCTGAGAGTCATCCGGTGGCAGGAGAACGGAGAGGTCCACTTCAGTTTCTCCATGGGAATGTTGGTTGCATCGCAGAGGGCTGAGTTGAGCAGGAAAGCACCACAGGCCAACTGCAGAGATACCTGCAGGGAGGAACCATAGTGCAGTAAGGCCCCAGAGAAGATCTCTTCTGTAGCCAGGGCTGTGGCTTACCCAACCCAGCAAAAGTCCACCCCAGCTACACCCAAGCCAGGCTGGGACAGCAGCACTATGGGCAAGCCAATAGCTTCCAGGAGGATCACATGCAATATTGCTGCTTGTCATCTCCTCTGCTGGGTAACACTTTATTACAGGTCCTCAAGTCACGGAATCCTCCTCAGAAGCAATAACTCTAGCTCATGCTCTAGCGATACGCTCTACCTAGAATATGCAAGTATGCAGTAATCATGAGCAAGTGTAGGCTAGGAATCAAAGTGGCTTCTAAGCATCACCTCCAAGGAATGACGTCCTGGAAGCACCTTCCAACAGGAGCAGTTGGAGCAAACAACCTAACTTAGGCTGGGACCGGAAGAGCTTATGAACAGGGTTATAGGACATAGCTGTCTGCAGTGGCAGGGAACTGGACCCAGTGATCAAAAAAGTCCCTTCCGTTCTTATCTTCCTATGCTCCATTATGCCAAATAGTAGAGGTCTGGTTCAGTGGCTTACCAGGGGTAGATAGTCTTTGTTCTCATTGTCGCTCTCCGAGCTGGGCTCAGTCACCCTATTTGGAGATTTACTCATGAAACCTTTGGCTGCACGAGTCAACAGTCTTGTTTTATTAAGGGTCAACCTGCACCAAGACAAAGTAACAAGGGGAGGTATAAGCCACATAAGTCAGGCAGTCCAAAGACACATGCACCTGGTCTGCTGCCGAGCGTCTGCTCACTTGGCTTCACCCGCAATACAGAGCAGCCCATCAGTCCCCTTCTGAGCTATACCGTGACCAGTACGGCGAGTATGCTCTGTACAGCCAGCGCAGCCCAGTAAAAATGTAACTCTCCTCTAGTCAAGTCTCTCGTGAACTCCCCAAACTGGGAGGAAACTTTAGGAAGACCATCATTGCCCCATGCCTCAGAAATAAATTCTTCAGCTAATTAAGAGTATGTGACCCCCCCTAAGCCCTAATCCTTTCTTTTGTCACTTTCTAGAAGAGCTGTGTGACTCATGCTCTCTGACAGAGGTTTCCAGGGACTGGAGCCAGAGAGTCCAGGCAGCATAAGGACAATGGGATGAGCATGTCGGTGCATGAGAAAGACAGGGGGCTTTTCCTTTGATCCCTCATCTCTTCAAATCACTGGAGAAAAGTAAAGCTTACAGTACCTAAGTGACTTAGGACCCGAAGTCCTGCTGAATTTCAGTAGGCTATGGCCTGCACAGTTTCTTCATAT
Source organism: Crocodylus siamensis (assembly GCF_052110815.1). Lineage (NCBI taxonomy): Eukaryota > Metazoa > Chordata > Crocodylia > Crocodylidae > Crocodylus > Crocodylus siamensis. The sequence goes on along the minus strand of NC_143406.1, from coordinate 4,410,229 downwards.
CAGATGACATGGAGATACCTCCATAGTCCATACCCACATATATGGGTGGCTTGAGGAGGGAGTAGTAAAGTATGTAGTCCTCTAGGTCACTGGTTCCAATCTAAGCTATGTAGGTGCTGAATGAAAAAGTTACCATCTAATGAGTGCTCTGTGCACTATGGATGGGTGTGGGAGCTTCATGTTGCTTTCCAGTGGGATGTGAACCCACTGAGAGCCCCACTCAGCAAAGACACTCAGGGCTGAATGGGCCATCACTGAGAGTGACTCTCCTCTGTCACACCAAAGCAAAGGTGAGGCAGAGTGAGGATGCTTGTGTTGCACTTTTTTCTAAGTATATAAACACTAAAGCCTCCCTGAAGGAGTCTCTCCTCTCTGGTAAACAATTGCTATCAACTGGCTGCAGTGGGTGGCACGGAGAATCCACCCCCCATCTGGTCTGTTCAACCCACTCCTACAAGCATGGCATTTATACAACACTTGTAAACTCAAAAATAAAAAGGTGTATTGCCTAGATCCCAACCATCAGTCTCAGCTTTCTGGCTAATTCTCCCTAATCCCAGCTCACCAGCTGTCTGCTTAGGCCATTAAACCAACTAAAGAAGGGCTGGGGTATAGCACTTTCAAAGCAAGACTGTGCTGTGAAACTTATGGCTGATATGACCCTTATTCTCAAAACACATCTTTGCTTCTTGAGTTTCGCCTGTTCCCCATCTTCAGGATGCAGATACTCTCCCAAGAAATATACAGGGACTTGTGGTCAAACCCACAGCCAAGGAAGATACTAGCCATGAGGCTCGTCTCATCGGGGAACGCTCCAGTTGTCTCTTACCTGGCAGCAAAGAGGTTCTCGATGGACTTCTGGGAGTGAGTGGAGGAAGCAGATGGACTCTGCAGTGGAGCTGGGGAGAAACACAAACACAAGGATAAAATGAAGAAACCTCTGGTCTGATGGGAGAGTTAGCCCCAGAATTCAAGGGGTATGATCTATATACTAGGAAACTGAGTTCCCAACCATTCTTCATGGCTTTGACATCAATTTGCCTTGAGACCTTGGCCAAGTTACTTCATCACTCACTGCCTCCTTTCTCTCATGCGTGTCACAAGGATAACAATATCCTTCCACCTCTCCGGAAATCATTGATGATCTCACAGGAGCTAGTCGGAGCTTAGAGGCTCTGAACTCCAGGCCATTCCATGAGGTACCTAAATATGGGTTTATAGGCCTAATTTTACTCAGCAATATACAAAGATTGGCCAAAGCAGATTTAAATCATTCAAATAAGATACTAAATTGCCTACTGTTCCAGGAGCAGCTCAGAAGTCTGAATGCAGGTTACTAAAAAACTCTTTCCTCTTCCACTTGAAATATCAGTTGGATGAAATGGCATTGCCCTGGCCTCGAGGTATAACACAAATGCCACACCTTACCTTCTGGGAAACTGTAGCGCTCCCAGCCAGAGGAAGATGGGGTACTGCAGGGCGACAGGCCATTCTCTTCCATATCTGCAATAGCGGAAATACAAGAGCAATGTCATCTATCTACATATGACTCTCACCTCCCTAAGCCTTGTCTTGGCCCTCTGAATTGCATGTACAGCCCTCACACCCTCTCCCAGCATTACTGTCCTCCTCATCCTCTGCTGCATGTAGCACCATCATCACATCTATGACATGCAGCGCACCCAACACATCTGTTACCTTCTTCATTCACTGGACTCCCTCTTGCCCCTCAACAGCCTCTTTATCATTTTTGGCTCCAACCTTCCCCATGACTTCAAAACTGTGCACCTCTTAGGTCCTGTTTTCTGCACTGTTTTCCTCTTTGTGCTACCTCAATGCATCTCAAGTCTACGTAGGAGAACCACCTTATGGTGGGGAGAATCCCAGCCCCATTCATGTTCTATCTTACCAGTGGATCTGGCTGGACAAAGGAAGATGTGACTATTTGGGGCATTTTATCATGTCAAAAAGAGGTTACCAAAGGGTCAAACAGTTTGGCCATGACTCTCCATGAGTCTGAACACCTGGATCCTACTTCTGTTGGCCAACATTTTAGTCCACTCTGGGTCAGGAACTGGGTATTCCAAAGAAACCGAATAGGAGTCATTTCTATTCCCTCTCTGCCACCAACTTGCTATTTTGATGCTGGCTCAGTCACCGATACTCATTTCCACTTCTCTAAAAGTGGGTCAAGCCTTACTCTGCAGGATTCTCCACAGATGAATGTGCAGAAAATACCTCAGGATCCTTGACAGGCAGGTCCTTTAGGAACGTGTGTTCACCCATATTCCACATTGAGTTAATTCCAGGAAGAAAAACCTTAGAATTTATCAGTCTCAAACTCAGAAGTAAGCCCACACCAACATGCAAAATGTGATTCAGCTCATAGAAAGGAAATGAGAAGCAAATTACTGCATCATCAGATCACCCTTTTGCTGCACCTGTTCATTTTTCTTTAACTTTCCTTTAATGGTGTCTCCCCCTTTATAGACACTTTTTTTCCTCCTGCTTCTCTCTCCCTGCCTCTCCATCTTCCAGCAGCTGTCATTCCAGCTGGATGGACTATTGATCAGCTATCTTGGCAGCTCTCTTAGTTGCTCTGAGGATACAATGGGAAGCTGAAAGGTGGATGGAGGCATGGCTGGAGCACAGAGATAATGTAATGGGATTTTCCGTACTTGGCTCTTGTGGAATTGGACCTAAAGCCCACTGACATCAATAGAAAGATTCCCACTGACTTCCAGGGGCTGTAGATCAGTCCCATACCGTATTGGAGTGCCATTCAACGATGCTTCTTCAAAGGTCTGTCCCGCAGAGGGAGCTCACATGGCTTCACCATGCACTTTGCTTCCTTTTCATTAGAGCAAAATGTCAGCTTTAGAGCTGGAAGGGACCCCAAAGGCCATCTAGTGTAACTCCCTATATCAGTGGTTCTCAATCTTTTTAGACTCAATGCACCCCTGGATAGACTTGAGGCACCCTTGGATAAATTTGAGGCACCCCTCAAAAAATCCAACTCACTTTCACTCTTTTTTGCCTACAGAGAAATAATAGAGAGGTTTTTCAGTTGCAAAGAACTCAGAAAGACCCCAAATCTGGATTTCTATTTGAAATCAATGAATTTATCTTGTGAATCATGTCTGCAAAGCTAATAGTGCTAACATTGTGGGGCACCCTGTGGAGCCCTTGAAAGGATCCCAAGGCACCCCACAGTGCTGTGGCTCCCCCCTGGTTAAGAATCACCGCCCTACATGAATGCAGGATACATTATTCCTAAACCACCAGGAATGCCCAGCACAACTGAAGGATGGGAAACCTGTCACCTTGGTATCACCTCAGAGTGAAGCAATAAAGAGGTGCTAATTACCAGAGTCCCAGAACTGTCGGCCTCAGTGTCTAGGGAGGCAACACATAGCTTTGTAATGGGCTATGTCACCAGCTCAGAAGCAAGTGCTGTTATTAAGCGCCAAGACCTAGATCAAACGTTAGCTAGAGATGTGCTGCAGCTCCTAAGCTTCTGGTCTTTCTGTGGCATCAAACAAGCTGTGACCACTGTCTCTCTTCAGACGCATGTTCCCACCCTAGGATGGATCAAAGACTGCTCACTGGAGAATGACAATACTGTTTAGTGGCAACTTCCAAAATGCCCATGCTGGATTTGGTTCTGCACTGGAAGGCAACCCAAGGCTTTTGAAATAGAAAGACGGGTGGAATAATGTTTTCATCACTCAGATTCAAGCAGAAGTGGGGCTTGGACCCCAGGGGACCTCACCTTAGGCTCATGCAAGGACCATCCAGCTCTAGGTTACCCTACAATCCCTTGGCACTAGCTGTGACCCCATCCTGCCCCAGGGCTCCCTCCCTGTCCTCTAAAAGGTGACTATAAACCTCTGGTGAATGAAAGTCCTGGTTTCTAGAGTGCCCAAATCCTCAAAGGCCTGAGGAGCCAACCTTCAGCATCACCCACATTCAATAGCTACTCGCACAGCACAGAGATGTGGAAAGGAGATAGGGATATGTTCAGCCTCTGGGAAACCCCACGTACCCACGCTGCTACAATCAACTCATCAGAGCAACTCTTATTCCCATGGGCCACCAGGATGACCCTGCAGCGCTCGCTGGGATCACGCTAACAAGCGGGGGCAGATAACTAAGTGTTTCAGGTTGCATTAGACTTGAGAAGCTGAGGAGATCAAGAAGAATATGAGGTTAGTTGTCAAGTCTAATAGTGTGAGTGCTGCCAAGATTTAATCTTTGGTGAAAGAGGGGGGCAAGGACAGGAACATGGAGAGAATAATTGCTGCTGAGGCAGCTGTGGAGAAAAAAGCAGCATGTGCTTCTGAAGTGAAAGGGCTTCAAGCCTGGTCCAGCTGCAGCTCCAAGCTGTGGCTAACAAGCTGATGTGCCCGAGGTCAGGCCCCTGGGCTAGGGAATGGGGTAGGCGCAGCTAGAGAAGGGTGTGATTCTAGCTCATTCCTGAGCAATATGACCTGGTGTCGGTACAGGGACTATCCACAAGGTCATGAATTCCAGCTCCCTCCTTATCCCTAACGAAAAAGTAATTTTAACTTAGCAGCAGCCTTGACTGTATGAGCAAACATTCAATCCAGTTCATCTTTATTAGCTGGAGATTTACTGGCAGCTGCATTAAAAGTCCCTTCATCTCTAATTGCAGCCTGATTGGCCCCTCGTGTCACGTGTGTTATGGCTGCCAATTAATCTCAAAGCATCAGCCAAAGCCATTTCTGAGAGACTCAAAGAAGCTGTCGTTATTTCATGGAGTTTCCTTTCCAGGGGACAGCTTCCAGCCTGCACTGAGATTAGCCAATCCAGCCACATGCTATGCCCATCAGACCCTCCAAGTGACATTAGTCAGGGATATTCATTGCCAAAGAGTTGTCTCATTGCCCAAAAAAGAGGGTTGTCTACATGACAGCCTAGATGGACCTCCCTCATCTACCTCAGGGTTTGGGACTGGTGGCCAGGTAGTGCTGGATTACAGATTTCTGGGGTGAAATCTTGGCCCCATTGAAATCAATGGCAAAACTCCAGTGGATCTCCCTGGGATCAGGATTTCACCAACAAGTGGTGTTGTTTGTCCTTGCTTATACAAGTTAAATCTCTCCTCTGCAGCAGGCCAGCAAACAGGCCAGGACTTTGCCTTGGGAGACAGAAAACATTACCGCCTGTTACATCAGTGCAATTGAGGGCTCCCTTTGTGCATGTGCTAGGGCAGGAAAGAAAAGAAGTTTCCCCTGTCCAGCAGGAAAAGGGCTCCATCCCTAATTAAAGACAGACCTTCGTGGCAGGATTAAGCATGGTGCGAACAGCCAGGGTGACTATAGGGGCAGCAAGAGACAGTTCTAGGAGTACACCAGACCCAAAACGTCCCTGAAAGCTCATACCAACCTGCTTTCAGATTCACAAATGGCTGGCCCCTGCTCATCTGTGTCTCATTTCCATGGCTCTGCAAATCTGGCTGTGCCAGAAGCAGGAGGACTAGAACAGCACAACATAAGCTCATTCAGGTGATAGAGCTGGTCTAGCCAGGTATGTGCAGTACAATGACTGCCACTGCATGCTCAGAGTGCTTGTTTCTGCCCATTCACAATAGTGTTACACCTTAGACTTCGCTACAGTTGAGTTTGTGATCACCAGTATAAGGAAGAGGAGAATCAGGACCCCAGCATTTATCCATTTATGTCACCGCCTTCAAGAAACAGCCATCATCTTGAATGAGGAGGCCAAAGGGAGGAAGCTCACAAGTGACAGGTAATGGAAAGGACTGATGGTATGTGTTCATGCACTTTCATGTTAGATCATGGCCCCCAGCGCTAAACAAGAGATCAAGGGCAATAGTGAAGGGCTGGACTCTTACTCAGGCCAGACAATCCATCGTCTGCTCCGTCCTGGCCACAAGTCGACTGGGTACGTCCAAGTCCAATGGAAAAGCCTCGGTGCCTTCTGCTTCCCGAGCCTGAGCTTCTCTGGCTGCCTTGCTTGGCTGCTGCACCTTGATGTGGACAAAGGGAATCCCCAGCATTATGGCTGTCTGGGGACACCATGCAGTGGTGATACAGCGAACAGCTGGATTAATGCAGTTACTTCATGGCTTCCAAGCCAGTCAATGGCACGCTCCTTCCCCCTGGGGTTGGCTGCCCCAGTGCAACTACCCTACAAACACCTTCTCAGCAATAGGTTGTTTCCACGGTGCTTACTCTATAGCAAAAGCTGGGGGGGCCCCAACTGGCCACTTGAGCTCTATACCCCTGCTCACCCACTGTGTATCATACCTTCCCCTGTTACGGTCAGAGGTCCTCAAGAGAACCAAGGCTGTGTAAGCCCTTCCCCACCATATCCTGATGTGGCTGCTAGCAGTCAAGTGCTTAGGACAAGGAGAGAAAAGTAGATGCATTCTTGGGCTCTTGTACAAGACACGGTCACACAAGATAGTCCTGAGGATGAACAGACTGTGGATGGAGTCTATGAACCTCTTATAACAGGGTATACTGATATATGAATAACAAAGAGAACTACACTGAAGGAATTATTCTCCATACATTCACCGGAAGTCCAGGGCTCACCTTACAGAAGCAAATGGATTTGCTATTGCTATCTATAGCTTGGCAGGCCTGATTGTAACCTGCTCTAATGCCAAGATCCTGCCTGAATCTGGTTTCTCCATGGGTGGCCTTTTGCACTCTTGTGGAGTAGACTCAGGGGATTACAAAGGAGTGCAGAGCATACACTGGCATCAACCAAGTAATATTACTATGCTGGAGAGTCTGTTACCTGCATTGGCATATTCAACCACAGTTGGTAGGTACCCATTGGTACTAAGATCTGCTGGGACGAATGCTGTGTACTTGCTGATGATGTTACATGCCTTGCTGGTGTGGATGGCATTGACCTGGTACCGTCTCCCAGACCCTGTTGGATGAGAGAAGACAGAGTTACAATTTGCAAGGTTTCTGGGTTCAGTCTACTGCCCAAAGCCATTTTCCAGGGTCATCAGCCCAACATCCAAGCTTTAAGCTCACACACAAAATGAAATAATCCCCAAAATCATCGCCCTGAGAGAACTGCTCCAGGCACCAGACTAGGTTGAAGGTTTGTGCCAGTGAGAAAAAAAGGACTTACCCTTATATTCCTCTCAGCTGCCCACTCTTCCCTCCTTCCCCTAGTTTAATGTCTTGGAAGATCTCTCTGATTGAGTGTCCCTGCCTGAAGGTCCTGTCTCAGATATTACCAATGGACCAAGACACGCTAGGGCAGGCTATCTGGGAGGGCTGTATCACCTTCGGTAGATATCTGCCTGAGACTGATGTGCTCAATAAAGCTGCTAGTTCTTCCTTGAGCCTTAAGGGGTATATAACACAAGGATCCCATGACTAGTTGAATTGTCTGGAGTTTCTCTGTCATTGCAGTGAAAATGAGAGAATAATCCGAGTTTGCTGGCCTTGTCAGCAACCTTTTAAAGCCCTTGTCCGTTTCCACATCCACCGAACTCTGCCTCTTGAAAGCAATGAACCCACAACGCATTGCCCTATATAACCTCCAGGCCCCATCAGCACAATAACCACCTACAAAGTGCAGGCTGGTTCCTGCTATCAACACACCTCTTTCCATCCCAGCTGGGCCTTGTGTCCTGCATAGTCTGGTGACCATGTATCCCCATGGTCCTATCTCCTACCGCAACTCTCTCCCATCCCTTGGTGGCAAAGACCTCCTCGTTGTTATCCTTGGCGCTATTTAGAGGTCCAAATTCCTTGCTGGCATGCGTCTATTAAAATAAGTCAAGGAGCATCAGGAATGCATTTTGCCTTCATATTTCTTTGGAAAAATAAGGGCCAGATTCTATCCCACCCATTAGGCATCTACATGTGATTCTACTGCACCCTGTCCAAGCCCCTGAACATCTACTTTGGTAACAACAGACATCTCACCCTTTTCTTGGAGTCACAAAAAAGCCGCAGGGACAAGGACAACCTGCTTACATTTTGTTTTAACTCTTTGCCAGGGACTCAAGCAGAGAGGAACAGAATCCCACCTAGATGCCTAAGGCTACTTACGTGCCTAGGAGGTGGAAAAGAATCCTATCCTAAATGTTTTCAGCCAAATTCTATGTTGTTACAGCCCTCTCTCCTCCCCTGTGTGGGCTGCCTCTTATTATAGCTCCAGAGATGAGTGTGGATACCCTTCCGACTCATGCTAAAAGCTGCCCCACGCTGATCCAAGAATCAATAAGAACCCGCTCATTTAGGACCCAAACGTGGCCAGGAGTGATGCCAGCCACATCGTTCCCCCTGTGTGTCTTACCCATGCTAGCATTATAGGCTGCTGGGCTCAGGGGGACTTTGACAGCCCCATACAAATGCCCAGAGTCTTAGAGGAAGAGTAAAAGCTGAATTTGGCCCTCTGGACCTCACCCAGGAACGGGAAAGAAAAAATGGCTCCTTCTTCATCCATAAAACATCACTTGCAGCTTAAACCCAAGCGTAGGTTCCAAAAGAAATGCTTTCCCCCTCTGCTCCCCACCCCTTGGTTTCCTTCAATATGGCCTCTGCACTCCTGATGTGTGGCCAGTAGCAAAAACAGTGACAAAGGAACAAAAGAAACAACACGTCTTTACACTTTTGACCTGGCCAAAGGTAAAAAACACCAGAAATGTCACTAGGCAGCTTGTTACCAAAGGTTTTTCTTATTCAGATGTGCCCAAAACTTTCCCCTGAGAACAGACTCACTGGGAAATCTCAACTTCCGGACACATTTGAACAGCAATGTTTGATGTTAGATTCAAAGCCGAGCCCTGCCAGTTCCAGCTGCATTGCAGAGGAGCTGAACAGAGGGAGTTTGAGTGTTCTCTGCTTCCTGATCTGGGCTCACAACTCAAAGTGAATAACCGCCTGTACATATAATCAGCAGGCTTGCTAGGGAGGGGAGCAGGGGAGTGTGGGAGAGGGAGAAGGGAAGTTGAGAAAAGGAGAGAATTGGTGTTAACAAGCAAAAAAAGCTGTGGAAGCAGAAAGGACAGTCTAGGGAGAGAGAATGCAGACGTTCTGCGTGGCCATGTTGTGTCTCCACTGTGTGACCACGTATTAACACATTACAACTGACAGCCAGATCTCTCTGTGGCTGCAAACATATAAAACTGAAGCTGTTGGGACAACACAGGCTTATAGCAGCTGGGATTTGGCCTGTGGTGCTGTCACAGGGGTCAGGGAGGACACGTGCATTACCGTGCTCGATTTCACATTCCTTCTCAGAAAGCTGCTCAAAATCCCGGATGATGGACTTGGCCGCCAGGTGGTGGAAGGTCTCGTTCCACAGATCCCCTTCACTGCTCTCTTGCCTCTCTCTGTCCCAGAAAAGGGGCCGGATATCAAAGGTGATTTCCCACTGGACTGGTTCATTACTCCTTAACCCTTTCACCACTGCCTTGCAGATGCCCCTGGGGGAGGTCAGGGACCCCCTGGCAGAGCTCACATCCAGGTCTTGGGGCTCCCAGTCCGATGATGTCTCTGTTTCAAAGGTGAATGATGGGTGCTGGACAGACTCTGAAGACAGGGAAGAGGCACTTAATTAATTAGCATCATAATGACCATGCCTATAAACTGGATCCTCTGTCGCACTCACAATGCGAGTCAATTGAAATCAGGCTCCTATTTCCCCTCTCAGATCAAGGCCTCTGAAATGTTTTAATCAATGTTTCCCAATTTAAATATACAAGACCCCAATGCTATGATGAGAGGCCCAGCGTAAATTCACAGACACACACAGCAGGTTGGACTCCTAAGCTAGTTCTCTTCCCTAGACAGACTCCGTCAATACCTGGATATCACTTACCCAGATCTCCAGGGCTTCGGCTGCCAGAGGAGGACCTCAAGGCAGAGTTGCTTTCAACTCGACCCAGCCCCTTCCCTGGGACCATGTGCTGAAACATGTTCTGTAGCTGGGAAGAGTCTGCGTCATGACAAAATGACATGCAGCTCTGTTGCAGCAGAGACGGCCTCCTGGCACCCATGCCATGTATACGCATAGTGGAGATGTAGGGGCTGGCAGTTAGTGGCTGTGAACAGAGAAAAGCCTGAGTTCAATAGGTGGTTGTGACCAATATCAGTGGCACAAAATCCTAGCAAGCCAGGGATCCTGCTGGGAAGAGGTGAGCATGACAGCTGGGAAGGAAGGATAGTAAGAGATTGAGAGAGAAGTGCCTGGTGACAGACTAGACTTGTGGTCCTCAACCTTTTTAGACTCCAGGCACCCCTTGGAAAATACCAGGTCTTAATTTTTGTTCTTTTTTTGCCTACAGAAAAATAGAGCAATTCTTCCATTGCAAAGAACTCAGAAAGACCCCGACAGCTGAGAAGTTAACACTAGGGATTCTTATTTGAAAACTCTGGGTTTATTTTGTGAATCACATATGCGCACTTATCAGTGCTAACACTGCACGACACACAACGGTACTCGTAAAAGGATCTCGAGGCACCCTGGTTCAGCATTACCGGATTAGCCAGGCAGACAGACAGAGCCTGCTGACCTCCCTGTGTTTAACCCATTCCCATCCTGACTCAACTCACTCACTGACTCATCAAATATACAAAAACCCTTGCGAGTGAAATGGTCTCCATGTCCTGAACTCAGCTGAAGACATTCCCACACCAAACACTTGGGATTTTTACTATGGTAATTACCCCAGACAAGTTCCCTTAACATTTCCCTCGAGGCTGGAGTGAGTCATTGAGGGAATCTGCCACCCAAGGGGCTGGACCCAGGGAAAAGGTGGAATATGAATCTCATCCATACAGATCTTTTAATTACTTCACAAGGAAACTAAAAGAGAGATGAGAGAGATATGCCAGGACCCAGTTGCTTAGTAACCAAAGGTAGGCTGGGAGGCATTATTCCTCCCTAAAACAGTCCCTTCAGGGAAGAAATGCAGAGGGGAAAAAAGGCTCCAAGTGTGAGACATGGCTAAGCTGGAGGGGGCAGTTACCATATGGATGTTTTCTCCTTGGGGCGAGGAGAGGCACAGAAATCCTGATGCTCCCTCTCCCCTTTCCTAGTCCGGCGGAAAGGTGCCTTTCCTGAAACCTGACATCTTTCTATTCACAGAAGAGGCCTGGCATGGATCTGCTGCAAAAAGCCACCGCAGGCTGCAGACCTCGATACCAACCGAGAGAGCCCTTCTCTCAGGGTGAGGCAGGAGTTCAGTCTCTGGGACCCACTCAAGCCTTGGTCTCTCTTTTACCACTACCAGCCAGGGGGGACAGGCAGTCAGGAGAGTGGATCTGGATGGTGGAGCTGTCCACCGGGCTTGGTTTGAAGCCACCTGACACATTCGAAACAGTCCACAGCTCTTTGACTCACTGCCTGGCTTTCAGAGCCAGCCGTACATAAGAGGCGTGCATCAACAACTGGTCTGCTCACCAGGGCAGCCCAAGGGAAGACAAGGTCTAATGGTCCCAAACTGCTAGAAGACTGTTTTAGACTGGACATAAGGAAAAACCTCTTTACCATCTGAGCCCCCAGAGTCTGGAATAGACTTCCCGCCAGAAGCGGTGCAAGCACCTACTCTGGACACCTTTAAGAAACGCTTGGATGCATATCTTGCTGGGGTGATGTGACCCCAGCTGACTTCCCGCTCCTTGGGCAGGGGGCTGGACCCGATGATCTTACAAGGTCCCTTACAGCCCTGATGTCTACGAAATCTATGAGGGAGTGCCTTTTTCTACCTTGTCGGGCTTATGTGCCCTTCCTTCCTCTACCGGTCCTCCGAAGAGGGCTTACGGCCAAACCTGCCCACACCCCTAACCCTGTGGAGGCGAGAGCCTTTGGTGAGGAAGAGGTGCCTTTTCCTGATCCTCCCTCACTCTGAGTCATGGTTTCCTTCTGCCCTGTTTGACTTCTGAACCCTAAAACAGTCCCTCGGGGGGATGCCGCCTAGGCAAGGAGAACTCCTGCTCTCCGGGTACGATGGAAAGACTCTCTGTGGAAGTGAGTGTTGGCACTTTCTATCCGCCTGCTCTGCACCCTTCCCCGAGAGACCGCAGCAGCGTGTGGTTGTGCAAAGCCATCCATCTCTACATGCTGACCTTTCCATTCCAAAGAAGGGGGAGGAGAGCACCGCACTCTCCTCTCCGAAAATGTCAAACATTGGCAACCTGACCCTCAGCCTGAGGGGGCCCCCGGGACCCCTCGCAATGAGAGAGACGCCTTAAAACAAGGCAGTCATTAAACTCAAGCAGAACACACTTCCCTCCTGCTGCCACTTGAAGGGGGCTGATTTCTTCTTTTCCTCCTCTAGAAACATCCTGATCCCCTCCAGAGTGCAGAAGCTGGGGCCTCGCTGCAAGGCAGGTACTGTCTGATTTAAAGATCCAGGGTAAAGATACCAGCCTCAGAGAGGTATAAATCATCCACCCCAACCTGCCTGTAGGTACCTACCTGCTAGAGATGCCTGGGCTCAGTGACATGCTGTTTGGTAGCACGCTACGATCTCCCTCCAGCAAGGATGCTGCAGTGTTTGCAGCCAATGTGATCCCTCCAGGCACTAGCATCTACTCCCCTCACTCTAATGCACTCTCTTCCCCAGCCTCCCCTTGCCCTAGCCCTCTCTTTCCCTCCCAGCAGTGATCTCCAGTGCCCTGACCCGGAGCAGATAAGAAACCAAGTCCTCTGTTCGCAGTTGCTAAGGGAACGGAGGTGCAGTGGCAGCTGCTGCTGTCCTGATTCTGATCTGCCCCACTGCACTGCACTGCGGTTTTGAAGGAGGCCGTCTCACCCCTGCCAAACATGGAAGCGAGACCTCGGCTGAAAAGCTTCCCGGCGACATCAGGTTTCAAATGCTGGGTTCGCTTCCAACCCTGGAAATCACCCTTCGGCCACAGAGTTTTCAGCCAAAGTCACCATATCTGTGTTCCTTTTTACAAAGAGACAAGTGGCCCGCTCGTGGGTGAAGCTCAAATCCTTCCCACTTCTGTCTCCCACCATGTCACTGGCCTCATTTAGAAATCTAGCCCTGGGGAACAAAGTCCTCTGCTTATGCACAGAACAGGGACAGCAGGAGTGATCCTAGGGATGAAGAAGCCGGTGGGAGCTGCTCCATCTGGCAGAGCTTAGAGCAGCCTAGGGGCTGTTCTCATGTGCTCCCTGGGCTAAGCTGACCTCCAGGTGTTCCCACAGATGGGATGGGGAGAAGGAGCCAAAAGGCAGCAGAAAGCCATCAGCGCCATCCTGTTCATATGCATGGACCCAAGTGCAGTCACGGCAGAGGTTATGGGCACATTGACAAGTTACCGAGAGGTAAAACGGGGTGAACTTCCAGTGAGTCAGCTAGTCCCTGTCAGCTGCTTGTGTGAATGCTCTATCACACAGTAAATGCAAGGGGTCTCGTAGTTCTTACTGGGCGTGTCTACATGTGCATTTACCGTGCAGTAACTTATTGCACAGTAACTTATTGCACAGTAAACGGATTTCACACCGGCGTCTACACATGAAGACATTACAGCACAGTAATGCTGTGTGTGGACTGACTTGGGACTAAAGTTAGCCCCAAGTCAGTCCACACACGGAGTTACTGTGCAACAAGGTGTCTACACGTGCCTTACTGTGCAGTAACTACTTGGGCATAAATTTGTTACCTGCATCATGCAAGTAGTAAATTTATGCCCAAACCAGCATAAGTTGCCATAGTTATTGCACAGTATGGGCATGCACATGTAGACATGCAGACGTACTGTGCAGTAATATTTGATTACTGTGCAGTAACTGTGCACATGTAGATGCACCCACTGGGGAGTAAACTGTCTTGCATTTACCAAGATAACAGTATGTTCAGTGGCAGATACCATGTAGCTTTATTCACACACTAGCATAACCCACAGCAAAATGTTTCTGTGCCCAAATACTCAAGTACACCCAAGGATGGAAAAGTCCATGGCTCTTGGGCAGCAGGAACAGTTATAATTACTAGGACATGATGAAACAATGTCTTGGGTGTGACTATCCCACGTACATCATGGCCAATTGTGTCTAAATGGAAAGAAAGAAGAAAAAAGAATGAAAGAAGCTGTGAATTGCTGCAAAAATCTCTCTGGAAACTTGCCTAGTGAAAACTTTTCTCTCCAGTCCCTTTTCATACCCTCCCTCTTATTACCTTTGATGCATGGATATATCAATGGGGGTGGGTTCTGCTTCCAGAATTAACTTTGCATGGCACAAAGGAACCTCTAGCAATCTCTAGGGTTTATGCCATTTGGCCAAAGCCTAGGGAAATATTAATCAAAGAAGAATTAAAAGGTATAACTGGGATCAAACAACAAAATAAAGCTAAAGCCACTTCAGTGAGATGCAAGGATGAGCTGCTGGTGAATCATGTGAGCCACAGTTTGAAATAGAAGTGCTGGAGACAGCAGCTCCATGCTCTTGTTTGAAATCTGGATGGGATCTTTCCCCAGCTGGGCTGGAATTCTGCTTCCAAAGTTATTCCTCCTTTGTTCCAAGCACACACACAGGGCGGGATGGCTGCTTTGGCTGCTCTTGTAGGGTGACCCTGAAGCTACCTGTATAGCATCCCAAGTGGTCCTCAGACATGTGAAAGCAGTGCCTGGACAGCCTGCACAGCTGGCTCTGATTACTGCTAGCGTATCCATCCAGCAAGGCACAGTGTCAGCACTTACTTGGAAATCAGCTTGCCACGACTGGGGCTCAGGGCTGATTTGGCACAGATCCTGCACGTGGGCTTTGCGGAGTGGATTCTTCCCCATGGCTGCACCAGGATCGCTGGCTGTTGGGACCTTCTTGAAAGGCTCGCGGTCGGCAATCTGGTTGGTGCTGTATGCCCTGCGCCGTGAGGATCTGGGGTCCACCCCTGCACAAAGGAAGAGACAGTCAGCCTCACTCCTGGAAGCCATACTAGCCAACACCAGACAGGCCTGGGGCACGACTTTCTTAGGGGGCAGAGAAACAGAAGCCTCATCTTCCAGAAAGCACAGTGAGAGCATCACCCGCCTGCTCTTGCCCTGACTCCATACGGGCCAGACCCTGGAGAACCCAGGAGTCCTGAGTCCCAGTCTAACCCTTCTCCTTTCTGCTGGGAATGAAGCAGGGCCCTCAATATCTGGACAGGGACACATAGTCCAGCCCCTCATTGTGAGGCAGAATGAGGGAGATACAGGCCAAACTCACACATCATCCAAGCCTGTGAAAGATCCACAAAGGGTCCAGGAAGCCTTTAGTGAAGCTGGTCTGGGCCAAGAGAGAGGGTTTTTTAAAAACTGCAATAATAATTACAGAGCTGAAATGTCAGGAGGGAAAACTGGAGGGAAGCCTGTTCTCAAGGGACTTCCCCCTTTGATTTCCAGACATATGTGGATAAAGCTTCCAACTAAGCCAGCTCTCCCAGCCCTGTGTGGTTTGTCATCACTCCTCCTGAGACCCCTGTCACTTCAGAGATACAGGTAAAGGGACTTCATCTGACAGCAGCAAATCAGCTGCCAAAGGCAAAGCTGCAGGCGCATCAGGGAGACGAATGTGCGACATGCTTAGGCTTCCCACACAGATGGACTAACCGGTATCAGGGTCTGACTCTCTCCCTGGCTCTCCCCCAACCATCAGGTGCTCAGGGGTACGGTCAGAAGGGAACCCCCACTCTGAGTCTTTGGCACAGCCCCAGCCATCTGCACCAGGTCCCTCCTCCTGGGAGTGAAAAAACACAGAGCTGCCTGACTCCTGGGAACGCAGCATGCTGTAGCGCCGCCTCTTGTCCTGGTGAAGAAAGAGACAGAGAGGGACAGGGTTGTGGGGGGCAGCATCTCAGCCAGCTGTGCCTGGAAAGTGCTGATGACAAGACTAGGACTGGCCTTCACAGGTGTTTAGAATTGGCTGCCTTTGCCTAGTGCAATTATCAAGGGCCTCTTCGCTCGCTCCAATATCTGAAAGCACCTTCTCCCCCAGCCTTGATGCCCACTGCTGCTCATTCCATCATCCTTTCCCTCCTCACCCCATTGTCCCTGAAGACTCACCCACCATTTCCCTCCACCACCCTGAGCCCGAGGCCACCATGACCCACTGGCTCTTCTGACAGTTTGCGATCCATTTGGGAAGGCAAGAAGAGTGAGAGCAGTGAGAACATGCAAACTTCCCCCAGTGCATGTGCACGCTCACACATGTACCTCCAACACATACTCCCACACACAGAGAGAGCACATTCACACACACACAGTACACATGTGGCTAGGAAAGGTTTGTGGTGTGTTACTTACAGATCTGGGGTTGGAGGTATACAGTGATGCGTCGCAGACAACGCCGTATCCAACCAGCCGGTCACCTGGGAAGAGGCAGCTGGCACTGACCGGGGAGATCAAGACCTCCGTGGTTTCAGGAAAGACCCACTCCACAGTGACATCACTCAGGACAGGCCCCATTGCTTTCTTCAGGGACTTTATCATCTGAGAGGAAGAAGCACAAAGCACAGGAGGATTGTGGAAGGGGACGTGCACTGTGAATGGATGTCTGGACACACTGTGAACGGGTTCAGTGAACACGCGTGTGCATGAATGCATGGGTGTGACAGTGTGGTAAGGACCTTGGGGTGAACCAACCAGTGTGTGTGAGCACGTAAGTGTGCTGCACAGGCTGCAGTTAAACCCGCAAACCCTGTGGGGTTTCAGAGAGCATGAAGCACAGCAATGTCCTGACTACCAGACCTTGCAGGAGGAAAGACCAGTGGAGCAGCTAGTCTGCTCTTCTGCCTGTGCCTTACATGTGACACTCTGGGGAAAAAAGGAAAAATCTGCCCTTAGCTGATGATGCAAACTGACTGGCAGAGAAACATCCACTCCTGTCTCCTCGGGGTGCTGAGACTTCAGAGTGAGATTGAAGTGGATGTTCCCCCAGTGTCACTTGAAGCTAAGTAACTTCTTCTCAACAACTCACTAACACCTGCCTCCAGATCCTTGCAGCTACTCTGAGCTGTGCCATCTGCTACTGTCCCCCTATACATCCATGTCCAGGGATGTGCACCGGGGACACCCAGGCACCATGGACAGTGAGCCCACCAGTGGGTAAATGTCAGTCTTCAATGCAAAGGCTTGGAGAGTGTCAGCAGACACCGTTCCCTGGGCAGGCCAGTAATGCCCTGGTACCAGGATATCAGGCTGGGTCTGTGCTCCCCTGAGAGGGTAAGTCACATGCACAGAGGTGTGCACAACCACGGCACCACCCCTCTCCACTCTCACCAGGGACAGCCGGGGATAAAGAACTCCCTGGGGCTTTCCAGAGGGACAAGACAATTCTCTAGGGCAAGCCCAGAGCTGTCCCTGCTCTGAATCAACTGTCCCCAGGGACGCCGAGCTTTTCTCTTGGACATGTCCTTCAAACCAAGGCCAGCTGCCACCAAGCACTGGGCATGCTCCTCAGCCACTGCCAATTGGCGCAGCTCCATGGGCGTCAATTAGCCAGGCCCCTGGCAAGTGCCAAGCAATGGCTGGCATCAGTGGAGCTACACCAGTCACAGCAGCAGGAGGTCCAGTCCAGTATCAGTGACTATATCCTAGGCCAGTCTTTAGGGAAGCTCACTTTTTTTCCCCCCACAGACGATTGTTTTTCAGTGTTCAGAGAGGAGTTAAAAGCAGAATTATAGATGGACACTTTTAAGCGCTCTGTATTGTTCAAGGTGTTATGGGAGGTTTGTAACATATAACCAGGCTGTGTTTTATGGGGCCATCAAATAATGTCTCAGCCTGCGGAAGGTCCCAAGCTGCAGAGCATGGGAGGCCTGTACTGCACTAATAGCTCCATAAAACACATCCTTTCTTGTCTTAGGCCTTAATTTATAATGGAGAGGCTTGTGCTCTCTGAAAGTGCTCCCTGTGCTGTGGATCCCAATGGAGGGACTTCCAGGAAGTGAAGATCTCTTTAAAGGCACTTTGGACCCTCGAGATGCAAAAAAGGAATCTCAAATGTGTCAAAGTACATCAGGTGCTTAGTTCTTACTGGTTTCAATGAAACCTACTTAGATGCTTTTGAAAATCCTGCCCATTGCTGATCTGCAGCTTAGGCATCCAAATACCTTTGAAAAACCTGGCCCTCGCTCCCTACCTGTACACAGACATCACTAAGCCCCGGTGTGCCAATTACAGTACCAGCCGACGGCTGTTTGTCACTAATCATCAGGCCCACTCCTGACAGCCCCAGGTCTCAAACCTGCTAGAGGCCAGGGGCAATCCTGAGTGTGGAACAGAGCTGTCCACTGCCCAGGCTGTAGGACCAAGCTAGGGCCATGCAGCAATGGTACAATGGAACTGGAGGAATTTTATGCCCCACCCCACACTGCCGCCTACCACACATGTGGCATGCCAGCAGTCACGGTGGCTAGGACGAGGCATAAAAGTCTCCCAATCCCAATCTACTACTGTTTTAACGTTTCTGAGTTCCATGGCAGAAGGGCCAGATTCACCGAATGGGGCTGCAGCAGAAGAGGAAGTACACAGTAGTCCATAAGAACCAGCTTGGGATATAAATGCTATAAAATGAAGAGGACCAGAGGGCCTCAAACCCAACCAGTAACCTTTTGAGCCCAAGCCTCCAATGTCCCTCTGTTGGTTAGTGGAGAGAGTATAACCAGAACCTGCAGGGATATTTATGACAGTGAATAATGAAACTCGCTATGCGCTTATGATAGAGTGAAAATGATGAATGCAGGGAGCTCTGGTATTTATGACATTGGCAGTGCAGGAGCCAGACATGAAACCTTAAACGCCTGCCTCCAGATTGGTTCAACAGGCACAATGATTGCACTGTTTATTCCTCTTCCTCCTACCCTGTGAACTCCCAGGCTGCCAGACTAAGCTGAGCAGGGGTGAGCTGGACTTCAGAATTAATGAGCTGCCCTCATGCTGGTTCCTCTTCCTTGGGCTCTGCCTAGTGTGGTAGCTGTGTTTGAAGCAAGCTGCCTTATTGTGGCTATCACTTGCAGGCATCCAGACATGCAGAGGGTAAATGCAGGCTCTGTCACCAGCCCGTCAGAGATAGAAATGCTTTCTCATTTTCCTCCACTCACCCACATGCTGTGGCTATGTGGGAGGTGCAGAGGCAGTTCCAGAGCAAAGAATTACATGGAAACCAGCTTGTGCCCAATGCCCTTGCCCCCACCCCATCAGAGCCAGATGAGAGCATCATTAAAGTGACATGAGGCTGCTCTTCCAGGCACATGCCTGCAGGAGAGGAGGGATGAGGGGGTAGGTCCAGCCACTCTGTGCTGGGGTAGCCAGGGTTATTCCAGAGGCTATGCCAACAGAATACAAATAGCTCCTGTAATCCATGCTGGGGCCTCAGAAATGCCACACTTATGAACAATTAACCTCATGGTACAAGGAGAGGTGCTGTACCACATGGAAGTCACTCTGTGGTAACTGCCCATGTGCACGCTCTGAGCCTGGGGTATGTGGAAGCCAGGCTGTGATAACTTACCCTGCTAGTAGTACGGTAAGCATAGTGCTGAGGACTACACTTCCACACCTAAGCTTGCATGTGCCACAGGATAACGGCACATGTGCAGGCCATTCCCATGAAGCTGCAGACACCTCTGCAGCAGTACTTTGTTGCCACAGACCCTGACTTCTGGGGCAGCTGCTTGGGCCTGCAAAACTCACAGCCACCTCTCTGCCCCTGCAGTGAGACCTTGGGTCAAGTCAGGCCCCTTCCTCCCAAGACACAATCCCCTGCTGGGAAGGCAAAACAGCATGCCAGACCTCAGCCCATTAGATAACCCATCTTGGGCCCGGGGTGAGGGCAGTGCACCATAGCACTGTGGCACTGCGATACGCAGCGTTGTATCCTCAGCAGCGTTGTGTGCAGGTTGGCCCCCTGAGACCAGGCAGACATTCTCAATTCACTGCAGGGATCTGCAGCCCCCACAGAACCTCTGCCAAGTCCAGCAAGGACATCAGCATGCAAGGAAGCATCTTCTAAGAGGAATCTCAGGGAGCATGGCCAGCTCCTGGCCAGCTCCCCAGGAGGAGTCTAAACCTCACATCTGAAAGCTCCAGTACAAAGCCTGGGAGCCTGGAGTAATTTCTCCGTCAGATTCACCATCCAAACTTCCTCTTTAGCTAAAAATAATCCCTCCAGCATTGGAAATCAATCACCCCTCTGCCTTCTGCCCCTGCTGTTCTGGGCTCACCCATTACAGACTCAGGATGGATGGTTGGGGCTGGACTGCAAAGTGCCCTGCTCCTGGTGAAGGAGAATAAATCATAGACCTCCCCCGTGGCAGCCTTGTTGCCAGCTTTCCCATGGACTCTGAACTTCCCTTAGAGCTGTGGCTCCACCCCAATCCCAAAGCCAAGAGTCAGCAGAGGAGGAAGCAAGCCCTCTGTCCCACTGCAAACCATCTCCTCTCACTGCTGCTGTGTGATCAGGCCTGTGACCTCTTAGAATCTGAGGCTGCATCTTCTTCATCTTCTGCATATCCCAGTAGTGTCTAGGGCAGTGAGTACTGCAGCATGCCTGTGTCCTCAGCAGAAGCTGACAGGCGAATGCATGGGAGATCACAAGGAAACAATGAGACTGTTGGCCCCACAGTAGCTGGCAGGATCAGGGCAGCAGCTGCTGAGGATGCAGAGCTCTGCCCATGACTTCCTCCTCATAGTTTCATAGTTTCTAGGGTCGGAAGGGACCTGAGTAGATCATCTAATCCGACCCCCTGCCATGGCAGGAAAGAGTACTGGGGTCAAACAACCCCAGCAAGGTGTACATCCAACCTCCTCTTAAAGACCCAACCATGCATCATTACAGGACTTGAGGGAAGGGCTCAGTGTGTGTTCAAACCTATGGAGGTAAAGCGCACCTGAAAACAGGTCCTGACCTGGCTGGCTCCCTGCACAAAGCCTGCTGGATGACTCCAGACTTTGCCCTTGTGCTCAGCAGTGAGCATGTCAAATCAGTGTCTAATTCATCCACCTTCATCCCTATTGTTTATGCTGATCCCTCTGCAGGAAGGATCCCCCTTGGACCACTCCTCCATCCTGTTACAGTGCCAAGAAGCTGCCAGATGCAGTGGCACTGCCTCAGGTCTGCAGGGGAGGCTGCCCCATTCTCTCCCTCTCCTCCACATCAGACAGAGGCACTGAGGGAAGGGAAAGGATTGTGAGGAGCACTACCTTGGGCTGCAGCCTTTCTCCTTCTGCCAAGAACTCTGCACTCCCCTTGGATACAGCAGCCAGCCCGTGCACCAGCCTCCTGCAGGCACTCTGCCCGATGCCAAAGCTGTAGCACCTGTGAAAGGACAAGAACACAGGACACAATCAAGGGGAAAGGCCCAGGGGTATGGTCTGTCCCTGCCTTGACTTTGGGCAGGGAAAATAGCCTGGGATTCAAAGCTCAGGGTCCCCTGCTG
The DNA here is from genome assembly GCF_052110815.1 of Crocodylus siamensis. Classification (NCBI taxonomy): domain Eukaryota; kingdom Metazoa; phylum Chordata; order Crocodylia; family Crocodylidae; genus Crocodylus; species Crocodylus siamensis. Next base: position 4,388,829 of record NC_143406.1, on the reverse strand, counting down.
GACATCACTGGGAGGTAGTCTCTGAGAATCAGCTGCTCATTAAGGCACCTGATGTTGGGCAGCCAGCTAGAACTGCCTGGCCTTGCCTGTTCAGCCCTGGCAATGCAAAGGAGGATGAGATCATTAGGAAGCCGGGAGTGCCCTGCTGGTCCCTTGAAAGAGCCTCCAGAACCCAGGGGTGCTCCTGACAGGGACCCTACACCCTACTTCCCCCTCCTAACTGGTCACTGCATCAGCTCACTCCCTCTGTCCACACAGAGGCTGCTTCTGTGCCAGGTCAGCTGTTTCCCCACTGAGCCTGCAGTCAATACCATTAAAGACCTGGTAATTATCTTTGCTCAGAATTAAAACAAATGTTTTCTCAAGGAAAGAGAAGCCAGGGGACAGTGCTGCTTTCCTGACCTTCCCTACCCTTTTGCTAAGTGACTTGGGTTTCTTTTTTCTATATCTGGTGGCACCAGCCATTGGTTGAGAGCTGACACCGGGGCTACGAAAGGAACAGCAGGGAGTCCGAAGGTTTTCTGCAGCCAGGGACTTGTGCAGGGATGGCAGGCAGTTTCACTAGCTAGAAAAGGGCAGGGAATCCAACTGTGTCCTGAAAGGGAATAGCTGTTTTTCCTGGGCATTAAACAGCTGCTTCTTTCCTGTGCAATTCCAGAATACTTATTACATGCAGCCTTGCACTGGCCCAAGCTGGCAACAGAACCAGATGCATTGAGAAAAAACTGCAAGAAATACTCTTCATGTGTCATTTCTGCATAGAGGAAGCATCAGAGAGGAGTTTGGCCCCGTTTTCCTAGCTCAGATCATTTGAATGAACTTCCAGAAAAGCATCTGAACTCCTGGGCTCCAGTCCAAGCTCTGGAAAATCTCCCACTGTTCCCACCACATATCCTTCTGCTTTCCTGTCCCTGTCTGGGATGGCCATGAAGCCTGAGGTAGGAGCCTCCTGCACTCAGTGGGTCCCACAGCACACTTGGTCCTTTGCCTGTGGATCTGAAAGGTATCCATACCTGGTGGAGGCAGAGTGGTTCCTCAACAGCTCAATGACCTTCCCTGTGTTGCTGACAGCTCCATCGGTCAGCAGGAAGAGCAGACGAGGGTGTCCCCTATGGATGGGCTGTCGGATAGCCCACTTCAAAGGGGATAAGACGTTGGTGCCACCCATATCCGCCCGGATCTTCTTGATGCTCTCACAGGCAATAGCCAAGCTCTCCTAAAGAAAAAGGACACATGCGTGTGAGCCACACTAGCAAGGATCATGGCTGAGATGGCGCTTCCCTCTCCCACCCATTTTATCTGAGCTGGGAAACAGAGGCATGAACAGGTCCTGACCAAGATCATACAACGAGTCAGTGGCATAGCTTGAAACCAGTCCTGTTTTCAGTGTCTGTTGTGAGGCAGGATGAACCCCCCACCCCACAACTTTGCTGCACACTTGGTTGCAAGAGGATATGGATTGAACTCCAGAAGGGCTCAGGGCTTGTGTTAACAGGAATGTTCATTCAGATTATTATGGGGTGTGAATTTTAAATGAACTGGCTAATCCCAAATAGCTCCATGCAAGAGCTCTCTTAGTCTGGAATGAAGAAACTCTTAGTAAGAGAGTCCACATGAGGGGAAATTCCTTGCTGCCAGGTAAAGGGGCATCCAAGCTACAATGCCCTGAGTGCCAGCACATTCAGAAAAGGCTTGCACCCACCTCACAGTAAGTTTGACTGGAAGGAAATAACGTCTTAAATGTTGACCCAAAGCCAATGACGTTGAAGAGACACGCTGGCACCAGGCTCTTGAGAATGACCAGCAGGGCGTCCTGTGAGGGCAGAAAGTAAGCAGTTGTCAGACATGCCAGAGGCCTGAAATGTGACCAGTCACCTGAACTGCATCAGCAAGTGCTCTGCTCTGCCCCTCCTATGCGAATGCACTTCAGTACCACAGCCCCGCCACGTAGCTTCTCATTCACACACTGAAAACTACATCTAATTTCTGAAAACTACATCTAATTGCTCTTCCACCAAAAGCTCCTTCAAGGGAGCAGATAGAGAGGGGTCATCAAGATCTTAACATGTAAGATGTTGGGGGGGGACAGTCTTTAACTAATGTTTTTCTTGCTCATACCCACCTTGCTTCTCCCAGCAGCGTCCTCTTCTTTATCCTTTCCCTTCCCTACCCTTCGTATTCTAACCACTGCTTTCTCATAGAAATCATAGAGAAGTAGGACTGGAAAGGACCTCTGAAGGTCATCTAGTCGAACCCCTGCCTGAGGCATGATTATCCCTATCCAAACCATCCCATGCAAACCATAATCTAACTCTTAGTAAAACTACAGTCAAGTCTGATACAATAATAGACATAACATCCTAATACACCACACGTAAAGGAGGGGGACCATGAAGGCAACGTCCTGCTTATATCAAAGGCTGTTAATATACTGCTCAAGAGATCCCAGATAGAGAGCCATGACCCACAGAGGAAGGCAACAACCCTCACTGTCCATACCATTCAGTGTAGAAGCTCTTTTTCTGGCAGTCCCTTGATAGCATCTGATGACAAAAGCTGTTGCTTACAAAAACTTACCATCTCTGATTTAGTCTAAAAGGTGCAAATCTACTCTGCCTTCTGCTGGACTTCAGACTAACGAGGCTAACTACCTCACTCTTTAGAGAACTTAACACTGGGAATGTTTTCCTGAACTTAAAAGCAATGAGCGCAGTTGGACTGGATAGCAATCTTCTTCCTGGGGCTTGCAAACTAACATGGTAGCAGCAGGCTAAAGCAGAGAACCAGAGGGTGAAACTGTCCTGCCCATTTTCATTGCCCAAACTGCATGAAAACAAAAACTGAAAAAAGGAACAGGAGGAGCATCTATGTGGTTTATTTTTTTCAAACTGCTTTGTTTGAATGATGCGAGGTGAAATGACTAACACAGGTGACACGGATTTATAGCCTGAGGTGGTCTCTTGAATACTCCAGTCTGCACTAGTTCATCTCTGCTTTTTTCATTACAGAACAAAGATGTCATTTCTGGTGCATGCTATCAGATAGGGATGGAATATTCCAGGACAGAGAGAGCAGCTTGTTTTGGTAGCAAACAACAGAGTGAATATGAAGCTCCTAAGCTTGCTGCAGCAGCACAAGCAATTAGCATTGCAAAGAAGACAGTTGAAAGCAAAGCATGGGTCAGTGATTTGTTTTTGTGCTGGATGTTCACATGCTGATGAGGGCAGACTTCTGCCAATTTGCCTAGGGCAGCAGAAACCCTAGAGCCAACCTGCAGAGAAAAGCTGCCAAGGTCAGACAAAGTGAGAGCAGCCTCCTTGCTTCGTCACTGAGAGCAGCAGGGACTTGGTGACCTAAAAGGCCAGGAGGCTGAAAACTTCCCACAGCGGGCTGAAGGTAATCATCCTGGAACTGCCCAGTCAGAATCTGGTCTCAAGACTGGTGCTAAACATGTGTGTACCCAGTGCTTGATCCAAAGCCTGGGGCCGTCAACGCAGAAAACTCCACTAGGCTGTGCAGCGAGTTCATAAAGCCTCATGGGAGTTTTATTGACTGCAAATGGGCAGCACCTCTCCAGCTGTGCAGCCACCCCCTCTCCAGCAGTGCAGCCACCCCAAACACCTTCGCACAAAGGGTGCATGAAGTCTGCCAGGCAGCCAGGGCTGGAACTCCCCCTGACGTCAGCGGAGGTTTTATACCCAGTGAAGCATTGTTCCGCTTACGGTGGGCCAGAAACAGTCATGTGACAAATCAGTACACTTGTACTGACATCTTAGAAGATCTGAAGCAAGGTTAGCCAACCAGAGATTGTATGTAAATGAATGCACTTTGACTGGCTGCAGATGGGTTCGGGCAAAATTCATTATCTCTGAGCCAATGAGGTACCAACATGTGCTAATTGCTGCTTCCTGAAAATGGCAGTGAAGATGAGGGCTCTTTTTTCTAAGGACCTTGAACCCCGTTCCCCTTTTTAATAGTAGTCTTAAAACCAGATTTCTGGACATTGTTAATAAAGCAATTCCCAATGCATGTTTCCAACACCGACTGAGCATTTCAGCGAGTGGAAAGATTTATTGCCCCTTGAGGCAAATATTGATCTCCCTGCTGCTGCACTCAATATTTATCTCGCAGCTCAATAAAACCGAGATGTAAACCTCAAGAGAAGTCAATACCTACTTATTATTTCCATCTTTGCCAATGTATATGCTTGATATAGACACACTGCAGGCCCCCGTCCCTTCAAGCAGACATTGGCATTTGCAAAGAGTGTGTTGGGAGAGTTCACTGTGGCAGCTGCAGGAAATTAAAAGCGTGGAGCTTGCCTCCTCAATATTTTCATCTTAGCTTCTCTTCTTTCCACAGATGACTCTCCCCACTTCGTTCCACACACACACAGAATAGGCACTGAATTATCCACTATCTAGATGCGCTGATCTCCCCAGAGCCCTGACGTCATACCACCCTGGCTATGACTGCAGCTGGGATTTTTATTCTGTGCAGCTCCCCTCTCTCTTTCAACCCATCCATGTTCATTCCATGCAATGTCTAAAACCCAGATGATGTCTATGCAAATATTACTCAAGCAAGTGCAATCCATCCAAGATGCATTACAGGGCAGCAGCCGCAGTAAATGAGAGTGCTTTGCGAAGTGACACACGGGAAGAAAAGAGGAGAGGAGAGTGTTTTCTCTCTGGATGGGGTTCACTCAAAGGTGGGCGGTAGGAAGGGACAGAGCGGGCATCTCCAATAACCTTTCATGCCGTACTAGTTGAGAATAAAACTCCTCCTTGATCTTCTGGGTGCCTCCTTTCAGCACCGCAGACAGCTCCCTCTGGGCCACTTGCATTCAGTTCAGCACCCAGCTACTTCTGGCCGCAATTTTCAGAGGTTGAAGGGATCTAGGCGCCCAAATCTGAGACGCCTAATGCCCTTGGTCCCTTTAAATATCTGAACCATAAATAATAAAGGGTTCAGATTAATTTGTGGGGTGGGCTGCAAATCCAGCACAAGTTAGCTAGAAAATGATTTGGTCATTTGCACTCTTTGGCCCTCCGGGGTTGTAACATGCACTGTGTCAGCGTGAGGTGAGTTTTGAGGTCCCCTGTGCAAAACATGGTGAAGTTTGATCTTTCTGGGCTTTGCAAGAGCTAAAGAAACCTAAGCTACACATTAATGAATGTCAAGCACCACCCCGAAATCATTATTCCTTAATATCTGCCTCATACGCAGCACCTTTCATCTGTAGCTCTCCACATCTTTACAAAGCTAGGTTTCAATAGTCCTATTTTCCTGTTGGGGGAACTAAGGCAGGGGGTGAATCAGCTGCAGTGCTGGGTATAGATCCTTTCACAAGTCCCAGGGCAGTCTCTTCATGGTGCCTCTTTTCTTCCCTACAGTCCCAACAGTAGTTCAACTGTATCAAAGCAAGCACTTTGTGTCAGTGATTAAACCCTGTGCGTGGGGCCAGGCACTCATTCTTACTGAAGACTTCATTGCTAGGTCTGTTAATAGCTGCTTTGGCCCAAGAGTTGAATTCCCCCTGGGTCAAGAGTGGGACAAAATATATGTGGGAGTCTACACATAGATGCACACAAATATACACATAGGCAAGTTCACAGGTAATCATGAGGCTTAAAATGTACACAGGCATCCCAAGAGGGTTATGATATAATGCCATATCTCTAAAGGGTATGAGGATACCTGGAGACAGCCCTGAAGCTATTTGCTCACATTCCAAGGATTGTAAGGATACGGCATTAACTCCCCTCGAGATGAAACCAAAGCATTTTGAGACACCAGAGAGATCCTGACTTGAGCACATTTATCCTTATTCAGAGCTTGCCTGAAGGAGATCATAAGCTTTTTAGAAGAAAAACATGGTTCTGTTGGCTCAGAAGAGCCCCCCCTCTGCCTCATTTGCGTATGTGGAAGATTTTGTTTGCCTGAGAAACTGAAAAGGGAAAAATGTTGAAGGAAGAGTGTTTTAAATGGAGCTTGATTCAAGGAAGTGAGACAACGTTCACTGCAGGGAGAGGGCAAGGAAAGGAGATGCCACTAGGAGTATTTGGAAGCACTTGTGACAATGGTAATACTTCTCATTTGCCTACGGGCGAAGATCTCAAGGTCAAGGCTCTGAGTCAGGAGTCAGAAAATAGGGGTCGCTGTGTGTCCTAGACAAGTTACTTTATTTTCCTTAGTTTCACTTGCCCGATCTGTAAAATGGGTTTAAAAATCCATCCTTTCTTCCATCCTTTGTCAACGCAGGTTAAAAGCACTTTCTGTCTGTACCGCATTATGCATAATTAGACCCTGATCTCAGCTGGCATCACCACAACAGAAGTAATTAACACACCGTCATGAGCTTTGGCTACAACCTCTCATTTTAAATAGGTATTATCCTAATTTGCAGCTACGCACATTGAGGCACGAGGAGATTAAGTGATTTGCCCAAGAGTACTGCATGAATCAGTAACTGACCTGGCCAGAAAACCTAAGTATTCTGGCTCCTCTCCCCATATTCTAGCCAGCTGATGCCCCCGCAATCCAAGTGAATCTGAAGGGATGCCCAGAAAGTCAAAACAAAGCTTATAATGACTATAAAATTTGGGGGCAGCCATTCCTTGAGTGTTAATGAAGCCACCCTGCATCTCTGTCATATCACAGGGATGACATACAGGTCCCTGGGGACACTGTCAACAGGAGGCAGTAACCTGCAGCGAGACGTGTAGTCAGATGGGTTTCCGAAGGGCCCCCCAACTCCCACACTCACAAGGGCCAGAGAAGTGACAGCGGGACTGACCTGCCTCCAGGTGACCCTATGCACCAATCCTTCCAAAATGATGCCAACAGCCAGCACATGACAAAGGAAGCTCTTGCACTCTGCTGGTGGGGGGCCTTCCTAATCCCATTCCCATTACACCCACCATCAGGCTGGCAAAGATAAGGGCTTGGTAAGGCAGTGTCCTACAGAGTGGTAGCCGCAGAGGCAAAGAATCTAGCCACAAGAACAGGTAACGGTATTACCAAGCACTTCTAAGGGTAGGGGGACTCCAGCGACCCAGCTCAGCCCCAGATATGGGTGGCCAGGGGCAAGACACTCCCTGTGGCTATCCCAAGTATATTCTATTAATAGGACACACAGCTGTGATGGAGCCCTGTCCATCCTTGCAGTCACCCTGGGGACAGGCTACCTTTCCAAACCCACCTACATCCCCAGGCCTGGGAGCAGCAGCCCATACTGACTCAGGATAGTATGATGTGCAGGAAGCCAGCAGGGATGAATGGATCCCAAAGGATTCAGATGGAGACCTTCCTAGTGGAGCTCCTCTCCCTGAATGCAGATGTTCTCGGCAGCCTTCCAGTGCCAGCTGGCTCCAGCCAGACACGGGCCTGATCTCTGATGCATCTTCATCAGAGACGATGCTAATTAAAGAGTTGCCAGGGCGATTTCCTCATTGATAGATGTAGCGGTTTGGAGAAGGGAACTCTGGCTCAGCGCAGTAACCTAGATGGTTCTGCTGGACAGTGGCATGGAGCCAAGACCTACCCTGATTTATGGCCCCAGCAGCTCCCTCCCAGGAGGAAGTGCTTTGCCTGTGATAACTGAATAACAGGGTTTGCTCTCACAGACCCAGTGCTGTGAGCCCTGCCTGGACAAACAGACCCGCTGCATTCACTGCTCCTCATCTGAGTTCAGGGTGGCAAGACCAAACTCACACAGAGGTTGATTAAAGTCCAGTGAAAATAATGGAAAGACTCCTGTTGACTTCTCTGGGTTCCCATCAAGGGTGTGGTTACCCCATCGTCCAATGAAATATGTGTGTAGGGTTGCAACTCCTGTGTGCCTACAGGTTTTCATAGATCTAGTGCACCTTCCAACATAACTTTTATACTTAAGCACTGCTTCTCAGTTACCCATCCTCGCTGAAATGCAGTCAGCTTTTAATGCAGTGCATTGGCCTTTTAATACTGCAAATCTACGTGGAAGTTTAAGCTAGACTGCCAGGACAAATTCCTTTAACCATTGAAGCAACTGCAAACAAGCAACGTATGAATTCATATTCCTATCCACAGCATTTCCTACCCAACCGTCTCCAAATCTTTCATAACCTTCACCTGAGCCAAGTAAACATGGTTATTCTGCTTCCGCACAGAGAACAGAGACAGAGACTGGTTCAGTGACTTGACCAGGGTCACACAGTTTGTTACTTGAGGAGCTGTCAGCAAAGTGTCTCTGGGTTTCCCTGGAGGTCTCCTGTTGAAGCACTGATCAGGCCTAAGCCCCTGCTGAGACTGTGAATTGTAGCTACAGAACACTATGCACATGCCCTGAATATGATGAAAACAAAGCTGCTTCTGATTTGTGTGTATCTGGCTATCCCCTAACAGCCAGAAAGCCAGCAGAAAAAGCCCCCCCACCCCCCACCCCACCACCCCTCATCACCCACCGGCAGTACCTTGACACGATTGATGCTCACACCACTCATGCTTCCACTGCGGTCTACAAGAAATATAAACTCCCCCTGGGCTTTCCTGAGGTCTGGCTGGATGTTCCTCAGGTTGGGGCAGAAGTTCAGCATGATCACAGGATGGTGAGGAAGGTCCTTGTGCAGCCGTTTCCTGATGATTTCTGTCTGTAACACAGAAGATGAGCTCTTTAGAGGGAACGTGCCAGCATCCCTGCCCCTGTCAAACCTCTCCAGATTACTTCCCCTTCCCCCGACTCCTTTTCCCTCTAGGAGTGAATTGGAGCAGCATTAGGTGACACCACAGTAAAAGTGCCCCAGCCTTCAACCCCTATGAAACCGCCTGTGAGGAACGACATACCTGATTTCTGTCAGTGGACAGCACCCAGGGCAAATGCTGGGCACTTGGCTGGGATGGTTTAGTGACCCTACCTTGAGTAGGAGGCTGGACTAGATGACCCTGAGAGGTCCTTTCCAGCCCTGCCTTCCTATGAATCTATGATCCCATGAAACCAGTGAAGATAACACCAGGTAGGGAGTATATGAATGCACAAGAAAGGCAGCTGCAAGTAGGAATAAGCATCTCCCCACAACAGATCACTAAACACTCTCTTAATTCAGCCTCACAAGAGCAGGTAGGTTGGTGTTATGATCATTCCCATTTTACAGCTGGGTAAACAGAGGCAAAGAGTCATTAGTGACTTCTTCTTCGTCACTAAGCTTCAGAACTGGAATCAAATCTCAGGGGGTAGTAGGTTATATTTTAATGGGATTCAATGGCTGGTTCTGTTAACTTCTTCTGTTCTGCTTTTTCCTACCCATTCTTGTTATCATATTTTATTGCCTAAATCAAAAGCCTATAAAATAATCTGACCCACCATTCAAGATATAATTACAATAGCATCTGGCATGATATATAGTTTCTTTATGGCCCGTTATATCTCAAATTTAATGGGTTTCTGCATTTTGTTTAATATTACTTGATGTATTGATCCTCACTAAAAAGATCTATAAAATTAAATGAAAAAAAAAATCCAGTGATGGTTTTATAATCTCCTCTGTGATGGCTGCAAAAGGCAGCCCTTGACAGATCACCTCCTCTGGAGTGAAATCATAGCCTCCTCGCTCCTTATGGTGCCGCACTGACTACATCAGTGGAGACTCTGGCCTCTTGTTCCCAGTTATGCAATACTGAAACATGCTCTGAAGCAAACACTTTGATTGTTGTCAGTTCATAAATAAGGCTACTGATGCTCTCTGATTGCAGGAGAAGTTATGAAGACCTTTGCTCAAATAACTGGACTTATTTTAGACAGCCGGTGGGTCTCTCATTCCCAGAGCCTGCTATAAATTAATTACTAATCCTTTTTTTCCCCATATTGGTCTGATCATAATGCTGACACCTTCCCTCACCCAAGGAACAATTTGGATTGATCTGCACATGCAGGCTTCATTTCACAGCTACCCAGGCAGAAATTTTCTCACCAGCCACCTATGGAAATGTACGCCATATTTAAAGGAATAAGCTGAGTACCCTGCAGGTACATTAGCCAAGATAAAATGACCAGAACTATTGGCTCTCATGCTTTAGGGCATACATTGATCCATCACTGCCTGGGGGTGGGGGTTAGGAAGGCCTTCGCCTGCCTTCATGTAATGTTACTTTTTTTAATACCTTCCTCAAGATTCCAGCAATGATCTCTGTCAGAAGATCAGACAAAATGGATCATCATTCAGATTCAGGGAGGTAATTGCTACGTAACTTCATATAGATTGTAGTAGCACTTCCTTTGATCAACATCAAAGGCCTAACCCTGTGTGTTCCTCAGCCCCTCCTGGGAAAGCACCTCTTTTGCTGAGTATTTCTGTGGCCCTCTTCTCCCTAGTATCTGAATATGTTGCAGTGGGTTATGATATTTATCTCACAGTTCCCTGTGACGGAGAATGTAGCATCCCCATTCTACAAATGACAAATTTAGGAGCAGGGTAGATTAAGTGACTTGCCCTAAGTTATATGCTGGGGCCGCAGTAGGAACTGAATCAGGTCTGGATCTAAGTCTATGGCCTAAGCACTGGTTTATCCTAGAGTGGAGGATGCCAGCACTTTCCAGGAGGAGCTGAGAACCACACATGATCAGGGCCTGATCCCGCTAAGGTCCAAATGCACAGGACTCCCATTTGCCTTCAGAGGGAGATGTGTAAAGAAATCTTTGTGCAGTCAGAGCTGTTGTGGCTCAGCTAGGGAAGATAGCATTTCATTTGCCCCCTACCTTCTGCCTCCCCCTATACCATTATCCAGTTATAATAAACTAATCAGATCTCGTCAGCTGCCAACTGATTCCAGGAACACATTTGTCCCCATAATCTTGCTAGCTAATGAGCACTCAAATCATCTGCATAACAAACTGAAGAAGGGAAGTGAATTATCATGCACCACTGAAATTTTGGAGCTAATTCGTTTAAGCCAAGAGGTGATCAACGTCATGCTCTCAGCAGCAGCAATCCTAGCCTGTAATCTACCCTGGACACCTTTGTCAATGGCTCCTGTGTGAGGGACTAAGTCATGATCTCAGAGTCTGAGGAGTCCAGCATAGTCATGCCTCTGTCACAGTACCAGCCACACTCAGCTGCTATGTTCTCAGCGTGAATGCTCCCCCAGTCCCTCCTGGTCCCGGGGGCAGAATTCAGATTTGAAAACAGGCCTGGAATTATACCCACCAGATAATTTGACAGCTTTAAGACACAGAATAATTAGTCAGGCTTCAAAGCCATGGGGTGGGACATTCGTATCCTTCCACCTGCTGCACTCAGAAGGCAATTAAAGAAGAAGCCTGCAGTGTAATATAAATGAGGTTCTCATGCTTGCCTCTAATTGCGAAGGAGAGAAAAGACTTCACTCCAAAAATTTGTCAACATGTTTCAAATGTAATGAAAAATCATCACAACAACAACCCAGAGAGCTGCCTTTGTGATAGCCTGAGGAGGCCCAGGAAGTGTGTGGTAGTCTGTAGACCACAGCATGGGCGTGGGAGGTAGGATTAAGAGCATAAGTGATGCCATACTGGGTCAGACCACAGGTCCCCTACCCTGGCTAATTGTTGTGTTCTTGTGCTAAGGCTGGTGATGTCTCATTTGGTGACCAGGTCACTGAGGCTAAAACGATTGATGGGGGGGGCACTGATGCATGTGTGAGTTCAAGCCACTCAGACTGCTCTGCAGAAACACCAAACACTCAAAATCCCACCCACTGCCAGCTTCACAGATAACTTGTGTGCGACACTACAGACCTGTGCATTTAAATCAGGAAACTGGCTGTGTTCTGGATTGCAAATCTATCCATGCATGTCAGTACCCAACTGGCATGTGTACTTTTGATTAAGCGCTTAGCAGTCCCGCCCACTCCAAAAAGCTCTAGTCTAAAGTCTTTTGTATCAATATCGACCACACAGATGAGGTCATTGAAGAGAGGCTCATCCACCGTTTCAAATTTTCTGGAATATTTGCCAAAAATCCTGCTATGAATATTTCTTATTCATTAGTCAATGGAATAAGCATTCATTCCCATCCCGTTGCCCTTCTGTCTGGCTAAAGATTCCCAGCCAAGGGGAACAAGCTCATTGGGAGCGTTTGTTTCAGACATGCTACTTTCAACAGCACCCAAGAGGCATGGCGGCAAATATCACATCTGGCCATTCCCCAGCCTGAATAACCAGGTAACCATTTATAGCTGGGAGCAGCCTCTGGCATTGCTCTTATGTAAGGCTTGGCCTCATCACTCAGAAGCCAGGTCAGGGCTCCCTAACCACTCCATAAGCATGGCCCGATAACAAACCCAAGTAATAGCACTTATATAATTAGGCCTTTACTACAGGTACCTGATATAGGACATATTTATTTAGCATCCATCTTTTCCTACTGTATTATTCCAAATTATTATGGTCACTATTGCAAATAATAGATTTAATACTATATCATGTTAATTCCCTGCAGAATGAACCATGGAACTACAGTTACATATGAGTGTATAATCTACCATTCCACATCAGACCCATAGTCTCTGCTGTACAGCATCCTGCCTCTGAAATGAGGCTTATGGCTGGGGAGAAAATTCTTCACTGCTCCTTGTTTAACTAACCATGGGAGAAATTCAGTGAAGGACTTACTGCCCATAATCATTAGAACTGTATTATGCATGTAGTGTATAACTGGATATATTCTGCTATTAGTACTAATTATACTACTTATAACAATGATAATAAACTTGGGTAGTACAATTTACCTTGTACTGATAAATCAATATTTACTTTCCCAACCCAGGCCCTTGCGACAAACTCCCAAGTGCAGTCAACATTTATTTACTGCTAAAAGCTCTGTTTTCTTATATCTAAATCTTCCCCAATTGCCAGCCAGAAGCCCATCTCAGGAGCAGGATACTGCACTGTGGGGATTTCTGGGATGTAATACAAAAAGTAAACTAAAAATCAATCATTTGCTGAATTAAACCCCAGCTAAGGGTAAAAGTCCATTCTCTCCTCACCTTCTTTTCTGCACTGGGGTCCTTCTTTGTCCCTTTAATAAAATCATTTCTTCCCTTCAGGTGTTGTTCATACTCTGCAGGGGTCATGTCACCTTCTTCCATCAAGATATGAGGCATATGGGGTTCTAGAAGAGAAGGAGCAAAGGGCACATTTAGACTTCTAGTTTGGGAGACACAGAGGGGCACAGAATTGGGAAGATGCTGCCTTCAAACAGGCTCCAGAGGACAGTGGCCCACACTTCCAGGTGAACAATTTAATTCACATACGGGCCTAGAAATGTACTACCTGAAAAGTGCCAAGACCCACCAACTCCCCTTACTTCCAGGACAATGGGAAAGGACCCCTTGGAAGGGAACGGATGGCTGGCAGATGGCACGGCCCACCTACCGCTTGGATGGATTAGTATTTCCACTGGTCTGTCAAAAGTGTGTCTGTTGGCTAGCGTGATCATGATGCTCTTGGCAGAGCGGGCAGAGGGATCGGCATCTGCCCGGATCTCATGCGTTGGGCTTTCAACACCTGCGTGGGAAAGACAGAGGTCAGGTGGGAGCAGTGCTGGCAGATCTGTGGAGAAGCTATTTGTGGAGCTGGATGAGGGGAGCTGGGCTTCAGGAGACCAGAGTAAGAGTGAGGAGACATGGGGTGGCTTCCCTACCCAGCAATAAGCTGCACTCACCCATCCCTGCTTCATCAGTGTCAACTCCAAGAATGGAGCACAGAGGACACCTGGGGACACCTGAAGCCACTTCTCCTGAGCACACTGGAAACCCGGGGCTTGAGCAGTGCCAGGAGCATCCTCAATGCCTCATTTTTGGCACTGGTGTGCCAGAGTGGGAGCAAGTGAGCAGGGCTTATTGCCTTGGAGACATGACTGAGCACTCCGTGGCCCCTGCGTAGTATACTAAGGGAGCAATGAGAGGCGGGGGTATAAAGGAACTGGGAGGGGTGTGTAAGGACCTGTGTACCAGCACATCTGGTATGCTGTCCACACTGTGCACCCCATGTCACCTCTTGCCAGCTCAGTGCAATGAAGCCATATTTGCAGAAAAGCAACCGTGAGAGGAAATCACTGCTCTTCAGTGCTCTTCAGCACTGCAGGTTAGGCAGGCAGATGGCTGAGGGAACCCTGCCCAGCTGGAACAGGGGTGTTCCCTTAGTGCAGGGGGCAGAGCCCTTGGTGGTAATTCCAAGCAGGTCTGGCTTCAGGCCCTGGCACTCTCACCTGCGAGCAAGCAGGGCCCTCGGATCTCCAGGTGGAAGCTGAACTCGTACTCGGTTGGGTTGGATGCCTCACTCTCCAGCAGCCGGGCCAGACACAGCTTCTGCCCTTGATCCAGGCCCCCAGCTCCAGAGTTATGCCTGTCTCTGTGAGGAGATGAGACTGTGTGAAGGTGGCACCCCTTGGACTTGCCCTCTCTGCTGCACTGCAAACATGCTATGGAGTCTGAGGGCAAAGCAATCAGTCACTCTCTCAGCTCCTAATGCAGCTGAAGCTTGTTTTTATGCAGCAACCTGAGCTTCAGTTCATAGCTCTCGGCTCAGTGCCATCCCCAGGGGCATGTCGCCTTCTGGGAAGCTCAGGAGAGGATGAAGAAACAGCCAGGTGGGCACTAAGCAAGACACCCAGACAGAGCCAAAGGCTATGGGATTGGAAATCATACGTGAAAGGGAGAAATGGACAGAAAATGGCCAGGAAGGGGGCTAAAGAGTAATGGTTATGTCAGGACATGACCCAGGGGGTGAGTGGGGGGCACCTCAGAGGAGAAGTGGGGTGTAGTAAGGCACACCAAGCCACGGGTCAGCTGCAAGGAGGCTTCTAACAAGAGAAGATGGGAGGTGTATCAGCATCAGTAGAGGCAATGGCCTTCCACAAAAACAGTCTGTTAGTCTGTGGCCTGGCCTTTGTACTCCTAATAGCTTGGAAGAAATTCAGGCCTAAACAAGCAGGCAGGTAAAGCTCTGTAGTTAGAGAAGTGATGGGGAAGGGGCAATCTCAGAGGATGCTGCTGAAGGAAACAGGACTCTACAGGCCTTTCTTTGGCACCTCTCACCACAGTGTCTGGGCGATACCTAAAACCCTCTGGCTTCTTTGCATGGTCCCTTACGCTCGGAGCTGATATCCAGAGAGGCTGGCAGAGTTCTCCATGTTTGACTGGGGGACGCTGGGCACGCACACAGCTGGGAGAAGAACCCTCACTGCCCCGCTTGGCAGTGTCTGAAGCTCCGAGGAGGTGCTGATGAAGATGGAGATGCTTTCCAGTGGAGGGATCATGCCCAGGTTAACCACAAAAAGGATCCTTTCCAAGTCCTCATCCAGCACAAGCCTTCCTGCACAGAGAGAAGGTCACACAGAGGAAATGCACTGGATACCTGCCAGGGGAGACACTCTTCCCTGCCAAGGTGACCTTGTCTGGGTCTCTCTCCTCCCTCAACAGCCCTTGGAAGTTGTTAGACAATGCCCAGCAGCATCCCAGTGCAATCAGGTGCATTGCCAAGACATTCAATCATAGCTGGTTGGGACTAAGATCTGCTTTCACCTTTCTTTGTAGCTCCAAAAAATGCCCGATCCAAAGCCCACTACAGTCAATGAGAGTCTTTCTAGGTCCCTTTATTTGAGCTTCCCCCTAATCATACCCTGTACACTCTCCCTTTCAGCATCCACTCTCTGCCACTGTGTGACACAGGAGACTGGGCAAGATGGACCTATTGTCTCATCCATAGCAATGGCAGTTCTTATGTTCTAAGTCATGTAGCCTTCAGAAACAGATGGACTTTCAGGCATACACCATATGAAGAAGGAAATGACCCAGCCTCAGCCCTCTGGTCCAAGCCCTCCTGATGCCACGTCATGAGCAAACCTGGCTGATGGGTCAACTGAGATTCCCCTATACCACAAAAACACTGAGCCCTTCTTACCGCTTCCATCTGGAGTCCTCCCACTGGAGATGTTGCTGCAGTCGAAGTAAGAGTCATCCATTTTGGCTTTGTCTTTGATCTGCACTGTCACAGCACGTCTGGACACAACAGCTTCAAACCCAACCACCGTGGTGTACTCATCCAGTGGGTACACAAAGAGACCTGCCAATGGGAGGAGACGCAGCATTAAGGGTTCCTTTCTCTGGCAGGAGCCAGCACTGGGGGTGGAGAAAACCCTAGGCCTATAAAAAATGACATTATGGGCTTGGTTCTCAGGTCCAGCACTTTTGCAATTGAAAGGGACAAGCAAGTGCCCAGATCCCCACCTGAGAAGTCATCTGATCTGATTCCTGGGACAGAGCTCATCTGGCATAAAGCTGGTGCCTGTTTCGCAGATTCTCAGCAGTGCGGCCCTTGGGGATCAAAGGCAGTGTCTGGAAATTAGAAGAGTCCTTAGGCTTCTCCAACTTATCCTAGCACAAGGGACCTGGGCTGGAGCTGTTGCATCTTGAGGACTAGCTTCCCAGTGGCTCCCAAATAGTTCCCACTGCACAAGAAAATCTGGACCAGAGGTGGGTATTACAGGGAGACATCTAAGGAGGACTCAGAAGATAAAACCAGTGCCAGGAGTTACCCTTCTCCCATAGTGACCCTGGCACCTGAGGAATACAGCCTTTACTCTGTGGACAATAGGACCTCCTTTGGGAACTTACCTTCAAAAGGATGGGCCTCTGGGTTGGCATATGTCAAAGAGGCTGTCATCCCAAAGGCATAGCCACTGACGCATGAGGTGACCTCGGAGGCTGTGAGTGGAAGTGGGCAGCTGGTTGTCCGGTTGATAAGCCCAGGCATCTTGCTTAGAGTCTATGGGTGGCTCAAGTGTCAGGACCTGCAGCAAACTGGAGACAGGAGGAAGGACATGAGCAACATGAAAGAGCCCTGACAGCTGGAATCCCATATTCCCATCACCCCACATTCACTTCTGCAGCTCTGGGGTTGGCTGCAGAGCTACAGCTTGGATTTCCTATTGCCCAGCTACTTGGAGGCATCAGCTATCTTGGACCTCTATCTCCTCATTCCCTGCAGTGCCCACAGCCTCACCAAGGGCTTTCAAGATACTTGGATATTCCAGAAAACTGTTGGCAGGGCAGCCTGTATCTCAGCACAGACATGGACTCAGTTTCTAGCAGAATGTGGAACTGGAGAGATCTCTGGGCTGAACAAAAGAATCCAGTTGGCAAGCACTGGTTATAGCTTCCTCCCACCGACCCGCTTTCTTTCCTCTCCCTTCATAGCACAGCAGCACAGAGTGGGACAGGTGCTAGTGAGATGCAACCACACCACCCTTTTGTCCAAAGCTGCGCCCACATCCATGGAAGGGCAAATGGGTGGATGACTGGGTTTGACTGGCATGAGTATCTCCATCCTTTGCTTTCCCAAAGCAGGCATTCATCCTACCAATCTGGGGTAAAGCACCAAGACAGACAGACAATGACTGTGTGAGGATCTGCTTCGGCCAGGAGGAAGAATTAATTCCTACTTGACAAGGGAGAATGAATGTCCTCACCAGGGAAGGAAAGATGAGGCAGCCCAGATGAGTAACACATTTTAAGACCGTAATGATGGAAAGATGCTGTATGAATACAAGGTATTCTGCCCACTACCTAGGAATGCCTTGGAGCTAAATCTGGCTGAAGGATAAAGCCTGAACCAAGCAATGCACTGATATTTCACCATGAGGCTTAAATTGCCCTCCATTGTATCAGTTTGTTTTAACTGGTATTTAGCTTAACCTGTGTCTGCTTCTTTCCCAGACAAAGCTTGTTCAACATCTCGCCCAACTATACAATTGATCTAATCGAAGATATCACCAAAAGTCCTTGCATCTTACAAAGTGATAGACAGACAGATATTCTTGTCTGCCTAGAGTATCTCTGCCTCTTAGCAGACACCCCCACAACACTGGCCATATTAATTCATCTCTTTATTGTTGTTGCATTTCAGGAAATTGGAATGCTGGCCCCCCACCCCAGCCCCCCAAACCCTCAGCTCCAATGTCCTGCGTCTCCACTTCCCTCTTGCAAAGTATGACTCACTTTAATAACTCCTTAAGAGAGCTGCTCATATTTTAAGGAGTTGCCTCTACTGGTTCTGTTAATTAAATTTCCCTTGCAACTCTGCTCCCTCCTAACCTGTTCTCTGTTCTAGCTAATCTTCTCCCAGCCTGACTGGCAGATGCATTCAGGTAAGGGCCTTGCAGGGGGTTTCTGTCCTCAGCCATCTCCCAGGGGTAGCTTCTGTCTAGCTGCTCCTCTGCTGGCTCTGGATGCTTTAAACCAGACTTTACAAGATCCATAAGGCGGGGGCAGCAATGGAAAACATCAGCTGTCTCTCATTTCCTGGCAGCCCTGTGTTATTAAAACCACCTCGAAATGCAAATGTCCTAGAAAGGGCACACAACAGTCATCAAGACTCATTCCTTGCTGTGGAAAAGCAGCAGCAGCAGCCGATCAACTTAAGAGGCTAAAACAAGGCAGCAAAGTGAGAAGGGCCAGCAAAGACTGTAAGAGGGAGGAACAGAACCTAAGGGTCCAGTGGGGCTGGGAGTCAGGGCCAGTGGGTATGGGATCCCAAGGGTTGCTGGGACTTTAACAAGACTGGATAATAGCTATGGAAGAAGGACAGCAGAAGTCTGAAACACAATGAACTAATAATAATGTTTTGCAGTTCCAGGACATCTTGCACTTGAGGATCTCTGTGTCAGTCATTCCTGCTGAAGCCTCTCAGCCTTCATTGGATACAGTGACAGATAGGAACAGAGATGTGTCCAAAGGGAGCTTGTGGCAGATCTGGGAATAAAACTCAGTGCTGGCTGCCAGTCCCCTGCTCTAGGCAAAAGGACTCACACTTTGTTTGCAAAACTCATCACAGGAGGGTTAGACGCTCCAACAGTGACAGATCTGTCTCCAGTCTAATGGCCCATGGGACCGGTCTCGTTTAAGCACTTGATCCAACAATACAAGTGACTTGGGAGCTCAGCTGGGGAACAGCCCCACACAGGAACCACTTAACAGGGTCTCTGTTTGGGAAAGAAAACGTTGTTCATATCTGTGCCTCTGACAGGCAGAGAGAGACCACAAAAAGCCAATGACATGCATGTAAAAAAAAACCCCACAGGACAAGGTGTTGGATGCTTAGCAGGACTAGGCAGCTCATATATCTAGCTAGTTTACCCTATTGCCTTTCAAAGTAGTGATGACACCACTGACCAGACAGTCTGGGAAACCCAGGCTCCTCCAAACAATAAATCTGGAGTCTGGCAGGATTGCGAATGGAGTCCTGCTACACAGGGAGATCATGAGCATAAATGAGCCATTGAGACAGAGCATCTCCAGCCAGCAAAGCCCATCGTGACTTTGGGGAGTAGTAGAAATGCCGGATGGGAAAGAAGGAGGCTGAATGACATGATCAAGGAAAGTAAGATCTGAAAGGGGAAAAAAGAGAGGACAGGAGGAGGAAGACTGAAGAGAGGAACGGGGGAGCCAACTGAGCCAGGCTGGCAGCCTGATGAGGTATCGCTGTTATGCCACCCAGGGTCAGTGAGGTGAGAACCGAGCCCCTGGTCTCCACTTCTCTGCTCTGGAGGAAGTTGAGGAGCATGCCTCCTCCTGGGATGACCAGCCATAGTATAGGCAGCCAGGCCATCTCTGGCTGCACAGCCCAGGCTGAGACGCAGGGAACAGCAAAGACTTCAAGGCAACACAGGCTGTGTTTGAGACCCAAGGGCAGCTGTCTGGGGAGATTGCTCATCCTCACCAAGGAAGGGCCAGACAGAGGACAAGAGACAATGATGAGCTTCAGAGACAAGATGATTTATAGCAGCCACATAAATAACATCTCAAAGTGCCATGGTTTGCTGACTCTCAGCCTCTGCTAGTGATGGGAAAAGCAGTCTGGCCAGAGGGGTGGTAAATGAGGGTCTGCAGGGAAGATCATCCCCAATTAGCTCTCACCTCACCAAGACAGGACAGCTGTGGGGCCTCCAGCTGGTAGAGGAAGCATGTCTATGCCCAGTGAGAGGGTTGGCAACCACTTTTGTTACAACCTACAGGAGTTCCTAGAGGGCCCATGTAAGGCCAGAGCCCTGCTGAGCTGGGTACTTCTGAGCCCTACAAAAGTAAGAGAGAGGAAAAATTATCAAGAAGAACTATCACAGTGCAGTTATGGCAGAACAGGGCCAAAAGTTTCCTCAGGCCCAGGGCAGTGCTTAACCACAGCCTTTCCTCTCCAAACCGAAGGGAGAAGAGAAAGAGAGGATGGGGACAAGCCAGCTCCAGCACTGGGAGTGGCCACTTCTCCCTTCTGGCCCTTCACATGCCTCTTCCTCAGCCTGGAAAGGTATTGAGGCCACATCTCTCTTCTCAGACCTTTTCCTGGTGGGATTTATAAGCCAACCTCACTCTTTATCACTGCGGGACCTCTACTCCCTGATTCCATCACACCGGCTATGCTCCCACCCAGTGCTTTGTCCTCAACAAGAACTCGGCAAAGCAGACAAGGACTTCTTGTCCCAGAACACAGAGCAGTGCAAAGCACGCCTCGGCTCATTCACAGTCAGGTGGGCACCAGCAACAGCCTTCCCATGAACAGATTCAGAACGGTACCTGCCATGAGTCACTCTCAAACAGCCTCTGTTTCGTTAGGCTTCTCCTGGTGGCCCATCCCTACTGCCTACCCTCCCCTGCCTGCGTGTGAAGCCAGGAGCTGCCGTAGGCTCTGCCCTTCCAGGGCGCCAGCCCCCTTCGTCACCCTTGACAGAATGCAGCCGTGAATAATTTTCACTTTTTCAGCGTAGCAGGGCTCGAAGCACCAGAGATGGCTTCCAGCAAAGCACAACCCAGGACTTTGGGAAAGCAACAGTGCTTTAAAAACACTGAGATTTCTCTACCTGCTGCTGTGCTCTGGCATGTTTTTATCTCAAGTCTGCATGGAGCTATTGGCTTTCCTGGGCTTTCCTAGACATTTAAAACTCTCCTTGGTGGAAAGAAGACTCAGATCAACCTGCAAACATTTCCAAGCCTTCTGCCACATGTTCAAGAGGACAGGCAAGTCAGTGCATTGTCCTGGGTGCTGCCCAAACCCCTGGTGAGAGACACTTCCTGTCCCAAAGAGGTTGTAATCAAAACAGGGAATCGAGAGAGCCAGGGTCACACAGCATCAGTCAGGATTAGAGCCCAGGCTTCCTGCCTCTCAGCCCAGCACCCCATGAGTCTAGGTTGAACCTGCCTCAAAGCCTCCCTCACTTCTCTCAGCGCTGCGCCGCGAGTCTAGTGGCCAAACACGGAGCACAGGCTGTGCACTGCAATCTGGCGAACCTGTGCAGAGAGCTCTTTCTGCTGCTTCACCTTCAAAGGCCCTTAAAATGGCAAAGAGAAAATGGCAAAAGCTGCTGGAGAAGGCACTGTGGAGCGGATGGGAGGCGAGGGACCGGTGCTGCGCTGCAGTTCGTGTCAAGCATGCCATTAAGTGTCTACAGCGGAAAGAAGGATGCTGGGGGGAGGTAGAGAACGTATGGAGAAAAGGAAGGGAAGAAGCAAGGGTCTGCAGTCAGGCAGCGCTGCCAGGCAGCTTATAGTATTGTGAGCTCTGAGCTCCCCTCTCCACTCTTCGCAGGGAGCTCTGACTGCCCTGCTCTCTGCTGATGAGCTGCCCACTGGGCAGCCAACAGCCCCCAGTTCTCCATACCACTGCCTGCCTCCTGGATTCCTTTCACTTCACCTTTTGTTCTCCGAGCCAGACAAGTGGTGTTGTCTTGCTTTGTCTACACACAGTAGAACTGGACCCGAGGTACCTGAATGGTGGGCTAGCTCGCCTCTACAAAGAAAAAGCAAAAGGGAGCTGCTTTCCCTCTAAGCATCCTTAAAACTAAGCTCCAGATGCTAGTGTGAGCCTGGGTAACTGTGCACACACCACCCTACCCCACCTGATCTCAGCTGTGCACTCTGGGCATGCATGAAAGGAAGCTGAATTGCAACTCACAGACCTGTTACCCTGCAAGGATAGTGAATGGATGAATGCAGGGATTAATAAGCTGAGCTGCTACATTTCATGTAGCAAAAAGCAAAGGCGATGATGACTGCAGTGAGTATTACGGTGCTGCAGCAGCTGGACCTGGCCTCACACTGCCCACAGCTGATCAGATAAGCAGCCGTGCCTGAGACAGCTAACAGAGCCGGCAGCTGGCTTGCTGGATGCATCACAAATGTCCTGTGCTGGTGCTTTCTGACTAGTAGAGGTGGCCTGGTTCTGGGGCAGGGAAGGGAATAATCATTCATTGTTTGTAGGTCAAGCTCAAGACCATTTGCGCAGCTGCTGCTACTGCTGGGTTTCTGGTCCCTAGTGATGATCAGCTTCTCCTTCCAGCTATGGTGAGAGAGTTTACAGAAGAGTGAGCTATCATGCAATGGGGTTACACCCTGGCTGGGTTTATGCTGGGGTAATAAGGAATGAGCTGATCCTGCACCACAGTTACGCAACAGTAGCAGAGAGGTGTGAAGCAAGCAGAGCCTTGTCATCATCAGGAACAAACCACTGCACACAGTTTGTAGGCAGCATTTACTGAGCTCCAAGGGCCTCCTCCAAGGTCACTGTGCTAGGCTCAAGTAACATTGCTGTGTCACACTTCGGTTTCAACAAAACAGCAGGAAATCAACAGATCTTTTGATCCCGTGATCTCTTCTGAAACCCATCTAAGAAGCCAAGTTGGTTGCAGAAGATGATGATGTGGGTTGTTGTGTCATGCAGAACTTCTGTGTAGGTTGGGGGCTCCCAGCCAGCTTGCCCCCAGCACCGTGCAGGACCCAAAGCATGTCATTTAAGCACTGTGGGCCAGTAGAGAGAGTCCAACCTGCACTGCTGATACCACAACACCAGTGGGCTCCATACACTGACACTACCCTGGTGATGCAGAGCATGGTAGAGGACCCACTGGTAGGCAGCCTTACTCACAGCAAGTGAAATCCAGACAGTGCTGGGAGTGCGCTTGTGTATCAGACATGATACATGAGTGCCAGAGGTGTATCAGACATGCTAGGAGTATCAGGACTTGCCAAACTTTTCCTCCTTCAATTAGATCCAGCGGCTCTGGTCTCTCCATACAGAATGCCATGTCCTGGGCCCATTTCCTGCCACCGACAGTACAGCAGGAAGCCTTCCAGAGGGATTCACTTGAATTCACTGGAGTCACACACTTCCCACCAGATTGTTCCTGAGTGGGTTTCAACATAGACTACCACGCTGTTGCCAGGACCACCTTCTAATTAGATTTGCAACAGAGGTCCTCCCTGCTCATGGGCACAATGCACAGGAGTGATAGTGCCAGGGTCTTGGCCCCTTTCCAGCTGGGAAATTATGTTCCATTTCAGCTGCATGCAGTACTTCACTTGCCATTAACTTTTGCATAGCTTGTTACAGAGCTGGTAGTTTCCACCCTAGAAGCACCCGCATTTCTGTGATGTCACGTGCTCCTTGAATGCTTCACAGTTGTCAAGAGAAAACCCTGGGCTGGAATGCTCTTTTGGAATGAGAAAGCATTAGAGAACCTGGTTCTCGGACGCATCGGTAAAATGCTGCCGTGGTACATGTGGCTCTGGGACATTCGCAGATGCAGGGCGACATCCCCAAGAAGTCGGACTCTCAGTCCTAGATCTAACTAGAAAGATGAGCCCTCCGACAGCACAGATTTCCCCAGTGCCATGGAGACACCTACTCTACACCAACTCTGAGGGACTCTTCCAGATTTCAGTCTTCTGTCCAGCCTAGCACTGAGATCACATCCACGTTCACATCATTTGATGAAGAGCGACAAGTTTTCCTGTGCTGGGTAAATATTCCTTCAGCTTCATTTGTATCAATCAACACTGACATCCAGTGGCCTGTCAGGACGACTACAGCTGGGCATGTCTTGCAGAGATCAATGAGAGCGAGCTTCCCTCCCATGCTCCACTGTCCAAGCTAAAAGCAGTATAACCTATTGCATTATGACCATTCATTATTGCTCTCATTTCCAAATGAAGTCAGTGGCTGTGAAAGGCACCAGGTGCCTGGAACTGGAAAATAAACTTCTGTTTGCCTGCAGAACCAGTAAAACTGAGGCAATAACTCCATGCACTTCCCAGAACTGCCTCACCAATGCACCTCAAGCCTGTTTGGGAAAGATCACCTCTACAGAGACCAGCCTCCAAGGCTTTAACCATAAAATGAAGGATGCCCATAACATACAGTGTAATATACAGTGCATCCTTCAGCCATCCCGCCTTGTCAGAAGTCAGAGCTAAGCCGAGTCAAACCTTTCCAGACCCTCAAAAGACTCGAGATGAATCTTCTGAGCACTGCCTAGGAAGTACTCGCCTTGGGATAAAAAACATCAGTGATTCTGTAAGCAGCATTTTTCACTATGGTACTGAGCCAATTACCCAACACTGTGGCGGATATGGGAGGGGGGTGCTGGCTCTCACAGGAGATGTAAAAGCCAAGTCCAGAGTTGCTGTGGCTCTGGCTAGTCTTGTGGCACTTGCCAAAAGCATGTTTACCCCAATGACCTGGCCGACCTCCAGCGAAGGTCACCGGGCTGATTCCTTCATCTCTTCCCTGTAACTGCAGTTGGATACCGCTGTAGAAACAGCTGATGGGTTTCACCCCAGAGGTGACTGGTGGTGGGTGTGAGGATCAGGGGGGAAGTGCTGCCCAACCTGTAACCAGGGAGAAATTCTTTTGGGACTAGTGGAGGTGCGTGTCCCTGCTGGTGCCGGGCTGGCTGGCGGAGGAGGATCGGGTGGCAGATGCAGGGGACTGAAGTGTGAGGAGCAGATCTCTGCTAGCAGAGACAGGAGGACAGGAGATGAGCATGCTCCAGACTCTCCCCCAGAGTCCCAGCTGGGGCTGGGTGGGCAGGCAGCAGTGGGGAGAGGGGCAGCTTGCAAGTGCTTCCCCTCCTTCCCATTGCCACGGCACTGTCTACTCTTCCTCCCCTGTAGCCAGGCCTGCCCAGAGGGTGCCTGGCCGTGCTTCTCCATCCTCCCTCCCCTCCTCCTGGCCCTGCTGGCTGGTGAGAGGCTCTGGAGGAGCGGTGGCTGATTCTCCCCAGATGACAGCTCCTTAGGTATAACTCAGGAGGCCGATTTTCAGATTGACAATCAGTGCCCTGGCTTGGAAAGACAAATGCCACAGGACTGTGCCTAGAAGCAGCCCTCCTGCCTGGCCCTGATTGCAGGCTCCGTCCCTGCGGGAGCCCCAGCACTGCATCGCCCAGTGCCTGCAACCTGCAGAGCCCTGGACTCACTGCTCAGAAAGAAACAAGCTGCAGTGGCTCTACCTTAGCCCAGAGGCAAGCCCCTCCACAATGAGCTGCGATCAGGATCACTGATCTAGTGTGGGGGACAGGAGCCCAGCACCTCCCAGGGCAGGGCAGGGCAGGGCAGGGCAGAGGCACCTCCCAGCTGCAGCAGCCAGGGACCGCCCCCCCCCCGACACGAAGCAGCCCCTGGGCGAGTCCAAGCCCGGCCCAGGCCAGGTGCGAGGAGGGCAGGAGGCGCTGGCGGAGCGGGAGCTGCAGCGCCGAGCACAGCCCAAGGTCACGGGCGATGCCGCAGGCGGATCCCCGGGACGGGACCGGGCAGCCGGCCTCGGGGGCTGCGGGAGGCTCCGGAGCAGAAGCGGCCACCGCTGTCCCTTACCTTGGCGGAGGGCTGCGCTGTCCGAGCCGGAGCGATCCCGGCGGCGGCAGGCAAAGCTTCACACTCCTTTGGTCTCTGCCAGGCACCGGGAGAGAGAGATCAGAGGGATGGGGGGGAGGATCCCACCCCCGGGAAGGACCTTCAGCAACCTGTGGCATCCTCCCCCGCTCCACCTCCACCTCCACACCACCCCAGGGGCACAGATCTACCCCCTTGGCACTGATGCCTTGGGCTGGGGGCTCCCCTTGACCACCTCCCCTCCAACCCCTGGGGTTGCCTTACCTAGCAAGCTGCAGCAACATGTGTCCCTCTGCAAAAGCCGGCTCCGGGGAGCTGCTGACAAGGCTCCTGCTTCACATGGCAGAGCCTCGGCTCCGCTGGCAGCCAGCTGATGAGCGCCGGCTTTGGGCGAGCTGTTTGGGTGCCCATCGTTAAGTGCAGCCATTTGTTTTGTCAGAGAGGTAACCATGACAATCCCCTTGTACACACACACACACACATGCACACGCACACCCCTGTCTTTCTCTACCCCCCGCCGCCCTCTCCCCCTCCTTCTCCTAAGGACATGATGGCACAAGTCTTCAGTTTGCATAATTCTTCTCTGCTTCGCTTGGGAGCCTTTAGCTCTGCAGCCGCAGGGAGCGGGGGGACAACACGTCTCCGTGTCCAAAATGGCCATTCTCTCGACCCAGTCTGTGCACGTCTGAGCGGATAGATGAGAGGACAACGAGAGGTCTCATATCTGCGGGCACCTCTGATAGACCCTCTCACCAGGTGGAGAGACAAGGTCTGAGATAGAAAGCAGGCTGGTGACAAGGTAATAGCACGAAAACAGTGCCCTTGAGGAAGGGAAGTTATGGGCAGCCCGTAATGGGAGTGCAGGATCCAAACAAGAATCACGGTCACTTCTCTCCCAAGGGGGAGATTTTTCACAGCAATTGCTGGGGGGGAGAGGGGGAATCATTTATTTTACATTTCTTTATTGTGGGTTCCTTGTTTTTCTATAATAGGAGTGCCCTAAATCCTGCAAAACCGGCTGCATCCACCGCTACTGGCCTCCTGCAAGACTGCCACAGTCTCTTGTTGGTACCCAATACAAAAATAAGATGTGCTCTTCTCCCCATAGCGAGCTGCCACTCACTCACTCACTGCTCCTCCTGCAGGCCCACATAGTCTTATCTCATCCTCTGTGCCCCTGTTTCTTTTCAGCCACCCATGGCAGCCACTTTTTCACATCCAAACAGGCCCCAAAACCCCTTACATTGGCTGTAGTGGGTATCCCAGAGGAGGAGTCTCAGCACTCAAAACACAGGACACCATTAGATCCATAAGCAGAAACATTAGGACTCCAGTGGCCCCATCTAGATCTGGGCCCTGTTGTGCTAGATGTTGTCCTGAGGTGCGTACAGTGTAAAGTCAAGTCTATACTGCACAGTGTTTCCCTGACTGTGTGTTATCTGGGATGTTGAAAAGCCATGACCTTCATCCACAGAGTGCCGCCTGTAAAACCCGCCATGTAAAGGCAACTTACAGTGGCAAAAGTGGCTTTTTGCTGTCTGAGCCTGTGTCATTTGGGAAAGCAATTTAGACACAACAGCAGAGGAATGCCTCTTACCAGTATAAGCTGCACTTCAATTATGGCTTTGCTGGTTTAACTATCCCAGGAAAGCCTTGGTAGGGCAGGTCAAGGCTGCAGTCCCCCTGCTTCACCTGTGGCAGGTTAAGGTGTTAGGTCTACATTGGGTCAGTGTTGCGGGTAGTCTTATGTAGAGTTGAGATTGTGTTTTTTATGGGCTGGCTTGGATAGGAATGATCCTGCCTGAGGCAGAGGGTTGGACTAGATGACCTCTAGAGGCCCCTTCCAGCCCAACTTCTCTAACTAGCCCTGAGAGGCACTGAGAAAGGAAGTGAGTGGACCAAGGTCACACAAGTGACCAGTGGCAGAGCCAGGAATAGGAGCGAGACAGCCTGACTCCCTAACTGGACTCCATTCCCAGTTCTGCCACTCACTGGCAGCGTGAGCCTGGACCTATCACTTCAGCTCCCCGTGCCTTTGTTTCCCCTGCTGTCAGAACTGAGGGGCGAACGTTTAAAGTTTCAGGGCAGGGAACGCCTCTTGCGGTGTATTAGCACAGCACAGAGCCCAACAGGCTCCTCAGTAATATAAATGGTAATAATGTGGCTGTTGAAAGGAAATTTAATATTGCTGAGAATATTGCTTCAATGTTCTTCAGGACTGAAGACTCTCAATTGTGGCAGGGATGCTCAGAAGGCCTAATTATTCTCTCTTAATACCCATGTCAATCAGAAATACTTTCTGTGAAGTCAGGGGAGAAAAAAAGTGGAAGGGCTTGATCCAAAATCCATTAACATCAATAGGAGTCCTTCAGTTGCCTACAGAAGGCTTTGGGTTAGACCATAAGGTAGACTAGCTTCAAGACTAGATTCTCCAGTTCCCCTGTGGTTGTATTGGCCTCTTCCCACTCCTTGCAGGCGCTCTCCTGGATGGAGTAGGAACAACTGGCCGGTGAGACGAGATGTTCTTCAGAACCTCCACATGTAAAAGGATGCTGGTCATGCCACCATGAAGCTACAGATCTTCCTGATCAAATCAGCATGAGACAATCACTGCATTTTGGTACCCACTCCCTACGTGACTGCATGGGCTCTTCTGGACCAGACTCCCTGTCCAAGCTCTTCTATCACAGGCAGGACCATATCTCTAGGGAAATGTCATCATGCCTCTCACTTGCTCTGTGTTTTCCATAACTCTGTGTCTCTACTGATTTTAGGGCCTCATCTCTTGGAGGAGAACAAGATACCAGGCATCTGACTATGGCCATGCCATAGGAAGACAGCAATGGCCATAATGGATCAGTCCATCTAATGCAATCTCATGTTCCAAAATTTCAGAGGAATAGGCAAGAAACTCAAAAGTTTATCAATAAAGAAATTACTTGCCCACAGGGGAAGTTTTGTTTCCAGTCCCCATCAGCTCAATTCTTGCTTGCGCCCTGAAGCACAAGAGTTTACATTCCTTATTCGATAAGTAAGACAATCCCCAGAGAGAGCCCACGTCACATGCTACAAATGCTTGTTAAACATTTGCTTTTTGGCTCCGACAAAGAAACTAACATATGTCACAAAAAAATCACTGGGATTCGTACCAACAAATCCGGCACCCAAGCCATATGTATTTATAAAACAGAGCGGAATTTGACATGGGGGCTGTGACAGATGTGAGACCTTGGAAGAATGGAAACACTGAGATTTGTCAGACACTCGGGGTAGGGGGAGCATTCAGAGAGAGTTGTATCCACGTTCTAAGTGCTATATATGTCTACTGCTGGAGGGAAGTTACAAGGCTTTTCTGCAGAACTAAGATGACTGGGGGCGATTGATGTAACTCCTCAGGCAATTAAGTCCTCAGAAGCCTCACCTCACTGGGGGAAATTGTACATCCATTTAGAAGAGAAGGCAGTGATGAAATAGGTGAAATTGGGAACTGAGCACCTTGCAAGGTGGCCAGGCTGACAGCGGGGAGGGATCTCTCGCACGATCTAAGAACGTAAGACTGATACTGACTCTGGAAAAAAGATCTGAGGAACTTGTCCGATGCCCCTGCCCAAATCCCAGCCAGGCAATGGTTAAAGCCTGGCCAGTTTAACACATGGGTAGACTCTTCATGGTTTTACTGTATTTTTTTCTGCAGTTTTTCATCCTTAAATAAATATCCTGAGCTGCATGAAACCTGGCCAGTCACTCATTAACCATCATTGTCCTGAGAGAGAGCAGAACTGCAGGTGCTGAACTAAACTCAGACCTGCTGGGATAAGCACAGAAAATTGCAAAAGAGGAACTGCAGCCTAGATCCCCAGCCTGGAGGGTGAGACTGTTGTGGGACTCGGCCCCAAGGAAGGCGACGTTGGGAAACCTGAGCCTGAGCAGAGTGCCCTGGAGGAGAGAGCTCCCTGGAACAAAAGCTGGGCCCTTTGGCTCAGATATCAGCAGGGCCGTCCCTAGGGTAGGGCGAATTGGGGTGACTGCCCCGGGCTCTGTGTTTTGGGCACCCCCCAGAGCCAGGCGGAGCGGCTGTGGCCCCTCCCGCAGGGCCCACCTGGAGCTGTAGTCTCAGCCCTGCACTGAAGAAGAATGGAAACCCCCCCACACACACCCCACTTGCAGGGGTACCACAACTCGCACAGCATTAAGGGGACTTCACACAGGCTGATTTGCCCCAGGCCCCGCACCCCCCGAGGGCTGGCTCTGAATCAGTTTGCTTTCCCACCCTGTGATTAGCAGGAACGTGCACATCACCTGGTGCCTGGCAGAGGAAGGGGAGGTATATTCACTGTTCCTGCTGCTGACTCTCCTGGCGTACAAAATCCAGTATGTAACTGCATTTGTTTCATAAGCCTGTAGCTAACATTTCCCAATTAGGGATGTCACGACTCACTACATCATTTGTAAGCCTTGGTACTTAGCACTCTTTACTTCCCAAGCTCTGGGCAAACACTACTGTCCATATTTCCAGAAGTGCTTGGCATTCGTAGCTCATGTTGACTGCAATCTGGGGCTTGCTGCTGCTGTTATTTCTACTCTCTCATGCCTAGAAACTCTAATCAGTGACAAAGGCCACCCTGTACTAGCTGCTGTGTGCAAAACAAAGAAGACAGGTTTGTCCCAGAGAATTTACACTTCAGGTAGCCAGGAGGCAAAAGGTGTACAGAAGAGGTCAGATGAGTCAGGAGGATGAGTTAATTATGAAAGGAATAGAGACCATCAGGGAGCTCAAATCTTAGCTCAGTGCTTACCTAAGCAGGTCCAAACATAAGCTCTGGGGGGGGGTTCAATACCCTGAAAAATCAAGCCCTGGCTCTTCCTTCCTGTGTACAGGCAAGTATTTCCAGCCCTGTTTCACGGATGGGGACATGGAGACCCAGGAAGATAATGCAACTGGCTCAAGGACACACTGGCATAACAGAATTAAAATGCAGGCATTCCTGGCCTCCAGCCCAATGATTATTCAATTATCTCATGCTTCAGTGTTACACGTATAAGCCTTATACATGCCCATTGCTTGTGTACTCCAAACGCAAGCTGTGTGGTTTAGGCATAAAAAAAACCCCCAAACCTGGCTCTTGCTGGACAGACAATCAGCAATTTTGATCAGCAGCCTTTCCTAGCTTGACCATAATGCAGATGTTCTAGTCTTGGATTGCTGACAGGTTATTTTTATAGTGCTACAAACCGTTGCATTAGACACAGCAAAAATAATAAGAGACCAGCTTTGACCCAAACTTCCACAAGCAAGATGAGACCCAAAGCAATTCAGAGTCAATATGGGAGCCCACGTCACAGAAACAACCACAACAGCTAGCAATAATTGTCCCCACCACTGAGGCAGGGAGGCTAAACACTGAATCATCACACCTGGAAGGCATGGCTTTAGGAGTGGCGATCCACATGCTTGCAGTGATGGGCTTAAAGACTCTGATCCAGTCAGGTACTTAAGCCAACAAGACCACTCACAGTTGTATCCTCAGCTGCCATGGTGAACCATGATCAAAGGCAAATGCTCAGGGGTAGTGGTCTGGTGTTTACATAAGCATAGATTCACTTGAAGGGAAAATACATAAAAGAACAAGGGAAAAAGAGAAAAAGCATCTTCCTGAAACTGTTAGCAAGCCCACCTGAGCTAATGTGGAAACTTGCTTACTGCCAATTGCCTCCGGGACTCCTCCTCCCTGACCTACCCTCCCTAGGAAAGATCTCTCTTTCTCTCACTCACTTTAGACGCTATTTTGCTTCTCTCCCTCACAAGCCTGATGAGATTCTGTTTTTTCTTCGGCTGTACATATTTATACTGGGAATACAGAACCAGGAATCTGGTGTTATGCACAATGTTAATCATGGCAACAGAACCGGCATTTGGAGAGTGCGTTAAGCTTTCTGCAGCTCTGATTCTGTTGTGCCTCTTGTTGTGTTGCTCAGTGAGAACAAAATTCACCCGTCTGCAGAGGGCTGGCACCACTGTCTCCCTTTTGAAGGCTTAAGTGGAATGTAAAGGGGGCATCAGACCTATATGCAAATATGACCTTATGTCCTGAATGGGGCAGGGCATATAAGTGTGTCCCATACATAGAAGCCAAGAAGTCACATTACCAAATCCTTCCTCTACAGAACACATAGAACAGCTTCAGCTGTAACTTCACCTGCAGAAACATCAAGGGGTGACAATATCTATCAGCTGAGAGCTTTTGTCCTCTTGGAACAAGTCCCAGTAGCAGCCTTGAAGTCCTGAAGAGTTTCATGAGCTGTTGTTGTTGAGGTTTTTTGTATGTCTATTTGTTTTTGTTGGATGGGTGGATTTTGCACATCTCTGCACTGCTTCACTTTTAGGGTTCAGACTGGAGAAGCATTGTAGAAGAACTAAGAGAAAAGTTAGTCTCATGGGACCCCAATATGGTCAGAACGAGCAGTGACACCTGTGCATCCCACCTTTGCAGATCCAGGACATGCTGACAGGTTGGCAGGCCATCAGATAATTGCAGCCATGCCAACAAGCCAGAGGCTGCCACTGTGTACCTTCCCTTCATGCCAGTGTCTTGTGGATAGCACAGTTTAATCATTGCAAAGGTAAAGAGCAGTTTGCTGCTTCTAGTGCTCACGCAACAATTTGAGAGGGCAGAAGAGTAGATGACCTCAAGCGCTCAGATGCATAGTTCCTGTTGGAATTAACAGGAGCGAGGTCTCTACAAGAGAGCAAATCTTGGTATAAATCTAGCAACAGTAGTCTGAGTTTTAGTCTGGATTCACTGAATGTTGTCCCCAATCAGATAAAGTGGGACTGGGTCATCTGGGATGGGGAGTCGAAAGAGGTCTGACGTGTTGCTAGCCACATCACTCCCTTGTGTGCCCTAATCCCAGTCGCCTGATGGACCAGTCAAACCAATCCTTGATGATGCACCTAAATCCTGTCCCAAACTCTGTAGTTAACACAAGGGACTGAGAATGTGGGTTTCGATCTCAGTTCTGTCACTGACTCACTCATAATGACCCTCTGGCAAGTCACGTCATTTCTAATATCCACATTAACCCCAATTAACAATATTAATCTCTCATGCAACTCGAGAGTCTGCAACCATCTAAAGGAAAGCACTATGGTTAGATCTCTAGCACCTTTTACATTTGTCTTTGTGAAAATCTTGCCCTTTACCTTTAAAATGACTGATAGGTTTAGGAGATGAAACAGAATTAATATGCAAATGGCAGAGGGAAATGGAATGAGAGATGAGGGTTTTTGCATGTGAAAGGAGCGGGTTGCAAAGAGACCGGAGTCACCGTGCTCCAGGAGCAAAACAGGAAGCTTCCCCATTCCCAAGGGAAGGCCTCATCTGCACCCCTGTCTTTTTCTGGGCTTCCTTTGATGAATTATTTTATGTATTTATTTATTGGCTGGCCTCTCTTTTGACTGTTCACCTTTTAAAACTGTTTGGTTCCCATTGAAAAATCTCCTTGCGCTCAGCTCGTCAGCTCCCTCTCAGGAACTGCGATGCGTTGCCATGGAAAGGGCTGTGATGTCACATCTACAGATAACATCGCAAGACCCCCAAGTTCATTTTGCAGCTGGGCAGAGCTTGAGAAGCGCCAAGAGCACAGGAGTGTTCGTTGAAAGAGAGGAAACTTAATTAGACTGGGGAAAATGGGTGAGAGAACAATGCACTCAATTGTTACAGAGCTCTCATCACACCAAGTAGCAAATATTGCCTGGCAAACAAAAGCCCAGAGAGCAATTTACAGAACTAAGGACAGCACCTCCTAAGCAGGCAGAGAAGGGGAAAGTAAAAAATGGAAGGAATGAAAGGCAGCATTAAAGAACTAGGGCCTGATGCGATCCTTGGAAATGCTGTCAGTGCCTACTGACTTCAAGGGGCACACATCACGCTGAAGCCAGGCTACAGTAAAGGAAGAATGGAAGGTGGAGGGAGAAAATTAGATTGGAATTGATTAGAAGGAAAATTCAGGTTTAAGAACAACAGCTGAAGGGCTAAATTCAGCCTTTGCTGACACACTGATATCAGTGAGATCAGACAAGGTGGAAACAGAATTCAGCCCAAGCAGGAGATGCGATTCAGTGGCTCGGACAGAGGAGGGAGGTTTCAGACTGACAGGGCAGTGGGGATGCAAAAGCAGCCCCCAGCCCTTCATGCAAGTGGAGGGTAGAAGAGCAAAGGTAAGCAGGCCCCCAAGGAGCAGAGCATGCAGGGAGGTGGGTACCAGCACAGAGGGGTCTGGTGGAGGGAGTCCATGAAGAGTTTGGCAGCATCAAGCTGGCTATGGATATATGCCAAGTCCTGATCTCACACACTCCATGCCCATCACCCAGTTGTATTTTAAATGGTTTTGTTTAGGAGCCAGTCACATTGATTTTAACAAAAGAAGCAACTGCATGACAACCCTTCACAGCACTGCTGCCTAAAAGGGGCCAAGATGTCCACTGAAATTGAAGCAAGGAGATTTCAGAGCATGCAATTACAGGAAAGTCTGAGCAATGCACTTTATCTGGCAAAACACTGTAAAGGTAGTGTCATTTGGGGCTAGCCATATTTCTGGCCACCCCAGAGGCACTCCCCCACAAAAACCCTGGCTCTTGCTTCTTGGAGCTTTCCCTTGGGTACAGATAATAGGAGAAGGTCTGGTGGATGCAGATGGCTAGCGGGTGTAGAGCAGGAGAGACCTACCCAAGGGAGAAATCAGAGGGAAGTGATAGAGAACAGGGAACCCAGTCCACAGTGATGAAGCTTCTCCACACTTGGCTCAGAAACCAAACTAAGTGGATCCCCACCATGTAGTCAGTCCAGCTTGGAAAGGAACATCACCAAAAACACCCCTAGAGAGCCCGATACAAATCACCTGCAGAGGCTGACACAACTGCAGAGTACACAGGGATTAATACCATGAGACAGGCCCTGTGAATGTGAACACCACCTGTGCACATCTTGCCACCAAACTTTCTCTGTAGCATTCCCCTCCCACTTCCAGGAGCGTAGGACTGGAAGGCACCTGCTGGGTCATCAGCTCCCAACCCCTGCTCACAGGTCATATAACTTCTTCCACATGCTAATCAAGCTCCATCTGAAACTAGTGCTGGTTTTGTCCCCACTCCTCCCATGGGAATGCTCTTCCAGACCAGCTCTAACGGTTAGAAACTTTCCAACTTCCAACTTAAATGTATTCATGGCCAGCTTATGCCCATTTTCTTCCCCAAGTTTTGCCCTTGAACTGAAATAACCCTTCTCCAGGCCCGGTGTTTACTTTCATGATGTGTTGGGAAAGAGCAATCACATCCTTTCTCTGCTTTTATTCTGTTAAGGCAAACGAAGCCAAGCTCTTTTAGTTCCTCTTATATGGGATCTCCATTTCCCTGATTGTTTTCTCTTCTCGTCCCAGTGAAAATGTGTCTTTCTTGCACAGGGGTGCTCATAATGATGCACAGTATTCCAGAGGCTGCCCCATCCATGCCCTGTACAATGATATTAATGTTTCTTCTACCTACAACCTACATGCTTTTTTCACAGCCTCATCACACTGACAGCTCAATCACACTGGGATTGACTAGTACCTCTCTCAATAATGTTCTTGCTGCTTCCCAAGATCAAATGCAAAATGGGATCACCTCTTGTTAGCTAACTGACTGTTTGGTGAAGAAATCTGTCAGCTGTCACATCTGGAAATACCCAGAGTTTACTATTATTTTGAGCAGTCCCTATCTGGCACAATTCCCAACACCATTTATCTCTCTCAAACAGTGGTTCTCAACCTTTTGAGACTCCAGACTCCTCTCATAGTTTCACAGTTTGTAGGGTCGGAAGGGACCTGAGCAGATCGTTGAGTCCAACCTCCTGCCATGGCAGGAAAGCTTAGACTTGAGCTGGCATTTTCTGAGGGGTCCCTCTTCACCCATTTTTTTTGACTACAGAAAAATATAATTCTGTTGCCAAAATTCAAGACCATTGTAGGGCAGAATGATTTTAATACCACTAATTCCTATCTGAATTCTATCAATTTATTTTGAATCATGTTTGCACAGCTAACATTGTCTGGCACCCTGCGACTTCCTTGTAAGGATCTCAAGGCACCCCGGGGTGCCACAGCTCCCTGATTGAGAACTATTACTCTAAAAGCATTATAGACTCTCTATCCATCCTCAAATTCAACACAGAGGGTCTACAGCAGACTCCAAACATCACCCCAAGACAATCCCTCAGGGCTGATTTTAGCCAACCACTGCACAAATGCAAAGCTTAAAAAGACTTTGACCTCATATATTATCAGTCCCCTCCTCTGCTAGACTCTGGTTCGTCATTCTATTTAAAAAAAACCTGTATAGAGCTTGGATGGATGAAAGCTTCTGACACAGGAATACATCCATTATATCTATACAACATCATTTTCTGCATTCTGGAGGTCTCACTCATTACTCACCTGCTGTAGAAAGAAAGGAAGACCCTGATCCCAAGTACAGAACTGGGGTTGAAGGCAGCACTAACACTGCACAACGGGACAGCAATTCAGGCATTCCCTCCTCTGTGATTCACTAGATCTCTGTGGAGCCTCCTGATTCTTCTTGCGCATTCCTGTGCGTCTCGTCTTGGAGGTTAGACAAGTATCTGTCAGGGATGCTCTGGATATCCCTGATCCTGGCTCGGGGCAGCAGAACAGACTGCACGATGTCTCAACGTCTCTTCCAGCCCTGCATTCCTACAGTCCCTTCCTATGCTCTTTTTCTTCACTGAGCTCTCTAGCTAACCCTTCAGGGTTTCCAAATCTTGTGATTCTATGGCAAATCGCACCATATTTTATGCTTTTCTTACAGCCTCAGTTCCTTAAATTGGGGAACAATGCGACAATCTCCGTTTTTATTAAACATGTAAGCTCCTAGCCCCCGGGGCTGCGGTGAATGATTTGAAAATGAGAACTGTGAAGGCTGAGAATCCAGCTGGTTGACGCAGAAGCCCACATCTGGACAAGAGGAGAGCGGTTATTTTGAAAACGTGAAGATCCCTAAACTGATCTCCGCATTTTGAACAGACCAAGCACGGAGATTTTCTGACACACAAAGTTAACCCTGGCTAGGCAAGCACAGAAGAACAAAAGCCGGATTCAGAAACCACCCAGCGCTCAGCTCCTTGCCTATCATCTCTAAACCTGCCGGGTGCCCTTTCCGCCGGCTCTTCCTCTCAACCTCTCCTAGCGTTTCTCCTCCAGCGGCGCCCACGTCTGACAGCCGCTCACCGGTCTTAGCTGTTGCTCCGCCTGCTTGTATTTAGATTTCAGTTCCCTGCGTTCCTGGCCGCTCATTTGTTTTAACGACCAAAACTCCCACCCAAGGGAAGGGCCAGTCTGGCAGTGGTGGCCTTAGGGTTGCGGGCACCCCGGGCAAGAGTCATTTGGGGCCCCTTCGAGGCTGAGCGTCAACGACCTAGAAGCCAGTTGGTCATTTTCAATTTCCATTTCGCTTTGGCCTCTCCACGAAACTGCAACAAAAGCGTCCTCGTGCAATATTAAATATTCGGTGCGATCGAGTTTTAGTTTTAGTTTTACGATGCCCTCCGCTAAGGCCGTGACTGCGTCCAGTGGGCACCTGCGGTAGCTCAAAGGACTGACTGTCACTGATCTGGGGTCACGGACCTGGATGACGAAGCAAAGCAGAGCAGAAAAGCACGGATGTGCAGGCTCCTTTGGGGGCTGGGCAGCAACCCCTGGGTCTCTCCCCTCCTGAGTGGGGCACACACCGGTGTCCCGGGCAGAGCGTCCGGCCAGGGCCCGGAACACACGCGCCGCGGCACCGGTTCCCGCCCGGACGCGGGGGACGCGGAGCGGTCGCACATGCGCAGTACCGCCACCCGGCGCCATTGCGGGAGCGGTGCCGAGCCGGAGCGAGTCGCTCGCCGCGTTGCCGGTCCGGACCATGGCCACCGACTCGTGGGCCCTGGCGGTGGACGAGCAGGAAGCGGCCGCCGAGTCGGTGAGTCCGGGCCCCGGCTCCTTGCTGCGTCTGCGGGAGAGCGGCAGGGACCTGGGGTCACCCGGGCAGGGCCGGGCCCAGGCTTTGCCTGCCCGCGTCTTCACAGCCTCCGGGGAGGGAGGGCCCGCCGCCTGCTGTGGTGCTCTGCTTACCCGCCTCGGGAGAGTTCTTCCTAATATCCGACCTCAGCTTGCCTTGCTGCAGCGTGAGCCCATTGCTCCTTGTTTATCATCTGCCCCCACTGAGAACAGCCCAGCTCCGTCCTCTTTGCGCCCCCCGTGCAGGGACTTCAAGGCTGCTATCAAATCCCCCCCTCAGTCTTCTCTTCTGCAGACTAAGCCCATTTCCCTCAGCCTCTCCTCACCACTCATGTGCCCATTTGTTGCCCTTCTCTGGACTCTCTCCAGCTGGTCCGCATCCTTTCTGTAGTGGACGCAGGACTCCAGGTGTGGCCTCCCCGGTGCTGAATACAGGGGAAGAGTTGCTGCCCTCCATCTGCTGGCAGCGCAGCAGCCAGGATGCCACTGGCCTTCTTGGCAATAGCGGTGCCCTGTTGGCTCGTATGTAGCCAATTATCCCCTATCACCCCCAGAGCTGCTGCTTAGCTGGTCCACCCCGCCTGCCCTGGGGCATGGGGTTGTTCCAGTAGAGAGAGGGTGTTTTTCCATTTGTCAGAACCCGGAGGGTTGGGCAGATTACACCCACCTGGGTACAGAGATGGTCAGGAACGATTCTTGGGACCCAAATGTGACACATCCCAAGGGAGCTTCCCCAACAGCTGCCGGCTGTTTCATGTAGGGGTAGATGGACCCACTTTCTGTTTCTGAGTTAGGGATTGGAGGGTCCTGGCTTTGTCGTGTGTGGAATGAGAGCAGCAACCCCTCTGGGACGTATCCCTATTAAAAGCAGCAACCCTTCCGGGATTTTGCCTAGCAGAAAAATCTCCATCTGTCTGTCATTAGAACAGTAATGATTTGATGGGCTGACCACTGAAGGGTCCTGCTCATCCCTTCATGCAGCTGTCTAAGTTTTGTTATTGCTGTTCAAGACAGGCAGGTGGGTTATTTTTTTTCCAACAAGTTTTCCATGAATGTATCCAAACAACGCAAATAACTTGCCCTGCATCTACGTACAAAATTCATCTTTCATGGCTGCTAAAAGAAAGCAAATTAACAACCTAAGGAGAGATTCATTTTGGGGGAGACCCCTTGATCAAAGAATAAATGCTGACTTTTGTGAGGCTGCTGCTCAGGCGGTTACTTTAATTAATGGGAGCAGGTGCTTGTGATATGATACGCCCCCTAATTTACTTCTCTCAACTGGGGGTAAAGTGGAAGTGATGGACACATCTGGCATTCAAGCTTCATGAATACTTCCATTTTTTTTCTGGTATATTAAGGTTCAGAAAATATTGCAGTGGCTAGCACTACCATGTCTCTGTTTGGGGTATGTAATTCTCGATGTTTGAGGCTGATAGATTGAGTATGTGGCAAATCCAGTCTAGGGCACTGATTTCTGACATTCCCAAGGTGAAATAACAAAGCAGCTATTTGCTTTGGTTTTGCTTAGTTGTTAGACTGAAGCATGGATCATTCATGCATCTACTTGCAGAGGATCCTTTCGGTTTTTTTGGTTTTGTTTTGTTTACCAGTTATCCACAAAGTTCATTCAATGAATGAATGACTCGGCAGAACTGCAAGCTTCCATTTCCTCATTCCCAAAATGTGTCCCAGTTGCAGCCCTGTTTCACGTATGCAACTTGCTGGGTGTCCGTTCAGAGTTACTTGGTATTATTACTCACAAGCGCTTTCAGCCTGTAACAGCCCAAAACTGAGCAACACTCGACAACAACTTCCACATGAGTGCCCAACTCTTGCTAGGCCACTAGGACTGCGGTGCAGGATGGATTGGCACACCTTTGTTGTTCCTGTAACACAGATTGTTGTCACTAAGCATATGTTCTGCCTCATGTCCACCAGCTGCATCTGAAAGGAAACTGCTCTAGCTTTGAGGAATGCAAATGTTTTTGTGACAAAGCATAACATTTTTTTTGGTCATCAGAATGCTGACTATCATTCCCTGGAAATGTGACTCCTCCAAACCCATGCTAGAAGTATTAAAATCCTCACAGTATCATAGTCAGCAATAAAATAAACATCCCTTTAGCAACAGCAGATAGTGGTTTCCAATGCATAGCGCTGAGTTAATGGCTCTGCTACCATTGTAATGTGGCTACTACCAGGTCAAGTTACCATCTTTGAATGCAAATTCCCCACATCAGCTTTTTGTCAGCATACTTCCTGGTAGTTTCCGATGCATGATGTGGTAACACAAAATAGCAGAGTCCTAGGAATGTTTCTTTCTGGAAACTCCCACCTCTGAGACCTGTCTACAATGTGAAAGTTTGCGAGTCCATTTCAAGGGCAGATGCACTGAGCCACCCCCTTTCGCTGTTTCAAGGATGGATTTTTTCAGTTTCTGTGACATTAGCACGTGGCAACTTTACCAGGGCCCATGTGCTGTTTGTGCAGATTGGAGAACTTGTATCAAAATGGAAATTCGACTGTTTGCTTGGCCACATTAGGATTCCTGAATGTGTCCACAGCAGCTTTTTAAATCCCTTTTCATTATTTAAATCTTCTCCCATGTTTACAGTTGAGCAACCTGCACCTGAAGGAGGAGAAAACCAAACCAGATTCCAATGGTGAGCTGATAGTTCCTAAGGGGCAATATTTCTTTGGTGTGTGTTTGGGCTGAGACACTATAGCCTTTGACAGACAGGAAATGGTTTAGCAGCCTTTCGAAAGGTTGAAAACAGAAAGCTAGAGAACTAAATAGTAGCTTGGGCTAAGTATCTAGTTTGAGTGCCTACTTTAATGGTTTGTTGTTCAAACAGTATCGTTAATTCTCAGTAATGTTTAATCAATATTAAATGTGGTAGGGAGATTGCTCTAGTGACTAAAACTGATGGATCCAGGTTGATGTGAAAGCCAAATGCTGTGGATTGATTGGGTTGGACCAAACTACACAGCCAGATTCTCATGATGGAGAGCCATGCTTTAATTTATAGAGGCTTAAATATTGCCTATGAAGCCTGAGCAAAGCTATGCTGTAAAAGTGCTACTGAACTGGTTGACAGCCTTGATTTTATTTTTTCATATCACTGTAAAAATAAACTTGCTGTGTGTGAATGGGCCTGTGCAATTGAATTTTTGTCTTGGCTTGTTTGAAACTGCCCCAGTGACTGCTGTCTGTCTGAACGTAGGTGCTGTTGTCAAAGCCGATGACAATGCAGAGAAAACAGAGGACGAGGAAAAAGGTAAATGCGAAGGAGAGGCACTGACAAGGGAAACTGGAAAATGATTTATTATGAATGGTTTTAAAGATGCCCTACCTTATCTCAGAGGATGGGTATCTTTGGAATTTGGGCTATCTTTCTACTAAAAATTGGGAAAATGATGGTATTTTATATTGATTCTAGAGAGAACAGTCTGGAGCTGGGGGAAAAGGGAAATAAGACAATAGAAATATCTGGAATGAGGAATAGAATAGAACAGCTGGCTGTTTATACGCTGAGTACTGGGAGTTTATCCTGTTTCTATAATAGCCCTGGGAAAACTTCTCTTTGCAGAAAGGCTGGTTCTGTGAGCTGCTTTGTTTATAGGAACTTCCCTCTGTAAATTTAAAAAAAAAAAATTACCCTTGACTTATACCTCCTTCCCTTGCAGAGGACAGAGCCGCCCAGTCCTTGTTAAACAAGCTTATCCGCAGTAACCTGGTTGACACAACAAACCAAGTGGAGGTACTGCAGAGAGATCCCACGTCACCTCTCTACTCAGTGAAGTCTTTTGAGGAGCTGCGACTGTAAGTGTCTGCTCTCTTGCTGATTGTGGTGCACCTTACAATCCACAAGACATAGTGCAGTGTCCTACAGTGATTCAGAATTTCTCCCACTGGTGCCAAATATTTTAGGTTAGCAGTGGTATAAAGGATCTCAGTTGTCTACAAACGTATTCTGTTAATGCACCAGAAAACTAGACTGAATAGCTACATTTGACCCACATGCATGGCCAACAGACCTGTTGGGAAATGTCAGTACCCCAGTACTGAGCATTATACATTTGCAGTGCACTGCATGATCAGTGTTCTGGTTTCCTAGGCCAAGATCTTCAAAGTATTTAAGCACTTAACTCGCATTAATTTCACTGGAAGTTAGTACCTAAATACCTTTTAATATCTGAGCCTTCTGTCTCTGCAGTAGCAGAGGGAACTGCATTTGAGAAAGTAATTCAGACAGCTGTATCAGGTTTTTGGCCTTCTCAAGCAGCAGAGTGGGATTTATGAGATTGAAAGGGTGTTCTGTATTTATTTGTGTGTGGCCATGTGCTGGGGACTTAATAGACTGTGGTACTTTTTTTTTTTTAAGATTTTTTTCCTACCAGATCCAACCATTGGGGAAGTGGGGGGAAAGATGTGTCATGCTCTGCTGTTGAAAATAGATTGTTTATGCCATTTGTACTCTAGTCAAGAGTTAAAAGTATTTGCAGGCCTGTTCTGACTTTCCTAATGTTTGGCAGAGTTGAAATGAGATACTGAAAGGTTATTGTCATCTGGAAGTCTCTAGTGTGAAGTGCAGGCTTTGTGATTTAACGGCATCTCAGCTGCACTCCAGCCGATGCTCTGTTGTCATTTTCCGTCACAGCTGCTTTAGGATGTTCTGGGAAATTAAGGTTGAAGAAAGCAGAGGAAACTTTAAATTCCTTCTGGCTAAAGAAAGCAGCATACTGAGAAACTGTCTATGGAGGGTACCTGTACAGAAATCTTACCCTGGGAAGAGATGGGTAGGAAAAAATGTCAAGATAATGTTACCAGTGTTCAGCCTTGGTGTGGGTGACTACCTTAGAGTGCCCATGCCAATGGTTCTCAGTCTTCTTAGATCCTGGACACTCCTCCATGAGCTTATCTGAATTTCATGACACTCATTTACAAAACTCATTTCTTTATTACAGTGTTTACCCCCTCAAACAGGGGCCAAATGTTGGGGTGGTGGGCACCCCAATTGAGAATTACCTGTCTATACAAAAGGCTTTCAAGCACATCCTTTCTACTGGGGAGAGGAATACATTCACATCTTTACTGTCAAAAGGACACTGTCTTTGTAAAGGCAGATTGGTGGCAACAAGACCTCTATTTTGATTGTAGAGATCCTTTGGAGCAGCATAGACCAAAATTTGAGTTGAGATACTGAAGAAGGATAACAAAAATGTCGAAAGCCCTGAAATTCCATGACTTTTCCCCTTTTTTCCCAGGAAATCTCTTCTTGAGCATACTGTCAGATCTTCCCTCAAGGTAGATTTTGTGGAAGCTTTGTTTTTTCCCTATAAAATTGTGCATTGAAGTATAGATTCATAGATGTTAGGGCCAGAAGGGACCTCTATAGATCATTGAGTCTGACCCCCCTGCAGAGGCAGGAAAGAGTGCTGGGTAAAATTAGAATTAAATTGAATTCCATTTTGTAAAATTAAAATTAGAATTAAATTGAATTCCATTTTGGAAGTAAATGTTCTCCTGTAGTTTTTGCAAATGAAAAGACATTGTGCT
This sequence comes from Crocodylus siamensis, assembly GCF_052110815.1. Lineage (NCBI taxonomy): Eukaryota > Metazoa > Chordata > Crocodylia > Crocodylidae > Crocodylus > Crocodylus siamensis. The sequence goes on along the minus strand of NC_143406.1, from coordinate 4,345,544 downwards.
TTTGTACTGTAAGCTAAAGATGAATGATGAGAAACAAAAGTGAAACTCAGTAGTCAGTGTTTCATTTCCTGAACTGAGATGCAATAGGGGATCAGCATAACTAATAATATTGGACATTCTAAAATGTATTTCAGCAAGTAGAAGGGGTTTAAAAATTGCTCGGTCTGTTACAATCTAATGTTTTTTATAAAATGTCAAAGGAAAAATGCCCCTCTACGAAAGCTTATTTAACTTCTATAGATTAGAAAAATGTTCCATTTGTTGCCAAATAAGGTAGCAGAATTTTGCAGCTCTGGAGTAAAAGGGGACATTTATCATCAAGTATGTAGAGCTTCAGGGGTGGGCAAAATGCAGCCTGCAGGGCCCCTACAAAATTTAGAAAATTAATATTTATCTGCCCTGGGCTGCCTGAGCCCTTGACGGCTTGCCAAAACTCAGTAAGCGGCCCTCCACCCAAAATAATTGCCCGCCCCGAGCTAGAGGCTCCTCTGTTAGATTCCACAATTGGAAACTTGGATACTTGGGGCCATACACCTGAAATAAAATGGTGCCAACTATCACTGAAAGAGAACTGCATTGCCAAGGATCTGGGAAAAGCAGTTAAACCTCCAGTGCCTGCTCTTTATTCATTACCCTAACTAGAATTCCTCTCTCAGTAGCCTGCTTTCCAGCACTTGATATGGTTGTTAATTAGAATCTAATCAGGTTCCTAATTAAGTGCTTAGTTTAGAGATCAATGGGAAAAGAGAGTCTTTTTCTCTTTCAGCCTTCAGAAGAGAAACAAAAGTAGACTTCTCTCTTTGTTTCTGTTTTGCAGTTTACTATCTGGCCAACATCCCATCATTGTAGGTAGAACAGTACAGAACCTGTTATGAACAGGCTGACTTACTCATTGCTTTAGCAGTCCTTGCATTGCCCAACAATAGGTATTGCATTAACAGACTTTAGACTCCAGCTGATGAGGCAGTAGCTGCTTCCACTGGGCAGTTAGAGGTTTTATGCACCTTCTCAGGCAGTACCTGTAGTTGAATCTGAAAAGTGCATTTACTCCTATTTCAGAAAACTGCAAATTAGTAATTAGCTAATTTGTAAACTAGCATATTATGCATTATGCATAATTTAAAGACAAGTACTAGAAAGTAGTGCAGAATCTGCTTGTCTTGCAGACCTTTGATCTCTTGTGCATGAAATGGGCTTGTTTCAGGCAGCTTCTTTAGATTCTTTAACCTTCATGCAAACTATTTACAAGTCTTGGTCTCTGTGCCAGTGGTTTTGAAGACATCTTCCCAGGTTCACTCATATCCCAGTTTGTCTGAATTGTGGAGTAGTGAGGCTTCTTATCTCTCAGATTGGATTCACCAACATACAGTAAACTGGACTTGTGGTAGAAGAGAGAAATCTAGATCATAGTTTCTCACCCTGTGGTACGTGTACCCCTGGGGGTACATGAGACACAGGCAGGGGGTACGCAGGTACCCCAACACACACACACACTCTCTCTCTCTCTCTCTCTCTTGCCTTTTCCTTTCTCTCTTGCCCTCTTTTCTGCTCTTTCTTGCCCCTTCCTCCTCTCAAAACTATGGCAGAAAATTCAAATTCCATAGTAATAATTTGGTGTGCCACGTTTTGCGTGGCACTGGGTTCAGCCCTCCTAGCTTTGGCCAGCATCACTTCTAGCTCAGGTACATGCTTGAGTTGTGCATCCCTGGTGTAAAAGGTGGCAACCCTAGCCACACCAAATCAGACATCTGTCACATCACAGCCTTATATACACAGACCTTCTTCCAACATATGGCACACATTAGTCTGTAAATATTAAATCCCCTGGAAGATTGAGCGTTGGAGTACTTATTAAAATTTTCAGAAGTTAGGGGGTACTTGCTACTTAAAAGGTTGAGAAACACTGATCTAGATGATTTCCATGATCAAGCTAGTCACTTAAATGTGAATTGCAAAGCAAAACCATTTTGTATAAAAGCTTCAGAAGTTTTTTTTCTTCCTGACCTCACCGGGACTCTTCAGCAAATGGAGGGAAGATCAGAGTAGCTGTCCCTTAAAAAGCTTGTCCAGTAGACTCTGGCCAAGAGAACATCCCTTGGGTAGCAAGTGCAGCCAAGGTGCTATCAGCAGTGGAGGTGACCACTGGATGCAATATTCGAGGCTACTGAATCAATATATAAAATCTTATGCCATGACATACATGCATGAGCAGATGAAAAGCACAGACTAAGTAAGCAAAAAGCAAAAGGCAAGTAAATGTTAAACGGTAAGAAGCTGACAGACTAAATTAACACAGCAGCCCTACGATGGTACTGTAAAAATGCAGCTGCAGCTCTAACAGTAATTAAGAATACAAGAGCAACAGTCAAGGTGTGCATGAATTATAACACAATGGTTGTTATCATGGCACCCCTACACACACACAAGTATCCAGCTGTGGGTCTAGATTGCTTCTGTGTTTGTGATTAGTAGTCAAGCACCTGTCAGCAAGCACTCTTTTAACTGAGGTTCCCATTCTTCTACAGTATAGGCAGAGCTCACAATAGAGGAATCTCATTCTGCTCTGAGATTGTCCTCTTAGCCAAAGTGTTCTCAAAGGAGGTTCTTAAAGCTTTATTTAAAACCAGCAAAAACACTTTCAGAAGAGAGAGATAGGCTTTTTATATTTCAAATGAGAAGTGAAGAACACAACCTTCAAGAACCCTTGTGAAGATGTAAGTACCCACACCAATGACTCGTGGAACAAGAGATAGTTATGTTCTTTTCTTAAAATATGGCGTGTGGTTCTTCTCCAGAGATTCAGTTCTCTCAACAACCTCGGTGTTCTTGGTTTTGTTACTCTTGGGCTGTGGAAGAACATCAGACTGACCTGCTTTTCACCTGGAAACATCAGTTTCATTTTTCTAGGTTACTTTGTAAGTAAGTGGCTACAAAAAGGCTCCTGAGATGATTTTTGTTTGTTTGGCTTTTGAAAGATGAGAATTAGTCTAACAATCAAAGGAAGTTAATGGTGGGGGCACTTGGACTAATTGAGTCTTCAATTCTATAACAACTTGGTGTCTCCTTGGCAAGTGTTTCGGAGAACTGGGCTTTGTAGATCTTTGCTTTTGAACTGACGCAAGGTTACATTTTCAAAGAGCCTTTGAGCCAGGGTTTGCAAGTAATATATGTTTTTTTAAAAGCATGCTGAGCTGAGTAGAAAGGTTTAACAAAGAGGAGGTTGTGGGTGGAAAAGCTTTAGGAATCGTAACTGCTTAGTTCTGAACAACGCAAACAGAACTCCAACGAGCAGTTAAACATAATCAGTTGAGAGATACCTTAACCCGAATGTTGGGTTGCTTTTGAGTTTCCTTAGACGTACAAGAACCTGCCGAGACTAAGAGCTTACTGTGATGCACATACTTCAGTTTGAGTTCCATCTTCTAGCTGTGTACTGATTAATAGCCTGGGCCATGCTGACTGTCTTTCTTTCACAAACCCAGTACTTAATGTGTTGCATAGGGGCCAAACATCTAGGTAGGGAGTGACTAATGTTAAAATGCTATTGCAGTGACTTCTGGCTCCTCTATTATGGTTACCTCATTTTGGGCCATTGCATCCCATACTTGACTCTTGATTGTCTTTGTGGTCCACCCAGTCTAGCATCCTGTACAAGCGTCTGCACAGCTGATTTATTGGAGGGTGTAAGCAACCTGGTACCAGATGTCTGCATGTGACAGAAATGGAGTTGGTTGATGATGTGCAACTGCTGTTTAGTGTGTTGAATGCTGTAGGAGTGCTTATGTAGTAATCTAAGAATACCAAGATGATGAACTTTATATATGCTGCATATGAACAGGTCATTGAGGTGAAGTTTCTTTGTATTGGACTGCAAACATTTCCTACACGAGGTCATTAGCTGTAGCTTAATAAGAGACTGGGAAGAATAGGCAGAGGCAAACTAACGGCTTCCCCAGGAAGCAAGCCCTGACCGAACACTCGAGAGAAACTACTACTAGCCAGTGGCCTGCTTCAACCCTGTAGTCCAGCCTGACTGAGCTGTTTTTTCCAGACTGGGAACTAGACATCCAAAGTATAGGAAATGGATAAAAATGCTTCATGGGTGAGAGAGAGGCAGTTGTTGTGTGCTGTTCCTAGTACATACAAATTAAGGTGGAGCAGACAGTGCTGCAAGAGTGTAAAGACGTAGAGGGTTTCCCCAGCTCCAGAGAATGGAGAGAATGGCACGTATGTAGGCTGATTTATCAAGAAATCAGATTTAAAAAATAAACGCATTCTAAACAGATGATATTTTGCTGTTGGGGGGGAAAAAAAAAGGATATTTGGTCACAAGTTCCCCCTGTCTCTGCTACCAGAAAGAACAGAAAACTGCAGGTACTGAATGAACTGTAATGTAATTGCAGTCGATACAAAGAGACTATTAGATGATGCAAAGATGAATATTAGATGGGGTATTAGATTATTAAAATCATACTGACATTTACTCTAGTTTGTAATCTTGCTAAGGTCTTTAGTACAAGGTATCATTTGAGATCAAGTTTCACGTGTGGTTTAAAAAAAAAGATCACCTTTTTCTCAAGGCTTTACATTTCTTACGGAATTTTTCCTTGGTCTTGGATCATGGGGCAGTAAATAAAAGCATCCTATTTACCTTCTATCTGCAATTCACCTTTATTAAAAAAAAAAAAAAAAAAGGTCTTTATGTCTTCTCTAACCTCAATCTCCCATTTCTTTTCATAAAGAAATTTCTCCAAAGCTGATCTCTGTCAGGCTTTGAACTCTGTATATTTCTGCTATCTGCTTTTTGAGGTTGGATGACCAGAACAAATTACACTACCCCAGCTAAGGATGAACCATTGTTTTATAAGGCATCACTATAGGTGCCTTCTGCCTAATGTCAGACTAACACAGCTAACTGCCTCTCTCTCCATTCATTGTTTTACAGAGAGGCAGTTTTAGTATCTATTCTATTTTTAATAGGTCCTGACACACTGCTTGCTTCCTTTGATCATAGCTATGCATTGAACAGAGTGAATTGAATGAAATATTGAACAGAGAATTGCAGGCTCAGCTGTCTGCACTGATGCTTGGGCATGTTTAGTTAATTTAAAACTGAGCAGTGGGTGTGAGATGCTCCAAGTGATTCCCTCCAGGATTCAGGCTTTGGGATAAAATGGGGTTCCCAGTATGTTTTTATGGGTTCAACTAAAATCTTTGTTCCCATGTTAATTTTTGGTAAATATTTTAAACTGTTACGATGGGCCACTAAGTACTTTGCCACCAATGTAATTGTGTTTTATTCCTTGACGTAATAAAGGGCAGGAAGTTCATAGTTTTGAATTAGTATCTCTACTCTTTGATTTGTGCTTCTGTTGGAAGAAGAAAACTGTTGTCTAGAATTTCTAGGGTATGTGCAAGCCCGTAGTGAATGAGCCACAGAGGGGCCACTTCCCCTCCATTAACAGTATAGACAAAAACAGCTGGCCCAAAATTTTCCTCTTGGTTCATGTGATAATGGTGAGCATTTTGGCAGGCCTGCTGGTTATTAGGTTTGGCTTTATAGGGACTTGCACTGTGATCTCCCTACTGACTTTTAATACCTGTTTCTAATGCTGTGCTCTTCAAAAACCCTTCTATTTCTTCCTCTCCTGTTTCCAGGAAACCCCAGCTCCTGCAAGGAGTTTATGCCATGGGCTTCAACCGACCATCTAAAATTCAGGAGAATGCTCTGCCCATGATGCTTGCTGAACCGTATGTATACATCCTTTCTGCACTTGGTAAATAGAGGGGAGGCATGAAATCACTGTTAACCATTAAACCACATATTTCAGGTGAGGCTGCTTGAAGTGTTGCGACACACAGAGCTGTTGATGCAATCAGCTGTCCGGGGTTGTGCTGATGGGCTACACAACAGATGCGCATAGGGCCCCATAAAGCACCCTTGCCTTCATTGCCAGCTCTACAGCAGTACTTCTCTCTCTCTTTGGCAGCAGTAACTCTGATGATCTTTATAATATAAGGGAGACTTTATAAAGCTGTTTAACCATGGTACTCCATAAATCCTGGCCGAGGCACTGCAGTTCAAATGCCACAGTTCATGGCTGCCTCAGTTTCTCCATTTACTTCATCCATACCCTTGGGGTGAAGGGCATGAAAGAGTGATGCCAATGCAAGGGGGAGCTGAGCAATATGGAAAAGTACTGCCACATGGCAGCAGCCTCCTTCCACATTCCGTGGAAGCTGCTTGTGTCCAGATGGATGCAATTTGTAGAGTGCTCACTTGCACCCTCCATCTTGTGAAATCCTGCTTTTATGAGACTGGATGTGGCTTTAGTTTGGATACAGCTAAGATGCAGGGCCAGTGTATTAGAATCCCTTATCTGTGGCTGTCATTCATCCTGTTGCCATGTAGCCCATGTTAGTCGCGCTATGTCAAGTTCATCCCAGAGTGTTTAAAATGACTGTTTTGTGTTGATTCAGCCCACAGAACCTGATTGCCCAGTCTCAGTCTGGTACTGGTAAGACAGCTGCCTTTGTCTTGGCCATGCTCAGCAGAGTTGAACCTGGGAACAGGTACCCACAGGTAAAGGCTTCTGGAATCTGCTGGTTGTGTTGGTGTCTAGTGGCAGTGCAGTGCCATCTAGCGGAGAGGCTGCAGTTTCTTTTTGGTTGGGCCCTTGGTAGCATTTCCATAGCAGGAAGCACTTCCCAATATGTTGCTGTTTCAGTGCAAAGTAGGGAAAGCCCTTGACATGTAGGTGCCTGTTGTGTATAGCTACTGGGCTTCCTGCACCACCTGTGCAGCTTTGGCTTCCTCTCCTTCTCACATCTTCCAGTAGTCTTTTGAGGAGCCAGAAAAGGGACAATTGAGTGGCTGAGTAAGGGAATATTGCAGAGCAAGCATGGGAAAATGAGTGGACCAGAAGTCTTAAATTATGTAGGAAGTTGACTAACACTTTTAACCTTCACTCAGAAATTGTTTTAAATAGACCTTCCCCCCCAAAAGTGGGTAGCCAGCAGGAGAGGACCTGGTTAACTGGGCAGTGTCACCGGTGTAAGAAATTCCTTGCTAAGGATGCTGCACTCTGTTTAATTACAGTTGTATCCATTGGAAACACCTTTTAATGTTTTCTTACTAAAGTGTTTGTGTGACTCTTCCTAGCAGAGTATCTTAGCACTTGCCCTTATCAAGATGTTTTGCCCACTTGCTTGTGTGGGCAAAAGGAATACAAAACCAAAAGGAATTTGACTCTACTCATCTAAAAGGGAGAGTTTCCAAAAGCACAGTTCAGCCAATGAGTATAAATTTAAATGTTCTGGTCTTAAACGTTGGTTCTCTGTTCTGCATAGAGGTGAAGGGTTACAACAAAACGTGTTTCACGGGAGATCTAATGCGCTCTTATTCCCCTTTCCCTCCAGTGTTTGTGCCTTTCCCCAACATACGAGCTGGCACTTCAAACAGGAAAAGTGATTGAACAGATGGGAAAATTTTATCCAGAGCTGAAACTTGCATATGCTGTCCGAGGCAATAAATGTGAGTGTGGGAGAAAATGCCCCCAGCAGATTTATCTTGTACTGTATAGTGATTGGACTCAATGCATTAATTTTGCTTAAAACTTGCAAACAATGACACTGTGGCCAATGTAACAATGATGCTGTAGCCCAGCTGAGCTAGAATCAAATTCTTTAAAATCTAAGTGCTGCAGAGAACACTAGTTGGTGTTACAAGAGTTAATTTTCAAAAGCACTCAATGCGGGGGACGGAGTAGTGCAGACGCACAACTTGTGTATTAAGGATTTTCTTGAATTTCTTCTTCCAGTGCTTCAGTTACAGTTAGCTAAATATCAGTAGCTGCTGAGAAGTATTCTAGGCGACCTTTTGTCCAAGAGGATTTTTTATATTGTAGGATACCTATGCAGTCTGCATATTTACAGATAGTCATATTTGAGGTTACATAGACTCTATAAATTATGCCATTTCTGCCTGGCTTAAATGTGACATCTTGTGTGCTGCAAAAAAGCTATGGATTCTAGAGAAATTACCTCCTCTACAAGGGAGAAATAGCATTGGGCTCTGCAGACCTGACCTAAAAAGGTTATAATGATACCTGCTGTTCTGTGTGTACTGACTCTGTTTGAAAAAATCAGTCCCAGAGTAGAAAAGGAACCTGAAGCAAGAGGATGTATGGATTTTTATCTTCTTGTGGCAAAGTAAAAAAGAGAGGTTGGGCTGCTGGGGTATTTGTTTTTTCCCCAGTGATGTCAGTAAAACCTTTCTGTCTCTTAACAGTGGAGAGAGGTCAGAAGATCTCTGAGCAGATTGTAATTGGTACTCCTGGCACTGTCCTGGACTGGTGCTCCAAGCTGAAATTCATAGACCCCAAGAAGATCAAAGTGTTTGTTTTAGATGAAGCAGATGTGATGATAGCAACCCAGGGTCATCAAGATCAGAGCATTCGCATTCAGAGGTAAGGACCATCTGGCCTATCCATTGAAGGGGGGTGTGGAATTGTAGCTTTCCTCCATCAAAGCCAGTTAGATTTCTCAGTGGTCTCTTTAATGTCCCACTTACTCTTGTTGAAAGAAGGGCTCTCCCCCAAATACGAGAAGATTCTCTGTTGGCTCCTTTAACCAATAAGGTCAACAGCTTCCAAAGAAATACACTTTAGGCAGTTAATAGAACCAGAATTTCAGTGGGAGACAGGCTCTTAATCTTCTCAAGGAACAAGGGCTGTCTTCACTGAGTGCGCCTCCCTGATTTTAAATACCCAATCTGTCCAGACACCACCAGTCAATAGAACCAGGAAGATAAAATATTTCAAACTTAACATTAGACAAAAGTAATGCACTTAAGTTGATTCCAAAAGATTTGTGGGTGACGGAGATTTGCTCTGCCCTTAGCAGAAGTTCTAGGAGAATGATGAGGGTTAATGGCACTTACTTGCCTTGTGCTTTATTGTGCAGAATGCTCCCCAGAGATTGTCAGATGCTTCTGTTTTCTGCCACTTTTGAAGATTCAGTGTGGAAATTTGCTCAGAAAGTTGTTCCTGACCCAAACATCATCAAACTGAAGCGAGAGGAGGAGACGCTAGACACCATTAAGCAATACTACGTTATGTGTAACAATCGAGATGAGAAGTTCCAGGCTCTCTGTAATATCTATGGAGCCATCACCATTGCGCAGGCCATGATCTTCTGTCATGTGAGTTACCCTCGGAAATGAAACACCGTGGGTGTGCTCTAAATGGAAGCTCTAGTCAGAACAGGCCAACTCCAAAGTGGTGTTTACAAATGCTAAGAACCTTAGCCACAATAGTATATGTTCCTTGCAACGTGATTGAGGGGATGGTCTTTCTTTGTAAGGAACAAGAATGGAAAACAAGCAGTCCCTGTCCCTGCCTTGAAAATGAAAAGTACAGAGGATTCTTGGAAGTGTCTAACACATTGGCCTTACCCTAATACTGACTTGCTGGTCTAGTCTGTGCTGAGGCTAGAAGCCTGCTGGCAATTGCTGTTTGAAAATAGTTGTTCCTGCTGCAGTTTCTCTGCTGCCTGTGGACAGGCACTTTATTACAATGGCAAGAGCTGGATTGTGTCTCAGCACGGTTTCCGAGACTAGACACATACTAGTACCAGCTGGTCATGAACATGGCTGTGTTGCATGGTGTCGGCTGTATGGTAGATACCAATTGATTATTTTTATCCCCAAGCAAAGCTCTGAATAGGAAAAGACCTATTTTAAAAACAAGGTATGTATTAACTTGAGGAAAATCAAAGTCAAATGGAGTTGTGAAGTCATAAATAATGAGAAAAGTCTTGCGGGTAAAAGATTTGGGTTCTGCTTGGGGTTATGTTGCTGACTCATGACCCTTCTGGCCCGCAGTTTTCCTCTGTATGCCGAAGCGAGTACATAAGAGACACTACTCTGGCCTCTTTTCTTCTGGACAATTACTGTGATCTGCTACCTAACTTTAATTTTTTTTTAATTTCTATGGCTTGCTGGTAAGTGAAAGAGCCGCATAAAGAAAGGGACTGACTATACAGAGGAAAATGATGAAAAAGGGTCTGCACACAGTCTTCCTGTTCTATCAGATTACAAAAGGAAGTAGAAAAATGTTTCTAAGCTTAATCATCATGTTTGGCTTTCAAAACAAGGTAGCGATTTTGCTCAGCTCTTCCCCCTTTTAAATTATGATTCTAGAACCTTGGGTTGAGCAGAAATAAGCAGGGTTGAAAAATCTTTGCTGTAAAGAGGCCTTTTTCCATTTCACGTTCTAAAGCTGCCTTCTCTCTAGGAGACCTGAATTGCTCTCGCTTTACATTTCAGACTCGCAAAACAGCTGCCTGGCTGGCAGCAGAGCTGTCAAAAGAAGGTCACCAGGTGGCATTGCTAAGTGGCGAGATGATGGTGGAACAAAGAGCCGCAGTTATAGAACGTTTCCGAGAGGGCAAAGAGAAAGTGCTGGTGACAACAAACGTCTGTGCCAGAGGTGAGATGCAGTGATGCTGCGTTGGAGGCAGGCAGCTTATGCTGGAGATGGAACAGTACTGTTCTCTGTAGAGGAGGATTTGTAAGAGGCTTTGTGTTACACTGCACAAATTGGGGTCCTTAACCCTGTTCCAGGAAAGACATTCTCTTTCACTGCTTCTGGACTTTTGTTTCCACTTCCAGCTATTACATTTCTCAAGAAGAATACTTAGCAGCTATTGGCAAAGGTGCCTGCAGTCAGGCACAGATTGCAAGTCTTGCCCTCCTGCATCTCTCACGTCTTTCTAACCTTTTGGCATGGAGAAATCATAGAAAATTAGGGTTAAAAGGGACCCAAGGAGGTCATCTAGTCCATCCCCCTGCTCGAAGCAGGACCACCTCCAACTAAATCATCCCAGTCAAGGCTTTATCTAGTTGGGTCTCAAAAATCTCCAAGCACAGAGATTCCACCACCTCTCTGGGTAACCTGTTCAGTGTTTTACTGCCTTCCTTGTGAGAGAACTTTTCCTAATATTTAACTAACTCAACTTCCCTTGCTCATATGACTGCATCCTGTCTCATACGTTGCCAGATGAATGTGTTCTGGAGTCTCATAATAAAAGAGTCATTGTCTGCAAAAGTAACTCCCTGGTAATAGTCTGTGCTGTGAATAAGACATTGATACATGAGAAGTTTCATGGTCTTTGAAGCCTTTTAGGGAAGTGGGAGGGACAGTTTAGCTCATTTGCCAGTTACTGGAATGTAGTAGTCTTTTCTGTCACCAGGGCTACATACTACTTGTTCAAGAGTGTGTTAAAAGATTGGGTAATTGGTTCATCAATTGAAAACTAAATTCAAAATATGGTATAGAAAGCATGTGTTTCCAGTTGCCCTTACACATTCTCCTGATCCATCTAGCTTCAACTTGTGGCATCTCTGCAGACTCCTTGACCAAGGGGTTGTTAACTTTTCATGGTGCAGCTCTATGAAAACTGCTAAAACCAATAGATTCTGCAATTCATACAATACCATGCCAAGGCTGTTCCTAGATTAACTGTGGACTTGTGCTTTCCTCCCTCAGGGATTGATGTGGAACAAGTGTCTGTTGTTATCAACTTTGATCTTCCTGTGGATAAAGATGGAAACCCAGATAATGAGACGTATCTGCATCGGATTGGTCGTACAGGTCGTTTTGGCAAACGAGGACTCGCTATTAACATGGTAGACAGCAAGCACAGCATGAATATCCTCAACAGGATCCAAGAACATTTCAGTATGTCCCTTCAAGCTTCCTTTTTTCCTGTAGAGTTAGAGAAGCAGATCACTGATTCTATAGAATTTTGCCCAGTTGTGCATCAAGCAGCTCTGACTTTCATACAGGTTTTCTAGGCCCTGATTTGATTTAAGCAGTTTTATTTTACTGCAGTCAGTCTGTCAATAATACAGCTGCTCTTTGTATTACAGTCTTCCAAAGGTACAGTTATCTGTTCTGTTCTTCACCCAGTCATTTATACCCATTCAAATGAGCAGTAAGCTCTTACTTCAAAGTCAGTTGCACAAAGCAGTGGAATATTGTTTAATGAGCAGATGTTATAGCCCATTTTGATAGATCTGAATGTCTGTTCTGAAAGAGTGAAATTTGTAATGCGTGGTTAGAAATGCCTGTCCATAGCCTGTTGCATCAGTCCAACTTTCATTTGCTAGCTGGCATCATTAAAGATGATATTCCACAAATGATAATGTTTGAATGCCACACAGCTTGAGAGATTTATTTTTCCCCCACCCAGAAATTGCTTCAGTTTTATTTATGGTACCTGAATGACTCGTCGATTGATTTTTATCTTTAAGCCTTGATTCAAAACTCAGTTTCTCAGGAACAATAAATGGGACCTATTTTCCATTTCAGGAAAGACACCTTCTCATCTTCTATTCTTTCGTTGTATTAAAGCTGCATACAGTCTGATTACCTTTCAATCTTCTTTTGCAGACAAAAAGATAGAAAAACTGGATACCGATGACTTGGATGAAATAGAGAAAATAGCCAACTGAAACGCAGCTGCTGGAACTGGTATACACCCTGCTGTGGTAGCTCTCCCACTAAAATTGGATCAGCGTTCAGATTGGCACACCTTTCGGCCAGTCACGAAAAGGACTCTTAAGATATGAATACACAGAAATTACCTCATTTTAACAATTGCAGTTGGACTTAAAATTGTGCAACTATGGGAAGGAAGAGGAAATGTTTACAGAAGCTTTTAACATTTCTTAGTTTAGCCTTAAAATGGGAAGATGTTTTAAATTCTATGAAGTACACTTGCCAAAAAGTGACCAATAAGTAAATATCTAGAAAGAATAAAATAAAAATGAACTTTATCAATGTTAATTGGGAGATAACTTTTATAACATGACTAAAAATGATCTATTAAAACTCAACAGCCAAATATATGTGGACATTGACTAAAAAAGGCAGCTGTTTTTTTGTTTGGTTTTTTCAGTCTCAAAATGAAACTTGTATGAGATAAGATTTCTTTTTTTTCTTTTCTTGGCACTTACGATTTTTATCTGGCTTCCAGATGGAGTTGCCTGCTTTTCCTTAAGTAGATTGTCCAAAGGATATCTTCATTAGTTCATACTCTGAAACACTGGTGCCGTGTTGCTTTTGCTGGGCAGTATTTTGTTTTACTTTGTTTTAGAATGGCCACAATTCATAAAGCAGTGCAGTGATGAAAGTGCTAATTAACGATTCTAGAAGTTCAAACAATGCTTTTAACCTTGCCAAACCTAATTTGGGTTCAGGTGGGGGTCAGTGGGGAGGGAGGGATCAGCAGTGTAAAGGAACCTGTACAAATGAATTTCCCAAATAAATTCACCCCTACAATTGTCAGTGTCTTTTGATAGGGGAATGGGAGTTGCAGTTACCATGAGGCAGGTGGTGCCAGTTTTAAAATGCTGCTGTTGTCCAGACAGCTCCCTGTGAGGTCATATGGAGCTGTTGGACTTTACCAATCAATAATGCAAACAGGAATATTTATCTGGTGAAAAATCATGACAGCTTGTATTGACCAAAAATACCCTTATATAGAACACCAAATTTGCCTGTTATAGTATGTTTCAGTATCATAGTCTTGAGTTAAACCGCTCAGCCAAAATACTCATGGGAAGCACTCCAGTTTCATTGTGCTTTGTATTTAATAAAAAAAAGAAAGACAGACAGGTCATCAGTCCCTACAAACCTTGCCCCTGAGGTGATCCTTACCAGAGATGGTTTTATTGAGAACTGCTATATTTGGGCTTTCAGTTGTGTTGGGACCACTTACTGTGCACAAATGAAAATGTGAGTTTTTGTTTCCCACCCCCCCCACCCCAAGTTTCCCAGAGAAATAGGCTCCTAAGCGTTAACTATGTGGTGCACCGTTCTTTTGGGAAAAATGGGACATGCACAAGCAGCCATCGTACTGCTACTCAGTACAGGAATCGCTTCAAAAAGAAATGTATAAATTGTAAATTTAGCTCTGAATTTTCATTGCAATTTTGGCCATCATATTCTGTTCAAAGACAGGAACATGGATCCTTTTACCAAGTAAAAAAAGGCTCATTTAAAATGTACCTAAAATTTTAGGAAATTGTGCACCCTTTTATCAATTTGTATAAAGGCTTTAGTGAAAAAAAAATGTTAAAATCTAAACTTTTTGTATTCTGGGGTGTATCTATTTTTATTCTGTTGGAAACCTATTTAAAGTGGCAGGTGAGTGAGTGCTTGCGTGTCGAGTGGAAGACTTGTTCGATCACCTACTTTAATAATACAGCTGAATGACCTTTTGACAGCAGTGCATTGGGTTGAACTGTCATGAACACTGCTGCTGGTCCTGTGTGCTGTTTCTAATGTACTTTTAATTGGAATAAAGAGCACATACAGAACTATGCCTCAGCTACTCTTTTCCTCTACTCTCCATGTGTTGTTAAATGTCTTGTGTAAGGGGCTGGAGGCAGAACTTTAGACAGGTTTTCTTCAGAAATGCATGCCCATTCAGGACACAAGATTGCAATGTAAAAAGTGTTGCTGCATTTCTTACACATGGACATCTCCCTGTACTGAATGCATCCTACTAGTCATTTACTATGAAACTAGATTGGATGACAAACAAAATCAGCTTGATTTTATTCCTCACTAATGTCTACTGCTACCAAAACTCTTCCTGCCTCAAAGTCTTAGCAATAACTGCGCATCAAAAACTCAACACTCCACCCCATTGCTGGGCTAACATAGTTACGATATACCATTTTCTATATCACATGGCAGAGGGGAATGATATGGTTAGCATCAGGTCTGGCCATCTTTTACTCCTCAACCTGAGCCCCTTGCACTTAAGCTGGCTGGTTCCTGGGAGGTTTGAGCCCCCTCCATTTCCAATCCAGCTGCTTGTCAGCCAACTCTGGGCACTGCACCAGGCCTGGCTCCAGCCTGAATGTGGTCCCAGAGGCAGCCAACAGTCTGCTAATTGTCTAGCACCCAGCTAACAACTTGCCAGGGCAGGGAATCATGACCCCAGGCTCCCCCTGCACTGGCAAGTAGGTCACAGTTGGGAACGGATGCACAATTCCAAAATCATGCATCAGGCTATGGCAGAAGGCACAATCATTAGGATCAGGGAATATGATCCCATTTTGCCTTTAAATGAATATCAGTGGCCTTAGGAACTAATTGGTAGTTGGTCTATGGGGAGGTGACCATGACAAAACTTGTGTCAAATTCATGACTGGGGCTGTAGCAAGACACCTTACCTACTCTGCCTTCAGTGACTGCATCTATCAAAGGATAAATCTGGAACAAATTAGATGCAAAGCAAAAATTTATGTAGGATTTGTAAGACGCCTGCTCCAGGAGCTCACTCTATTTTGCTACCAAAAAGGAGCTGAAGAGATCAGTCTACGCGAGTATCAATATAGGAATGACTTCAATAACAAGCTCATCAATGTAAAAAGATCTAATAGTTGAAGGCCAGAGCTAAAAATATGCAGACTGAGAAAAAGGCACAAAGTTTTAGGAGTAAAGGTAACAACTATTGTAACAGCTTAGTGAGGGTTGGTGTAGGTTCCCAGTACTGCCGATGTTTAAATCAAGATAGGATGTTTTTCTGAAAGCTATACTCTAGTTCAAATTAATTAATTCAGGGAAGTGTTAGGTCACAGTATAAGAACACAATGGTCCCATCTGGCTTTATATTACACCTCTCCACCCCTTGAGAGGAGATAGCATTGCTTTATGATCTCCGTTACCAGTCACTTTGGCTGTGTCACTCTGGGTCTTATTTTCTCCTTCACGCTTCTTTAATCACTGGATCAAATACCAGCTTTTGTCCTGTTCTTCAGAATTTAGCATCTGTCATTCATCTGGTCTTTCACACTGAAATATCAAGTCTTATATTTATTAACTGTAATTGCAGAGCAGTATCTATTTCCTGGCTACCACACATGCCAACAGCTTTACCTTGTTTTGTCTTCCTGAGGACTGGGGCACAAATGTTATGGAACCAGTTGCCAGACTGCCCAAATAAGGAGAGGTCCAAGCAGAACTGTGGAAGCCACACTTGGCTCTCTAAAGCAGCTAATTAACACTCACTGACTTTCTGTAAGGCAGTAATTGAGTTTGCCATTAAAGTATGAAGAAACGCAGCTAAGTCAAACGTCTACTTTATGCAATCCATTCGTTCAAGTCCAAGCTGCAGCCAGAAAATCTTTATTGGTCCTAACATTATACACAGTTAAAGCAGTTTATTTAAAAATCTTTTAACATAACATACACACATCACAAATGATAAATCAAGTGACAGTGCTCATTTCATAAGCCTGATTTACCACCATTTCCTGCTGCATGTCATGTGACTAGCTGAGCAGGTGCTTTGGGGACAGAAAGGGTTGACCACTATAATATCTGTACTGACCACCCTAGCAATGTCTGTGACAAGCTGCAGTCCTCTTTTTTATGGCAAAGCCCTCGAAGACACTTATCTCAATAGCTGCAATTACAACAGGTGATTCTCTAATCCTAGCAAAGATGTGAAGCATGACTGAGCAGCTGCATTAAAGTGGAATGGGTTGGAAAACCAACAGGGGCTCCCTGTGGAGGAGGAAGCAGTTGTACATTAACTGTATAACATTAACTGAGCTTTGGTCACATTTCACTACTAAGTATTTAAAAAGAACCTCACTCTGCAGGGCAGGGAATCACTGGTTATAGGTGCATATTTATTAAAAGTGAATGGAACCCTTCCAGTGAAATATGCCTCCATTCTTTCTTACTGGTAGCAGGTTCATATATTTGGTGCACTGGCCAGCAATACTATATATAAACTCAGCTCTGCCACTTAAGCAGTCATTTCTTGCCAACAGCCAACAAAAAGTCCAAGAAGTTTGGCTTGTATTCTTCAATATAGAAAAAGTAGATCACACAGATGGTTCTCTCCTTGCCGCTAGGACATGTTCTATCAGGTTCCCAAAAGGATTGCTAAATCATGAGCTGTAAGTTCTAATAATTGCATTCTCTGTAAGAATGCAAATATGAATCTTTCAAAATATCACTTGCAGCATCAGCTAGTGCTTGCATTTCAGCAGAAATACCATTCTGTTTCTAGGGCTTAATTACCAGTCCAGACATTTTTGTTTTGGACTGAATATTTCAGCACATGTGATCACAGCAGAAGCAAGTTTTCTAGAAACTTTTTTTTTTTTTAAATTGGTTTGGCCATTACACGAAGGCAAAAAAAGTCTTAACCTGTAATACTAAATAGCCTGTTTGGCAAGCTGTCCATTCACATAGGTTAATCCATTCCTTTATTACACAGAGGATTCAAACACAGCCACTGCACGTGAACAGTAAGATTTTACCACTGAAAACATGGGAGAATTTTTAGCACACGCACAACAATGTATTAATTAATACCAAACAAAGCCAAAGTCATTCTATTCTGGCAGGCTGATTTTCTGAAACAGAAAATGAATCACTCTGGAAGAGCCCCCATTAAGGAGGGATAGTCTACCACGTTAACAGCCCCAGCAGAACTCTGCTCATATGCTTAGCCAGACTCTGAAGCAGCAATTGCTCGGGTGAGCTCATTTCAGTATAAACAGAATGTTAAATTGCAATATCGGTTAACAAACAATAGCACTGGCATATAGAAATTACCACAGATGAGCCATCCTTAATTATGGACCCCATGCACTAGAAAAAACAAAAAACTAACAGCATCCTGCCAGGTTCCAGCACAGTCAGTCAGGCCTCCTTACCAGGAGGGCTTTTTTTTTTTTTTTTTGAAGAGGACAAAGCCAGTCACGCTCTTGTGAGAGGCACTGAAGTTGTCCAGGAATAGCTGCAACCTTGACTGTATTTATCCCTGACCTTGCACTTTAACCCAGCCCAAAACTTATTTCTTCTCACATACTTTTTATGTATTATTGCTTTCACACAGTGTTCTGAGTCACTACCTGGGTTGTAGCTGCTCTTGAAGCCAATAAGTATTTCTTTATGACGAAGATAATGGAATAGTAAGGAACAAAAGGAATGCTGCTTTTATCTTCCCAACCACATGTATTAATTGGGATCAGAATCCATTTTGGGAAGTGGTACCTTCTTTGAGCAAAGTAAAGATGATAAGACAGGCCTCCCACCCGAGGAAGAGTGCATTAGAAGTTTTAGGTCTTCCTAGAAGAATTGAAACTGTTTTAAAACAACAGTTAGAAATATTAAAAAGCCCAAGAACTGATGACCAGCTCTCAAAAAATGAGACAATACCCATGGAAAACACAGCCTCTTAAGGAGGCATGTACATACTACTTAATTATTTCAAAGTGTATTTCAGCACACTCCTTTTACACACCAGTCTACTGCAAAGCAACTGCTTGGAAGACAGGAGTAAGAACTAGACCAGTAAGACGCATCAGGCTGGTTCAGTTCTTCACACCACTCATCAAAAGGAAATCCATGGCACCCAAGGAGTCACTTGCTTGGGGTGACAGGGGGGTGTACACTCAGAGATCTCCATCTTGCTCTTGCTGTAGGATACACAACACTGACTTGTGTAGGATTCCACACTCTTGCAGGGACTTTGTAAGGTCAGAAAAGCTCCTCCTAGGCACTTCCATAGTTTCAACACTGCAGTGTTTGTACTTGGTGGTATTCTTTTTTTCTGCCACAGCAAGGACTGTTTGAAGGGTATCTGTAGGCTTGAAATGATGTTCAAATCTCTGACCAGAAGGAGACCTAACAGCAAGCAGCAGTCTAGGCTCTTTCTTGGATGGCTCCTCCAAGTTTAAAACCAGCAATGAAGTACTTTCTTCTCTGGTTTTTCTTAGGGGCTTCTCAAATGTGAGGGACTGAGCACATGAGCTAACCCCTACATTCTCAACTGTGCTGGTGAATACTGCTTCTCCAGTACAAGCTTTGGTTTCTTGCTTCTCTTCCTGTCTGTTACTCATTTTCAGTTTGTTGGTCTGCTCAGTCACTGTTTCCACAGCATTCTTCCCCAGACCCTTCCTGCTGATGGAAGGAAGCACTCTGTACTTATTTAGGGAAGAGGAGGTCCTCAGAGGCACCTGTTGGAGGAGCTCTGGGATTTCATCAGGTGACACCTGGCCTGGTTGGTAGGATGGCTTTGTAGAGGATGCTCTCTGACTGCTTGCTACTTCATAGGGAGTTGCCGGCTGAGGGGAGGATGGCACTCTGTAAGAACAGGCCTCCACACTATGAGAGTAGTTCAAGCTTGATCTGGTACGTCCCTTGGCAGATTTCGGTCTGGTGACGTGCATATTGATAGTGTTTGACTGCCAAATGAAAGTTCCTGCAGTGCTTGAAGGGGTGTTGCATTCAGGTGGTGCTATATTCAGACGTGCTGCTGTGGCCATTGCTTCTCAAGACACCTGTACACAGGGTGGCAGAGGGAAGGGAATAGTTATAGGAATCAGCAAAAAAGAAAACCCTATAAAGCATTTAATTTCATGGGCATATCACATTGTCACACCGCATCCTGTTTAATATTACAGTAATGCATTTTGGCATGTGCTGATTCTCTGCATAAGGACATAGCAATGATACTCTTCTGTAAAGTCAGGTATAGAGACAACGGAATATAGTCCCAGATGCTGGCTTCATACCAAGTCAAGATTCTATTGTGTGTGAAACATCCTTTTTAGGTCCGTAAATACAGCAAACACCTATTGTGTTGTAGATGCAAACAGAAGTGCCTCGCCTCCAGAGGGATCCCAAAGGGCTTTACAAGATACACACTTAAAACATGATGCAGTTATATCTGTGCTGAAGGGCACAATAGCAGTGTGTGCCACAGCAGGGGAGGAAAGTGGTGATTAAAGACATCAGGGCAGTAAAAAAATGCCATAAAGTAGTCACGCAAAGCAAACAGAATCTTGTTTTTTCATATCACACAAGAGAGGCCTACAAGTAGCATTCACCTGGATAAACAGGTTGACTGCATAAGTCAACTAAGATGCAAACTACAGCTTTTGGGGATCTCAACTTGTAAAACCACTTGGAAGAAAAGTTACAAATCTATCTATATGCCACACTTTATGCCAGTGCTTACTGGGCACAGAAAATGCATAAGATGTTCCAAAAAGGCCATGTGTGCTTATTGTTCTTCAAGGATTTAAAATAAGGGAAGTCATTATTTATGTTCATTGATGGGATATGTTATTTATCTGTCTTACTAGAGCATCTGACAACCCCAACTGAGCTCAAAACCCATTGCACTAGGCACCACACAAACACACGTGAAGAGACAGTAACTGTACCAGACAGCTACTTAGTTCAATAGACAGGGGTAGGAAGATCAGAACAAGTACTGTTACCCCTGCTTTACAGAGGGGAAGCCAAGCTGCAAAGAAACTAGAGGGGTTTCTCAACACTGCCCAAATCCTTGCAAGAGCCAAGAACTGAACCCACATGTCAAGAGGCTGAGCCCAGTGCCTTAACCTACAATCTATCCTCTTTAAGGAGGAAATTCCCCCTACCTCATCTAAGTCAGTGGCACAGCTTCACTGACTTTATGGCTTGTATTTAGTAATATTTTAAAAATTTAAGTTCCTAATTAATTTCACTTCTTATTAAGAGGATTGCAAGGAAGAACAGAAAAGTGCATGTACTAATCTGCATGTTCATAACAACAGCTTTCCATGGTATGACTCCAGCTATAAAGAACTTACGACACAACCCAAAGTCTTCAAACATATGCTAAGGGGCACATCTTGCCTTCTATCTTTAGTGGCTCCAAGTAGCATCAAGGGAGTGACTTCATGGGCGACTTTGTAAAGCAGCGGGTGAGGCAACCACCACAGGGCCAACACAGGGCCTGAACCAGAAAACTTGAGACCTAACTTCAACTAAAGAGGTACATAATACAGTCACCAGAGCATACATATGCTTGCTGCTGCCTTTAGGAAGTGTTTCCAGGATCAAGCCCTAAATCACAGAAGGAAGAAAACAAAAGGAGAGGAGTACAGGAGAAATTAATATTAAGCAAATAAAAATAACAAACCCTCTATTATATAGCTGATAAATCCTACAACTGGGCAAGAAAAGTGAAAAAGAAACAGCATAAGGGCAGATTTCAGCAGCAGAAAGCAAGGGGAAAGGAGATATTTGGAGGAAGACAGGTTGCATGCCTGGTGCATAAGGAGGAGGATATTCACGAGAAATCTCCTAAGACTAAATTGCAAACACTTCTGTGGAGGGACTTTCAAATCAGTTTCACACTTGTCTCCTGAAGTTTCACAGGTTTTTAAAGCTCCTTTAAAACTAATCTAAAACCAGTTAGAAAACCATTCTTGTCCGTTTGAAAAAGGGCCGAGAGGAAATTATAAACAACACACTTTATTCCAGCGTTAGAAACTAATCGAACATAGCAGCGATTCATTGCTGTTTCTGCCCTGCAACCTAAGTTCCCAGTTTGGGACTTTTACGTGAAATCAGCTGCACTGTTAAAAGTCTCTTCTTTTAAATCCTTTGAGTCACTGCAGACATCTCGATACACTGAAGCCTTTTGCGAGCGATGACTCGAGAGATCAAAAGCTCATTGGCTTTCTACGCGTCGCCGCAGGGGCCTTTTGCTGCAGATGGAGCAAGATGATCATCGACTGGTCCAAACCTTCATCGCACGGAGATTAAATCTGCCCCACCAATGCAAAGCAGCCCCCAAGCCAACAACGCTCATCAAAGACTAATTGGCCATACATGGGGGGAATTACCCGGCAGCTCCAAGCCAAGATAACTTGGTTTGGCGGACAAAGAAACAACCAGCTTTCTGTGGAGCCCAGCTGGGAACCCCCCTGGCCGCCCCGAAAACAAGCGCCAGCATATCATGGGCATGCCCCCCGCCCCTGCCCCGTCACCCACCTTCATACTCCGGCACCTCCACTCAAGTGTGCAGCCCGTCCGTGCCAGCAAGCAGGACAGCCCTCCACATTCATCGACCGAACCGGGGCTGGAAAAAAAACAGACACCCACGGGCCTCCTGCTTAGCAAACGCCTGGCTCCTTCGCTGTTGCCCCTCTGGAAACGGAGCGGCGGTTCAGCACCGGTCGCTCGGGACCCACCCGTGGGCCATCACGGCAGGGGGCAAAGGCGCCACGGGTTGCTCGGGCCACCGCGTTCGCGACTGCAGGGGTTCATCCCTGCAGGCCGAGGCACGGCCCCCAGACCCCCCTGTCTGCTCCTTCCCCCGCAGACCCCGGCCCAGGGGCAGGATGGGGGGTCCCGCTGGGCGCAGCAAGGCCTTTGCGGGGGGGCTGAAGTGAGGGCGGCCCCGGGGACCCCGACGCTCACCTGCGCGCCAGCCCCGGCCCGCTCGTAAACAGCCCAGCGTTGCCACGGCAACCAGCCCCTCCCGCCAGACACTTCCGCCACTGACCGGAAGGAAGGAGCCTGCGCCGCTCCGACCCTGCCCTCGGCGCTGCGGTGCAGCTGGGGGGGGCGGGCTAGAGCGTCGCCCCCAGCACTATAGAGCGGGGAGTGGTTGCCTAGAGTTCCACCCCAGCACTATACAGTGGGGAGGGGTCGCTCCAGCGGGTGGCTGGCTAGCGTGTTGTCCCTGCTGTCTGCTCCAGTCCTCCAGGACATTCGTACACAGCCACCATGGGCCGCACGCTCGCCCTCTCTGAGCGGGAAGGAGGCTGTGTCTGGGCCCAGTGGCTG
This sequence comes from Crocodylus siamensis, assembly GCF_052110815.1. Classification (NCBI taxonomy): domain Eukaryota; kingdom Metazoa; phylum Chordata; order Crocodylia; family Crocodylidae; genus Crocodylus; species Crocodylus siamensis. The sequence goes on along the minus strand of NC_143406.1, from coordinate 4,322,877 downwards.
GGCTCTGCTCATGTCTCTGGGCAGGTTGGCTGGGCAGCGCCCGCTGGATATCCTCGAGCGGCCCTCCTGCCCTGTCCTCTCAGTTGTCCCCCCGCCAAATTGGCTGTTGTGTTTCCCATGGTGCCCTAATGAAGGCAAGCTTGCTGTTTTCCTGGCAGGCCTCATGTAGGCACAGCAAAGGTCACGGGGTGCCCTGGTGACCTTGGTTCCTTCAGGCTCCCCTGCCACTACCACGTAGGCACAAGTCAGGCTACCCCTGGAGTCTCCAATCATGGAGGTTTTTAAGACCTCGGTAGACAAAGCCGTGGCTGGGATGATCTAGTTGGGGAGGGTCCTGCTTTGAGCGGGGTTGGACTAGATGTGACCTCCCGAGGTCGCTTCCCACCTGAATTTTCTATGATCTCAATCTATGTCCTCAACCGCATGCAGGTCTCTGAGCGGTGATGGACCGTGGCATTGTAGTGTGACGTGCGGGCTGTTTGGAGGAAGAAATGGAATCGCCAGTGACAGCCTAGTTTTCCGCTTGAGGTCCAGCAGCCCCAGAACCGTCTTCTGGCAACAGCCCTCGCTGTAAAAAATGGGCGCTTGGGTCTGTGTCCTGCCTGGCCAGGCCCTGGACACAGCAGTAGTGATGTTGCTGGTGTCCAACAGCTAGAAGCGGCGGCCCAGGCTATGGGAAAGCCGCGGAGAATTTCCTCATCTGCCTGGGAGGATGTCAAGCTGCCTCTCCTACCTGCTGGCTGCAGGGGATTCTTGAAGTGCTGTCTTAGATTCCACTTCACATGGCCCAATTAAATATTCATTGAGACAGAGAGTAAGCGTGGCCCCATAACCTAGTTGTGAGGGCACCTGAGAGCACAGAGACCTGCCTTCAAGCCCTTGTTTCGGTGCATACTTAATAGAAAATGCATTAGCTGTCATTGGAGTAGGGACTGGAGCACAGATATCCCCACCCTCCAGATGACTGGCCAAACCACTTGACTGCAGAGTTTTTCTTTCTCTGGCTTATGAATATTATCCTGTGCAAAGTGGAAACCTGGCTGGAGCATTCATGTGGGAGATGCAGGTTCAAATCCTGGCCATCTGAGAAGGGAACTGGTGCAAGTTCCCCACAGCCTTGGTGCATGCTAACCACTGAGCTACTGGATCAAATGCTGAGCGTGGATGCAGCCTCCTTTAGGTGTGTCTTGTGGCAAAGGGAAGGCACTCGAGGACACATGTCTGACTGAGGGGATACAGGCCCCTAAATCCCGGAGGGGACAGGGTATTTCCATTTGACTAGCTTAGCACCCTGAGTCCCTTTCTTAGGTGACAGGAATTGCCCCCAGCCGACCTAGATGCCCAACTCAAGGTCTTAAATTCCACTAAGCAGTAAGGCTACTAGAAGCTGCAGTGCCCAGTGTTGTGATGCTCTAGCACCACTGCAGATGCAGCCCTGAATGAACATAAAGGACCTAGTGCTGTGGCCCTTCTTGACCCTAAGCGAGGCTACCCATACAATTCAGTGGAAGTAAGATACTAGTTGATCTGGATCAGGGTGTCAGCATAAAATTAAGGTCTAATTCTCCTTTCACTTATGCCAGTTTTAAGTTGGTGTAATTCTGCTGTCTTCATTGGAGTTACTCCTGATTAATATCAGCAACATGAAAAAAATCAAGTGTATTAGCTTAAGAGACACTGAATTTGGAGACCTAAAGTTACTTGTCTGTGTCTCTTTAAAATTATTCATTTCTGATACATGCCAGCGAGTTGTCTAATCATGTAGCTTTCTTCTGGTTTGCATTCTGTTTGGTCTGTCGGGGGACTAAAATAGTTCCTTGTATATGCTTAAGGTTGTATCTTTTTACACTGCTCAACTACAAAGCACACCTGACTCATTAGGTTTTATACCTTTGCTGTCCAAAACCCATCTGTTCTGACACTATTGACATTTTGATATCTTTGAACTTCTTTCTCCTTTGTATACCTCTCCTGTTAACCAAATGCGTTCCCCACGAATAAATATAGACCACAATTAAAACCGGGCTGGTTATAAAAGAAACAAGACAGAGACCATACATAATCAATAGCAGGGCTCTTGGCCCAGCCAATAGAAGATCAAGGGATCGCTACGCATTAAAAATATATGATGAAATATTGCTTATCAGCAAATGAATTACACTGAACATATGTGTCAGATCAAAACATCGCAGAAGCCTAGACATGTTCAAAGTCAGCGATATCCTTCAAGCACCTCTAAATAAATGTTTTCTTTCCCTTCCCCGATGCTCAAATGTTTCTGTTGATCATCTCTATTTGCTTGCTTGGTTGAAAGCATATTTTATGAGTTTTCAGCGTAATAACAAACTTCCCCCAAATCATATTTAATGTCCAAGTTAAGGATTCAGTTCAGATACAACTCTGAGGAGACGGTCTAGGTCTGTGTGCGGTCTATCCTCAGGACTGACATGGCAATGAAAAGTCTCTTGCTAATTGCTGTGTTCCTCATCTGCTGTAAGCACAGAAAACTCTTTCCTATGGGAATGTAGAGTGAGGCCATTAAGCTCCCAAATACTTGTAGTCCAGGGATTCACTTTATTCAACCCATGATATCTTTTTTAAAACAAAATAATAATTGTGTTAGAGCTCAAATTTATCATATTTTCTATATGTTAGGAGGTATAGCGGCATGATTGTTCCCATTTTACAGATGTTGAAACTAAGGCAGAGGTTGTGGGGTTGATTTAAACAAATGCTGAGCACCCATAACTGCAATTAAATTCAGTGGGAGCTGGGTACTTAATACTGGTCTGAGGCCCATACAGCAGAGCTAGTGTCAACCTTCATGGCTCTCCAGTCTATACTCATGCCTCTGGAAAATTTCCAGAGAAGGGCAAAGCTTTTCCTTAAAATTGTCACTAAGAACCTAATGGCTTGTAGAGTTATTAAAATAAATATCCACGGAAAGTAGTAAATTCCCTTTCACAGCCAATTCTTGAGTTCAGGGTTTTGTGTTTCCCCTGCAACCATCGATAACATCACATTTCCTGGACCATCGCAGCTACAACACCACTCCAGCCCTATCACATGCACTTAAAACAGAGCACCAAGCTGTTTATTTTATATGCTATCAACAACAGCTACTAGGAGAGTCTTGAACTCATGTCCTGGGAGAAGAGTGAAGAGAAAACAGATGGATGAAGCTTGTGTTTGTTGGCAATTAAACGCACCTTATGCTGCTGCTTGGGGGCATTTTTTTAAACTTGATAATTTCTCTGTAATACTTCCATTTTGAACATCAGCCTCAATCCTTTTCAGGGATTGCTTCCCTTTGCTGCTAAATTTACTATTCCCCTTTGTTCTTTTGAAGATGTGGTTCTGGCACATGGGAATGCCATACAATTTGGGAAAATGATCAAAGCCACAACTGGGAAAAATGCTTTACTGTCCTATAATAAGTATGGATGTTTCTGTGGACTAGGTGGAAAGGGAACTCCAGTGGATGCTACTGATAGGTGAGTAGTACCAGGAGCACCATCATTTTAAGTGGCTGCAGACAACATGCTTAGGGGCATGAGATGACTATCACATACCTAGCATCAGGAAGATATGCAGATTATTTTGTAATTGCCCATTATTACCTAGTGCGGGCTGCAGTCTGCTAGTCCTGGTAATTCACAGTCCTATTCAGGCACACAAACGTAACTGTCTTTAGAAAAATGGATGCTTTGCTGACAGCCTGGGAAAGTCCACCAGAAAAGGATTGGTGATGATGGGAGTTAAGGTGTGTATTTGTGTAAAGCCCTTTATATGTCCATCATTAGATACTTATAAGACGGCACTGAATAAAGGTTTGCTCAGCATATTTGGGTATGCATGTGTCTGGGTAGGAAGGAATGTGGATTATGGTTGTCTTTGGAGTTAATGTTGCATTAACAGGCAAAGCACAGTTCCTTAAAATAAGTTTTTAGCCCAGTCAGGGGGAGCAGGGGCCAGATGAATGGAAGTTTGCACAAGTAAGGAGAGTCCAATATAGACATTCTCTTCTGTGTATAATCCAGGGGGGATTCTCAGCCCTTGTAACCAGGGCCTGACTGCAATGTGGGTTCTCCCTCAAGGTGCTGCTATGCCCATGACTGCTGCTACAGGAGGGCTAAGCAAAGGGGGTGTAAAAGCCCTGTAATTATTCGGTATAAGCAGAGAATCAGCAAAGGAAACATCACCTGTCGTGAGTATTTTTCTCTTCCATAAACCAATTGTACTGCAGTTTCTTTGACTGGAACAAAGCCAGGAAGGTCCAAAAGTGGGGAAATTATTCCAAGGGCTAGACTAAATGTAGTCCAACTACTTACAGTATGCAGTCAATGTGGGCTCCAGCATTGCCCACCTGCTTTTTAACAGACAATCAAACTTATAGGATCTTGGCAATTAATGGCTGATCATTTCTGGCCAGCTCAGAGCTCGATGCAAGCTGCGTGCATGGCAGGCACTAATTTAACACCGTTCCTTGACCTACGTGGAAAAGGAAAGCCAGCTGCCTATGTAAGGATGCTGTTGCCCAAACCATCCTGGCCTTTAGTATTGACAGAGGGTCACTCTTTTCCCCCAGACTCATTGATAATTGGGTATAGGTGCTATCCCAAATTCAAGAATCAACCATTATCTGTCTCTCCATCTGTCTGTCCCACTGATATATATACATGGTGACAGATATATAGTATAAAGAACTAAGCTGACTGATAGGTACACATAGGGTTATACACACAAGTTATACACACAAGTGCATATACTGTTTTGTAGAAACGACGAATGTGTTCACCAGGAAATCTGTGACTCAGTTTTGGCCTCTTGTATCTCTTTTTCTTGCTACTCTTGCTTGACAGCTGAGAGCAAGTGAGAATCCAGAGCTACATTATCATGGGGGCAGGATGTTGTGATGTATCTGGAGTTCAGTTACATGGGCTGTGCAGCTGACTAGCAAAAGCAGCAAGTGGACTGTAGGGGGGATTGTATTGCAAAAGGAACAAGACAGATGCTGCTTAATAAAGTGACACTCTACATGCTGCCAACTCCATGATAGACAGATCCTCGGATTAGATTAGATCTAGATGTCTGCCTGCCATCCACAACTATTGCAGTGTCAAGCTAACGCTCCACTAGGAGTCAGCTTTGCACCATACATTTACATCTCAATGTTTTATTGCACTGCAAACTTATTTGCTGAATATTAAATTGTCACCATCTACATGTGCATGGCAATTAGGGCACAGTAAACTAATTTACTGTGCTGCTGGGTAGTCCCATCAGATAAAAGTGGTATCCAGCAGCACAGTAAATTACTGTGCTTAAACACACATGTAGACAGTGACATCGGGATTAGTTTACTCAGATTGAGCTGGAGTATATATTCATTCGTACTACTTGCACGTGTAGACACACCCAATGAGCAGAATCAGTTTACTGCTCCAAGTAATTTGCTCCACCTGTGTCAGAGAGGAGTGGTTCCCAATCCCTAAACTGCTAGGACTGGGATTAGCAGGGATCTCCACCTAACTGGGTTGCCTGTGCCCCTGCAAATCTGTACCACAAGGTACATTTGTGGTGGCTGATCCACAGATCTGAATACTCTGTGGGAACATTTGCTAGTCTGTGTATGCTGGAAGCCTGACTCTGGTCACAGAACTGCACAGTGACAGAGGTGATGATGGCCATGTGAGCAGAGCTGCTAAAGATCGTTGTGTGTCTGTTTCTTCTAGTCAATGCCCCCAACTCCTGCAAAAGAGAAGTTTGCGAATGTGACCGGGCAGCTGCCTTATGCTTCAAGAGCACTCTGAGAACTTACAAGAAGTCCTACCTCTTCTATCCAAGTAAGAAGTGCGGAAGAAAGAAACTCACCTGCTGAGGAGGAGTAGGAGACAGGCTGCTTTGTAGCTGGTGATTGGTTTTGTTCATTTCTAAGGGAGAAATTTAAACAAGGAAGACCTGAGTCTGGACCCTGCCAAGGATTCTCTTTGGAGCCATCCTTTCAGCCCAGACCAGGAGCCGTCCCTGGGAATCATGTCTAAATAACCATAAGGGAAAATGGAGCCCCTCTTGTAGTCTGATATCTCCAATATGCGTAACTCACCCTCCCTGGAGGGGCACCAGCTTTTGTTTCTCAGCTTTTCCTTCCTTTCCTACTTGTCTTGGCTTCCAGCTGGGATAAAAATAAAGAGATTGCAGCTGAAAGCCCTTCAGTGTTTCCTGGAAGACTGAAAAATACAACAGTCTCCTCGCTGTCTTTAGTAGCAGTAACCAGCCGAAGTAGAAAGTTGGGAGTGGATGAGTTGCTGGTCGCATGCCGACTCTCTCTGTGGCTTAGGCCCTCCACTTCTCTGACATCCAGGCCAAGGGACGGAGAAGAGGGGATCAAGAGGAAGAATGTGGAGGGTTGGATACAGAAATTAAAACTCCCATCATACAGGGAAGCCCTTTTGCTCTGCATAGGAGCCAGAGCCACAACATTCAGATCTGTATATAAGGTTCACTCCACTCACCACTGAAATACCTCCATCTCTGCATAGAGACCCCTCACCTATGTAAATGCTCACACCGCCACTGTATCTTCTCTCCCCAGTAAGAATCTGGTCAGGAGTCTGCCAGGAGGGCATTCCCGCATGCAGACAGACACACTGCCAGGGTCTGGGGGCATGGCCGTAGAGGCTCCCACACACAGGGGCAGTGCTGGAGTGGAGAGTCTCACACTGACACTGATAATGAAATGTGTCGGTCATCTCAGAGACCAAAGAACTCAGCCTTTTCTGCATTTCACCTGAACACACAAATAGTCACACACAGGAAACAAAATGTTCGTGCAGCACCTGGTGCAAAGGGACTATCCTACTCATCAGGGCTTTTGCAATATACGCTTAGGCTGTACCTACCTGACCCTGAGCGAGAATAAGATGAACTTGAACACGGAGGGAGCCTTGCCAACACAGAGCAGCTGGGGATGTGGATGACACCATAGCCTTGCCTTCCATTTTTCAGCGTCTAGCAGAGAAAGGAAGTCAGCACTTTCCATGCCTCAGTGTTATTCCTGGCTGGACTGCACTCCAGGAGTTTTCCATAGGGAACAGCCATTGCTGTGCAACTAAGAGATCTGTTCCCCCCGAATAACTTTAGCTCCAAGTCCTTCCACAGCCAGGGCACTTGCAAATAGGCAATGGTCAAAACTGCAAAAGAGTGGAGAGAGCTTTTCAGGGAAAGAGTTTGCCTCCAGCAATGTCCTACCCCTGACCCTTTGCCGCAGGTGTGGAGAGGTCAAGACAGGCAGAGCTGCATAAAGCCCAGATCACACACACGTTGGATCTAACTCAGTGCAGGGAGAGAGGACAACCTAGTGTTCAAGCTGCCGAGCTCAGGTGACAGTTTCTATCCCCTGCTGTCACAGACTTTCTGTATAATCTAGGCAATTCACTTAGTCTCTGTGCCACGTTTCAGCCTTTGTAAGGCGAGGATCCTGGCAGTGGCCTACGTCACAGGGCTGTTGTGAGTTGTAAAGAAAAATGTGTCGATGACTGCAAGGTGCCAGGATACGCTGCACACAACTGATCTGCTGGCCCTGTTTTCTGAATCCCAGCTGTTTGCTTGACATCAAAATATTTCCACAATCTCGGCAATATCGCCAGTCTGTACTTGGATCCATCCAAGTCCATATTTTGGTATGTTCATCATACAGGCTTAAAGCAGATGACTCAAGCAGCTCCCGCGGTCTCTAGCATGGCTGCTGTTGCTGTGCTGACAGGTGCCACCTGCTCTGCCCACCAGTGGTAGTGAGTGATGGATGGGGCACAGGGTTCGTAGGGGTCAGCACTGACTGCCATGATTGCCAAGGTTTCCACATGTCTGCAGAAACCTGAGGAAGAGACAGACCATGGTGTCACGGCACTGCTGCAGCCAGAGCAGCTCCAATAGATCCCACCAGCTGCAAATACAAGAGATCACACAAGACCCTGGGAAATGCTTCCTGAGTCTTGGAATAGCTCCAGGCTAAAGTCTTTGGTGTGGACACTACCAGCAATGCCAGCAGCTTCTGAGGGAGAGGGGCAGCCAAGTCACCCAGCAGCACTGCCCTTTCCTTTCTACAGGCCTATAGCAAATGGTCGAAGTACATTAGCAGCCACATGGGTGTTTCTTGCGGCTGTATATGACACCCAGCTGGTTGGCAAACCCTCATCTTTGTGAGAGCTGCAGGACTTCACACCAAGAACCATCCAGACTCTACTGTGCTCTCAACCCAGAGGGGGCTGGAGGGTGCAAAGATGGGCAGTGCACACCGTCTCCAACACTGTCCATTGGACTCAGCAAGGAGAAGAATCACACTGAACATTTCTACCTCTCTCTTCCACCCAGCAACCTCTCCTCTGGTCCTCAACCTCTGTCCTTCCAGCTGCCCCTCTCTGACACTCCTCAGCCCCACTCTACAGCAGGGCCTATAATTCTCTATTGATATCATCAGCCATTGTCCCGTATATCAGCAATCCCTCGCAGTTGAGGTTGATTGTCTTCCATGACTGCTTTATCTGTGGGTCCAAAGATGGGTGACGAGGTCAATCCAGGAGCGACAGACTCTGTTGTGACTAAGTCACCGGCACGGTGGGTGGCTCTGGATTCTTGATTCAGTCTATGACACACTGGTTCTTGCATTCATCTGTCTCCTGCTGTCATGGTAAGGTTTCAAAGAACTGAGATCCTTCCAGCAGACTCTTCCTCCATTTGGAGCAGTCCTGGGCAATAGTCATCTCCCATGAGTTAGTTGATGTCCATGTTACCGGGGTATGAATTACACTTTGACTCTTGCGGGGGTCTGCAAAAATTTAAACTGGTTCATTGATTACCAAGTCCACCTAAGCAAAGGAGCAATCCAATTGGAGACACCTCTAGGTTATGATTGTCAAATCTTACAGGGGGGCTCTCATCTCTTATGTGTCCCCACTGAGCTTCCCCTTAATTCGCACTCTGCGTTTTTTCAAGCTGGCCTTGAGGACATCCTTGAAGTGCTGTCTCTGCCCTTCTGTACCACATACCCCTGGCATCAGTACCTAAAATGAGAGTGCGTGCAAGTCTATAAGTAGCAAGCACAAGGGTCCTTGGGAATACCAATACAGGCTTGGTAAGTGGGGCACACTGGTAAGTGAATGGGTAAACTCCTGCCTCCACCAGAGGATTTTTGCACTGGTATCAGATGAGGCATGATTTCACTCGGTATGGTTTTGATCCCTTGATTGTCCACATATTTCCAAACCCCACTGAAGTTGTTGGGAAGACTCTAGTCAGGGCTTCATTGAAAGGTTATTGTTTTTTAATCATGAAGCTGACCGTAATTACTTGGCTGATATTTATATTTTCCTTGCTCTGTTGTTGTCTCTTGCATTGTCTTGTCCCATGTTACTTTGGTGAATGTATTGCCACCAGATCCAGAATAAATACATTTTGCATTCAGAAATCAAACCAAATAAATACTAATAAATAAAAAAGGACTCCCTGCTCAGTAATGCCAAATAATTCGTGCCCGGAGCAGAACCAAAGGGATTGGCTTGTCTAAACCTTTTTAAAAAAAACACCTGGGACCCACGAGGGGCTGCCCAGTACACAGCAAAAGATCAGTCTCATCTGACAGCAAGAAGAAATCAGGCAGAGGAGTCGGAGAGGGTCGCCTCACCAGGGCACTGCAGAACTGCTGCTAAGGGCTAAGAAAACCCACCTCTCGAGGGAAACAAGCAAGAGTTGCTGCTGCAATGTGCCTGGTGCTTGGCAAGTGCATAGTTGAGGTCGCCTTAGGCAATGACACCTTCTCTCAGTTTGTCACATAACATTATTTCCCAGTCACATGAAGAGGACCCAAATCCTTAGTCCCTTGGCTTCTTGACAGCATGCCTTTTCCTGGTTTATACAAGTCACTCTTCAGAGGCGAAGAACAGTGGTGCGCTCACGGGAAGAGCAGAGCAGTCTAGGCTCTCTATCTCATTAGCTTGGTGAGGAGGATCACACTGCTACCACCATCAGAGATCCTCCACTCCAGAACTTCATCCTCCTCAAAGGGCTTGCGACGCCCATGGAGCAGTAATACCCCTGGGACTCTTGAATCTTTGAGGTCCAGCTTGAAGAAAGTTTTTTAAAAGCTGAAATGCTAAGCCTTTTCCTATCCCTGTGGGAACCATGGAAGTGTAGTGGGTTTCTCTGAATGGTTTGCTGTCTTTGCATAGAAATCCCAAATCCTGGCTTACCTGAAGGATTGAGAGGATCTTTGGGACCTAGAAATGAGCTGTTACAGCTACAGCCATATCCTAACCTAGGAATCAGCATCTTTCCCCATCTCACACTGCTGCCAAGAAGGTTGCAATTCAGCTGTCAGCTTCCAGGTCTACTGTCTCACTCCAAAAACACACAGGTCAACACAGTCCTCCAGGGAAAGAAGGTAAGTCAGCACACTAGCTAAGCAAGGAGGGAAATAAAAAGTTATGACAATTTATTCTGAATTGTCTGATTCTCCCAGCCTGGTGAGCTCTTAAACCAACTGGTAAGGTTGACCATTCAAATGGCTTTGTGGTCTTTATTATTCTTTTACAAGACACAAAGTAGTACAAAAAGTACTTGACAGCATTTTGGTTATCAGCACACATTTTTTCAAACAGTTAAAAGAGTGTCCCGAACTCTCTTTGCAATGGTGCAGGGAACCAGTTGCAAAATCCTTGTTATACAAAACCTTAGCAGTAATCTTTTTCCAGGCCAACTGGAGTAAAGGCATTTTGGGAGTAAAGGCGCAGTGATAAATTAATTCCTGATTTACCAAGCGAAATTACATCAGGGATGGATTTGCCCTAGAGGCCAGTAGAAAATCATCCTTCAGTGCCATTTTCATTTATTTCTATTAAAGAAATTAAGTTTGGCAATATCTAAGGGGGGAGCTGGCATTCAAATTACATATGATGAATTTTGCCAGCAAAAATGTAACCAAGCCAGACACATATTTGCTGGTAACATATCAATCTAATGAAGTCCAGTTGGCTTGATGTAAAGCACAAATGAGGCTTGAAAAATCTGAGGGTGAGTTAGAAGCTTTCAATATTTTATTCCATTTCCTGATATTTAACTTACCCTGTAAATCATTCTCCCATGAGTCACACACACCGTCAGCTGGTCTGTGCATTTGGCCTATGAAACTGTGTCCTCAAGTAAACCCACTGTTACCGGACTTAATATTACACTATGGGTAGTGGCACTGAATTCATAACTGCTTAAAAAAGAATAGTCCATTCTCTGAAGGGAGCATTTATTGAACACAGCAATTTGCCACTTCAAGCACATGACAAAGAACATCAGGAAAAAGTTTGCCTAAGTTAAGACACAGCCCTGTAAGACACGGTGACACAACTTAGTCTAACTTAGAACGCAATATAATAAACCAAAAAAACCCAACAGAAAACCTTGCATAAGTCTTACTTAATCCAGAAGGGGAAAGTGTCTCCTTACATCCAGGTATTCAGAAAGTCCTTCTGGGCAAACCTACACCTCCTTCTCCCCCTCGGGTGTCTTGACCATAGCAGACAAGGCTCTTTGGGTAGATGTGTTATTTTTTATTAGACCAACTAAATAATTGGAAAAATTGTTCTTTGCAAGCTTTCGGGTACAAACACCCTTCTTCGGGAATAGGGAGAGTCTGCTGGTGTTTTATGTGCTCTCCTGAGTAGAATAGAAGCCAATGTGCAAAATGCACGTCTGTGAAAATGCACATGCATGGCAATGAGGGTATGAGTGACCATAGCATGCTTTTCATGTATAGCATACCTCTCACCACCCATGCATTCAGCGTGTTTGTCTCTTAACAGGTATTCCAGTCACCTCTTACAGGTTCTGCTTTGAAATATAAATGTATTTCCCTGTGGTTACACCAGCCCAAACAGTCTGGGACTCTCCCCTGCTCCCTTAGCTGACTCCAGCACATCTACATGATGACTGCACCAGGTCTTTGCCAACACTCAGGCTAGTCATGTTTAATTCACACATTCTTGTGGCCACAGGTGGAAAAGTAGTAGCACTGCTTTGGACTGAGAAGCAGGAGAAAATGAACAAGGAAGAGTTTCAAATGAATATGAAGGAACTTTCCCAATGATGAAACCTACTTGATTGCAGGAAAGTCCCCAGACCAAAGGAGCCAGTGGAAAGTCTTCTTCTGGAGGCTGAGCAAGGCACTCAGATATAGCCAAGTGCCTCATCTCATCCATCTTCCATTGGGTGTCTTTCCTTTGAATTTATCAGCTGGGCCCAGCTGGTCTTTTCCAACAGTTCGCTCTGCCACAAGCTGGTGTGTTCAATGCAGGAATTTCTAGGTGAAATTCTATGGGAGGTCAGCGGTGACCATTTCTAGTCCCCTCCAACCTTATCATCCAAGAGCAGTGAAAATGTGGATACAGGGCCTAAAAGAGAATGAAAACAAGCTGGGATGGAAAGTGAGTTTAAAGACTTTAAGCCAGCAGGATGGAGTGTCATGCACTTGGAAATAAGCTTTCTGGAGCATGTTCCTCAGTCTCTCCAGCTGCACAGTGATAGACAGGGCAGAGCGCCTGAAAGGGCCAGTGAAATCCATGCCATCCTCTTTATTCTCACCGATGGGTATTGACACTGGCACTTGGAAGCAGAGCCCTTTACAGGACATGGCTTTCCCTAGAAGTAAACAGTATCTCGCAGGCTCCCGGGTTTGTCCTGCTTGCAACCGGAAGAAAGGGTGGCTCTCACATAGGAATACTGCAGCTTCCTCTAGCTCTGCTGATACATGCCAACTGAGGATCTACCCCTTGATGTATATATGCAAACCATAGGGTAAATGTGAAATAAATAACTAAGAACTTATAGCACAGACCCAGGCAGACTTCTATGCTTTGTTTCACAGAAACCTGTTTTGCAATGAGCAGGAGGAAGTCCCCTGTGCTGGCGCCTGTGGAGCTTCCAAACAAAGGTCTCTCTGTGCAGACCCATCCAATGGGCAGTGATATCGCTGGGTTTCAACTGATAAGAAGCATTTGGAAAATGATCACCAGTGTCTTAGGGCTTCCTGGTGTGAGCACAGAGAGAAGGCTTCCCCTTGGTGTGCCTGATTAGCTGTTCAGCCAGGTCAGAGCCCTGCCCTCCATCTTGATGTGACAACAATAATATTAATAATGGCACAGCTGGAACCCTTGGGAGATCTTTCTTTAAGGGGAGGAGGGGAAAAAAGGGAGAGAGAATATAGAGACTCATGGGGAAAATATGTCCTGACTGTGATGGAATGTATTGGGTGAAAGTCACCTCTCTGGCAGTGGCCAAGAAGGGACCTTGAGGTCCATTTTACTGGTGAAGGATAGACCGGAGTAGTGGATGGTTTGGTTCCTCCTCCTTCCAATCTAGCAAACATAGATTCATAGATGTTAGGATCAGAAGGGACATCAGTAGGTTATCGAGCCCAACCCCCTGCCCTGGGCAGGAAAGAGCCCTGGGGTCAGACGACCCCAGCCAGGTGCTTGCCCAGTTTCCTGTTGAAGACCCCCAGGGTAGGGGACAGCACCACCTCCCTTGAAAGCCCATTCCAGATTCGACCCACCTCATCACAACCTTTCTCCATCTCCTACAGAAACCAGGATGCAGTATAAATCCAGACGTGCTGGGGAATTTTCTGAAGCCCCTTAACGGCCTTTTACACCCCAACAGCAGTACCAAAGCTATCGCTCTGGCCCAGTGTGACTCCCTAAGCGGGACTGGGTTCACACAACTGGTCCTGCAGGCAATACAGTGGGGCACAAAGGGCTTAAGTCTTTCAATTTATACCCCTGCCAAATATCTGTATCTCCTGCATTCCTTCCATGGGCTAGCAGGAAAGCACTGGTAACCAAGAGGGAAACTTTTGTCTGTCCTGTCTGTGGAAAGGCAGTCTTCTACTATATGTACGTACAGCACCAAACAGAATGGAGCCTTGATTTCCAATGGGGAAAAAAGCCTCTCAGTGCTATTGTAAATAATACGAGACTCTCACATTTCAGACCTAGGTCCTTGAGCATCAAAATGTATTCTCACCATAATAATAAGAGTCAGCTACAGAACTTCTCCATCTCCATCTGCTGTCTCAGACTGAGCTGGGTTGGGGCATTCAGGTTATCATTGGCCTTGGGTGCATACTTTGCCATGCAATTAAAGAGGGAAGTCCATACTTCTGGTCTGAGCTGAGGGAAATCCTATTGTCTGAGGCCCAGACAATGACAACGAGGAGTTCCAGAAATATTTTCTACGGTTCTTGCAACCACTGGGCTTGGTTGAAATTAGTAAGAGAACAAGAAGGGGCTCTCCTCACTTTGGCTTTTCTGCTAATTGTTACAGATGACATATTTGCATGTAGTCAAAGGGTTGGAGTGTTTTGCGGCCATAATGGTCCACAAGGTGTATGAAAAGTGAGGGATTTTTATGATATCTTTTACCAGTATAGTCAGGAGAAGAGTTGGACAAGCTTATTTAGTCTAGAGAAAAGAAGACTGAGAGGGGATTTAATAACAACCTTTAACTATCTGAAGGGTGGTTGCAAACAGGACGGAGCTGGACTGTTCTCAGTGGTGGCAGGTGACAGAACAAGGAGCAATGGGCTCAGGTTGTGGCAAGGGAAGTTTAGGTTAGATATTAGAAAAAAACTTTCTCACTAGGAGGGTAGTAAAACACCGGAACAGGTTACCCAGAGAGGTTGTGAACTCTCCATCTTTAGAGGTTTTTAAGACCCAGATAGACAAAGCCATGTTTGGGATGATCCCCTTGGGGATGGCCCTGCTTTGAGAAGGTGGGTGACCTCCTGACATCCTTCGAACCCTCATTTTCTATGATTCAGTGATTCTAAGCTATCAGGCATCATGTATTGTGCCCTTCCGCAGATGATTTCCCATGCCCTTCTTCAGGTCATCCTCCCACCCAGGTCCTGAGATGGGCAGAAGGCTTCAGTTCCTGTGTCATAACTGTAAGGAGTTGGGGCAAAAGCCCTTTAAATAGCAGCCATCTATTGAGGGATAATTAGACAGTAGAGCTTCTTCAAAACACAGCCTTGCATAAGTGCCAAGTGATCTCCAGGTAGGTAAGGGTGTTTCAAGACATGGATCCCATGGAGGACCCCAACCTTAATAGCAAGAGGGCTAATCATCAGCCACCCTTCCTTTATCTTCCTTTTCAGGGGTCTGCTCTAATGGCCTTCAAACCAGTGCCAGTGTCCAGGTTGATATCAACTGGGGTTGGTTTGGGTCTGAGATGAACAGAATTCAGTGCGGGAAAACTCTTCATTGTACAATTACTGCCTGACCTATGGACTCTTTGCAGATCGGCCACCAGAGAACAGTTGGGCATGGGAAACAGATACCTTGTTGTAGATCAAGGGAAATACTTTTGTTTTCTAGAAAAGGAGAATAGGTTCCTAAAAAAGGAGAAATTCTCGTTTGCAGAAAAACCCAGTCACCAGATGATCTGTTAAACATATGTATTAAATAGTGGCCACTCAGCACCACTATGGGTTGGGGAGGAAACAGATCTGTCTATATAAACCAAATCTGTTAGATTGGGAATTAGAAGGAGCTGCAGTGATTACCCCAGCCCCAGAAGAGGTGAGTAAAGACCAGTCAATGGTATTTTACTACTATTGTTCAATCCCTTTCCAAATGGCTAATACTACACCTGAGAAGTTGTAGCCGGAGGTTAGCAGACGGGTCACTCATTACTGGCACTGGGCTTGGTTGCCCCCTGGTACAACCACACTGCAACCAGTGGGGATTACACAGGCCCAATGCATCTAGCACCTAAGAATGGGCATCAAAATGGTGTTAACTGGTTAGCAGAGTCCCTCATCCCTTCGGATGCATCCAGCCCCACAGCTGAGAACCTGCCTGGGGCCTTTGAGGTCCATGGGGAGAATGTCTATCAGATGATCCCAAACTGGAACCAGTCGAAGCCTTTTCTCAGCTGCAAGGAAGTCTTAAAGGCAACATCCTAGGGAGCAAAGAAGATCTGGGGTGGGCACAAGTGGCCTGGCAGAGGCTGCCCTGGCTTCAGGCAAGGTGAGGAAGGCAGTGCAGCATGAGCATTGGAGACAGAGCCAGAGAGTGAAGTCTTTGCCTGCTGATCCACCTTTGCTCTAAAGTAATAGATCCCATTCCCAGGAACTGTGCCAAAGGTCTAGAGGGACATCAGCCTCTTCACATCTGAGCTGTCTCCTTTCCCAGCCACCACCACAAAGCACATTACCAGAAGGGAGACGACATGGAAAGTGCTAACCCTATCTTGTTAGATTCACCCCCACACACTGAGCTGATGCTATGCTGAGGATTGATACAATGCTGAAGTCTCACAAAAACCCAGAGAGAATCTAAGAGCAGCCCAGGTCTCATGCCATCCTTTTGAATGCTGCCCATCATGATTTAAGCTTGGAGGCTAAAGCTGCACCGCGATGTCTTGGATCCGTGTTAGTAAGCTCCACTGCTCCCAGCATTCAAGCAAGCCTTTCGGTTGCTTCCTGTGTAATGACCAAAACTGCCCACTTACTCAGGAGAACAGTTTGTCATTCAGTCCTTTGCCTGAATGAATGCTAGCTCAGCATGTACTTGTTTCTTTTTCCAGGGCCTGAAGAAACATGAAGCATCTCTTTGCACTCACCATACTTGTTTTTGGTAAGTGTCCAGTAAATTCACTGGGCCAGTTCCTGACCTCACTTCAAGTGGTGCAAAAAAAGGTGTCAATCCCTTGATGCTAGTAGGATTATATCACTGTTAAATCAGGAAGATCAGAATCGGCCCCACTAATTCCTTATCCTTCTCCAATTACTTTTGCCTAAAAGCTGTCTGAAAAGTATAGTAACTTGCCACAACACCTGCTTCCAAATTCAATAGACATGGGTGAAATTCTCCTTTAAGCTGCATTATTAGCCCAATGCCATTAGTGGTGTGGTCAGACTCTTTCTGAAGGCAGGGAGTCCGACCGGTAAGTTAAATTCCCCTGCATGAGGTAGCCAGACCCATGCAACATCCAGTGGACCCATCCTGGTGGCCTGCATGTTCTTTAAGAGGGAGAAGGCGGCCTCAACTGATGATGCAGTTTGCCAAGGGAAAATGTGTGCTCATAGTTCCCTAAAATAAGTTGCAGTTTATAGTCTGTGGTAGCTCAGGTGGAGATTGTTCTGGCTGTCAGAGCTAGTAAAATGAGAGGTGGTGTTGGGCTCCGTGTGATAGTGGGTGGGAAAGGAATGAGCACCAGAACAAGTGAGACGTAGCCAGTGATTTAAACTACTTCTCCTGGTAGTCTTTTGGCCCACAGGACCGGTCCTCCCTACTTGCGCATTAGGGAGAAAAGTTGCAAAAGGTGCCACTCATCTCTTGCTTCCGTGAGACATGCAACAGGACTAACAGCAATGGAGATGATCCCTATTTACACAAGTAAAAGGAGGCATGTGAGGTGATGGGGCCTGGTGGCATCTAAAAGATGGTGAAGCAAAAGGAAACATAGTCCCAAAGAGCTCATAAAGTGATTTAATGTAAAGCAGAGGAAGAAGTGATATCTCCCCTCCCAATGCTGAAGTTCCCTTCTGCTGTTTAACAGGCGTGACCGTGGCACATGGGAGTATGTGGCAGCTTCAGAGTATGATTAAAGAAGTCACTGGGAAAAATGCCATCCTGGCTTATGCTTTCTATGGCTGCTACTGCGGTTTGGGTGGCAAAGGACGTCCAAAAGATGCCACAGACAGGTAAGTAAGTGTCTTTGGAAACCCTGCTGGAAACATTAGTGAGCAATCACATTATTTAAAGGTCCTAAGGGCAGATTTTTAGTGATATTCATATGTACCTTGTGGGATTCTCAAAGGTGACTAGACGCTTCTCTCTCATGGAAATCAAACAGTGGTAGGCACTTCTTTTTAATCCCCCTAAGCATCCACCTGTCTCTTGGGATCCTAAATCCCTTGAAAAATGTCTCATGAAGTGATTAAGGGCCACATTTTGGAAGGTGTTTAGGCCCTTAGCTCTCACTGATTGCATTGCTAGAAATCAAAGTTTGTGATGCTGAAGATTGTAACCCACATCTATATTTACCCAAAAGTGCTAACCATCATGTAAATGCAATGGGCCCAACTCTTAGATAGTGTAAATGGGCATTGCTCTACTGAAGTCAAAACCTCTGGATTTCCATAGTGGTGTGAAGGGTTAAGAGAGGGAAACGCCATCATTAGAACATCTGTCTACCAGCCTGTCTCTGGGAAAGGTATTTTGGATTTTCAGGTCAGTTTTCAATGCATTGGGTATTTCAATAAGGACTCGGCAACACAGAAACTTCTGTGCAAGATATCGGGGGAGATGCCTGAAACGTGTGCTGCAAACTTGCCTGAAGGACACCAAGAGAACAAACATAATAGCTGCACTTTCCTTGGGTGCTCAGCTTATTTTGGGTAGCCTTCATAGTTGGGAGTGTGTGTGTGCACGCACATTTATGCACACATGTGTAAATCAAACTAAGAAGCTAAACCACTGTACTTCACCCTGTTGTTCCTGATTTACACCAATGGAAGCGAGGAGAATCCTGGCCACGGCACCAAAACACACATCCTTTTTGTGTACTTTGGTGAAGAGTCAATAGAGGGTTTTTTGACTTGTGTTTTAAACCTATCTCTCCTATATGTCTCACTGCTAAAGTCTTGCTTCTCCCCAGATGCTGCGAAATTCATGATTCCTGCTATCAACGGCTGAAGTATTATGGCTGTTGTGCCAAAATAGTGAGCTATAAGTACTACTACTCACATGGATCAGTATTATGTGGTGAGTTGGCTGCTGGTTAGCAAGATGCACATTTGGGTTTGTTTCTGCTCCTAGATCAGCAGACTGCTTTGCCTTTTGCCTTTTTAAAGTCTGTATCTGGAGCCCAGCAAGCCAGAGTTTTTTGCTGATGCATGAGGAATATGAAAATAGGTCACTGGCAGTCACTAGCTTAACCAGGGGGGATTCAGGCCTTAAAGGTGTCCTTAAGTACATGGTCGACTTTAAGAGTGCACTTAAGTGCAGTCCTGAATTGTAATGTTTTCTGAAGTCAGGCTTCACTGATTATAAGGAAATGTGTCTTAACATTTCTTCTTGGATCAGAATTCCAATGCAAAGGTAGCTGTGAAAGCCCCACACTGAGTCGCAGTAACAGGAAAAGAGAAGAGAAGCATAAATCCTATTTGCTGTGACAAGGGTAGCAAGAGAAGCCCACAGGATGATCTGGGAGGTGGCAGTAAGAGGGTCTGACAGAGCTGGATCTACATGGGAGTTAAGCTGGAGAGATGTGCAGGTGCATTGTGAACAGACACTAGTAGAGGCAGCAGACATACAACATAGCTCTCCAACCTCAAAAAGAACCGTTTGCATTTTTACAGAGGTCAAAATAGCATGTCAACTACTTCAAGACTTTCGTTTTTCAGATGGGAAATTAATTGACATGCTTTGTTGTAAATGATCGTATTTTCAATGAAACAGCACTTGCCAAAAAAACCCCCACTTCCCTAAAAAACTCTCGGCCAGCTGGGGTTTACGTCTCTGAATACCTTCAACATGCGTATCATACCACATTCAGTTCCCCTGGTTATTTAGAGTCATGCTCACTGAATATGAATTTCTAAACATGCTTAACTGCTGGATTTGATAAAACAAATTTACACCAGTCTCTGCTCACCAGTGAGCTTTGCTTGGTGCTTAAATTGATGTACACAGAAAAAAAACATGACAAATGCTTCTGGGTGACAACAACTAACATTTGAGATTTGTGCTTGAAAGGGAAGTATGCTGAATTCTCATAGGCACCATGCATTTAGAAAGACCGGCAAGCCAACAGGGACAGGAATTTTTTTAGCACCTAGAAGCAAGTGGCTACAGAAGGAAAAAAAAAAAGACTTGTGTTAATTAATGATTAATTATGGTGGTATCAATTAGAAACCAGGGCTCCATGGGACTTAGAGATGAAAAGTTTTTTCCTGAGCACGCACAGAACAGGAGAAATAGCATGCAGTATACTACAGTCTGGCTGGAAGCTTGAACACGGCTATTTTCTTTGCTGATGTTCAGTGAATAGAGCCAGGATGGGGGTGTTTTTTTCCATTTGTATCCTGGTTCAAATGCGTACAAGCTCCTCAAGGAGGAAGCTGGCTGCTAGACTATGGTATCACAAACTTACGTCATGTTAGAGCACATGCTGGCATTTTCCAATGCAGAAATGTTTCCTTCAGAAAAATAACTTAAGTTGTTGTTGAGTATAATTTCCATTTTCCCTTTCAACATATGGTAGGCATTCTTCGGTTCTTTTTAACTCATTTAGTCAACTTATTAATATGCAATTTATACATGCACACAGATCTGGCCTGTGAAACTGTAATAGATAACAGGCTGTTTAACATGCAGGCAGTAGTGGCCTTAGGGGGGGGCAAACTGAGCTACCACCCAGAGGCCCACATTTTTCTGGTGGTGGGGTAAAGTTTTTACAAGGAAGTGGCTCTATTTGCATTTTAACACTCGACTATTTATCCAGTTCCCCCAAAGAATATTTAAAAGATCCACAATACAACTGTGATAGGTGAATATTGTTTACCCGAGTACATACCTCTAAGGGGCCCCAAGTGACTCTCTTGCCCAGTGCCCCAGCAGCCCTAAGGCCACTGCTGATATAGGTAGTGTTAAGTATACTTCAACAACACATGCGTTACCATAATTTCATGGGCCATATTCTATCAACTGCTAACACTGTTCATCTTTCCACTCAAAGAGCCTCTACTGACACACACTTTTCCTATTTCTGTTTGTTTGCAGGGCACCAGTCCTGGTGTACGGAGCAGTCTTGTGACTGTGACAGGCGCCTGGTGCTCTGCTTGAAAAAAAACTTGTACAGCTACAATAAGAAATACAGATTTTACTTAAAGTTGAAGTGTTGAGATGAGGAGAACTGGTATTAAAAGACACTCAGCCCAGAATTTGCCCCACTTCTCTCCTGGACAAGAGCCAATATACTCAATATTTTCAGAAGATGAAAGCACTGCATTGCATTACTTTTATTCAAACATCTGATTACCTGTTCTGTATTTATGGAGGTGTATACAACTATGCAAATACAAGTTTTACGCTGTGCATCAGGGAATTTTCATTATGTCTGGCGTGTACTGTTTTTTCATGTTGATCCTGTTTGCATGGGGTCACAGGCTGTGGCATTCAGTCTTTTTCAATTAATGATCAAATCAAAAAGAGAACAATCACATGTGTGAACTAGGCCTGGCAAATCAAGTTATATCAAGGACTTGGGGCTGCTATTGACTCAAGAGAAGTCTCAGGAGCTGCTTCTAAATAACCAACACGATCTGCCTTAATCTGCATCATGACGCAACAATTAAATGACCCTAAAATATGACCATAAAACTGGGGCTCTGCAGCTCCTCTGCCTGGGAAGCAATATTCTTAGCACTGAGCCTGTGCCTTCCCTCTACCCTGCAATAGGGGCTTCAAATTGCAAAGGGAAAGATCCTCATCTGGTTGATACCTGTGGTATCAGGGAATTTCAGCTGAGGATATGGTCCAGCGGGTAGGGAACTGTGTGCTGTTGGAACAAGAATGACTCTTATCAGGCCTGAATTATTTGCAGGGCAAGGCTGGGCTAGGAAGAATTGTAATGTCCTTAGGGTGGTCGTTCTCTGACTGTCAGAGAGATGTCACTGTCGAGCCGAGACAGAAGCATTTGCAAGCTGGAGTCTTGCACCTGTAGGTGGTCCCCCGCAAGGACCTGCCAGGGGTTTGCGGCGTTTGTGCAATGAATAAATCACTCTTGGGGGGTCTGGCTGAGGTTCACTGGCACTCAGGCTCCCAGCCACCAACAGCACAGCCAGCAAACAAATGAAAAATAGCTTCCAATTCAACGGCTGCAAAAACACCCATTGCAGCCACCTCCAGTAACACCCCAACCAGCCAAACTGATGAACGCTCCACACATACCCCACTACCTCCCTTTAATTTGCTGCAAAGAAACAGCCAGACTCCACATAGCTGGTTTCTCAGGCCCACAGCTTTGCAATCATGAGTGCAGAGACTGCGATTTCTGGGGGCCAAGTACATTTGTAGGAAGGAGGGAGTTTTCTCTCTACATAATTCTAAAATAGTGGGTTCAATTTGTTCCTGTATTTTAGAGGATTTCATGCTAAAAAAATATCATCCCAAGGCTGAGATGTATTCGTGCTCCTGGCGGAAAGTGGAAAGCTCAGGAGTTCTTGATTAGAGGGTCTTGCTTTTCTGCTCAGGGTCATACCGAGGGCCAAACCTGGGGTCAGAAAGGCAAAGGCTGTAGAGATTTCTGCACAGGGCAAAGTCATCTTCTGAGGATCTTCTGAGTATACATTACCCAATTACTTCGCTGTCACTGCAGTGGCAAAGCATTGGCAGTGTCCTCATCTCCCCTGCTTTTAGCTGTGCCATATTGCAGGTGGTTCTTGGTGTTTTGGGGAGCCCTTGATTTTGGGGTCCCCTTGGTAACTGGTCGTCTGCAATTGCAGGGGACTGGATTCGGTGACACAGCCCTGTCATCTTATGTTCTTAAATGGAGCTATTGCAAAATAGAGACCAGAGCCTCTTCACAGGGCTCAGTTAGATGGAAAATGGCTGTTTAATATGCATCAGTTTTTCTCCCCTGACTCTCTTGAAAGAATCAAATGAGTTCTGGCACCAAGGGGAGGAGAAGTGTCTTCCTCTGGGACCCTACAGAGGCTGGCCATGTGGGCTACCCCTCTTTGGTCTTTATGCATTGCACAGCAATCACTGGGAAGAAGCTGCTAAGAGAAGACAACACCCTCTTCCATCCCTTTGGCCTGCTCCCAGCTACATCCGTCACACACAGAACATATGCTCTTCCTTGCCAGCTCTTACACCCTGGTTTATATGGACCTGACTGGCTCCTATATCCAGCACCACACCATGCATTCATTAATATCTATTAATGAGAGCCATCAGTGTGCCCAGCAGTACACAGACCTACCAGATGACATAGTCCATGCCCCAAGGAGCTTATGTTCTAAACCTGCAGTTCAAAGCCAATTGTAGGCCAATGTTCAAGTATTTTTTAATGATATCTGCTCAGTATCTGATGTGGGACCATTTGGGTCTGTAAAAGAGAGAGATCTGAGCCAAATCCCTCAGTCCAGTCACTTCAAAACCCCCAAGCCACCCCAACCTCCACTCCACGGGCCTTGTTAGCCAACCACGCTGCCTCGAATCTCAGTTCAGGCCCAATGAAATCCATGGGATTTTAACAACTGAATCTCCAATGGAGAGGTCTACAAATGATTTCTACAGCTGTGGGCACCACAGGGCCTGCAAAAAATAAGGAAGAGGATGGAGAGTGTCTATTCTCACTTCAGCTTGCTTTCAATTTTCTGGAAATGACATATTTCCAGCTCATCATCAAGTGCTCTTGAGTTACTCAGAATGAGAATTGTGTGTACTTATTCTGCAGATGGCTTCAGTTCCTGTGTCAAATGGGACTAAGGAGTTGGGCCAAAAGGCCATCCAAAAGTAGTCATCTATTCAGAAGTAGATTGGTACTAGAGATGGGATTATTCCCAACCACAGAAGAGGGATGATATTTTAGTACCCCTGCTGCTGTATTATTTTCCAAATAATGAATATTGTATTTGAGAAGCTTGGACTGGAGGCTAGCATTACCTCTTACTAGCATTAGGCTTGTTTGACGTCTGCTGCAATTGCACTGCAGCAAATGTGGATTACCATTGGAATTAGTCCAACCAGATGTTTCTAGCACCTAAGAACAGACACTGGAAGGAAATGAACTGGCTAGCACAGCTTGTCATCCCACTGGATGCATTTGTTGTATGTGCATCTAGCATTATAACAGAGACTCACTGGGGCCCTTCTTGTTCACAGGAAACATTTCTATCAGATGACCCAGTGAGGACCCTCTTGGACAAACTGGGAACCCAGCTAGGTTGGTCCTAGCTGTAATTTACTCTCTGCAAAGCTTAGCAGACTCAGAAGAGAGTGGAGCTTTCCACCAGGAAGACCTGGGCTGGGCACAAGTGGCTTGACACGGACTATGGTGGCTGTTATCAGTCGGGCAAGGTATGGAAGGCAGTGAATTATGAACATCAAAGGCCAAGCAGGAGACAGAGCTGGAGGGCAAGGGATCCTTCCATGGATTTATCATTGCAAATGAGTGATAGATCCCATTGTCCTTGTTTGCAGGTAATGCAGCAGGGCACCTTTCACTGTGCTGTGTTGCTCCTAGGACAAAGCATAACAGGAGATGCTAAGACACTGGAGGGTTCAAGTGACTTCTCTCCTTTCTTTTCACTGCTTCCTTTTCTCACCACCCTCCATTTTCTACTGCTTTTCCAGCCCGCCCCATTCCCATTTTTTCTTTCTATGAGATCCACATACTACACAGCGCAGTTCAATGTATTTTCTATAAAAGACCCAACAGTCCAGCTAGAGCTAGAGGATCTGGTGTGAAGACATGCAATCAATGAGCTTGATTCACCGTTCTAGTCTAATGCTCAACCATTCCAAGTATTTGTGTCTCAGGGTGAGACAATTAGGTGATGCATGGACACAATGGGAGAAGCCAGTTTTTGAGCCAGGATGGATGAAGCAAAGTCATTAGTGCCAAAATCCTAAAGGAGCATCAGCCTCTTCGCTTAAATGGTGGCTCCCTCTCAGCCAAAGCAGCAATGTCAGAAGGAGGGAAGAACAGGGAAGGTGCTAACCATATATTGTTAGACTCAGTGGAAGAAATTCACCCCCATATGGAAAGATGACGTTGCATCTAGGCAACACTTGAAGCCCCATATTAAGCCCAGAAAGGGTCTCAATACTGCACAGGTCTCATGAAGTCCTTTGGAACGTCTCCCATTATGGTTCATGCTTGGAGATGTTTGATGTCTCCCATTATGGTTTATGCTTGGAGATGTTTGCCTCCACCTCCATTCCTTGGCAACCAGTGGTCCTGAGCTCCACTGCTCCCAGCCTTCAGGTTCCTCTCTCCTCTCAGCTACCTCCTGTGCAATGACCTGTGATCCAGAAGTAGCTCCTACTCAGAAGAGCTGCAGATCATAAAGTCCTTTGCCTGAACGAGAGATAAGGTTGACAAATTATTCTGGACAGATGGTAGTTGGGCTGAAAGGTAAATACACTGAATTTTAACAGGCATCATAGGAATTTTCCCAACACCTAGAATGAAGTGGCTAAAGAACCAAAAAAAGAGAGATTTGTTCATTATTATTTTTCATGATTGGTGTATTAGCAACTAGAACCAGGACTCCAGGGGACTTAGACATGGAAGGTGATTACAGAGCTCAGACAGAACAGGACAGATGGTGTGTGGGCTCATGGAAAGCTTGAACACAACTGTTTTACTGACATGCTGTAAATGGTTACAAAAGTGTTTTCTCATAAGTTTCCTTCTGCAAAAGTAGACATGGTCCCCCAGGAGGAAGCTAGCCGCTGTAGTAGGGGTCACACACTGCAGTGTGACATCATATTAGAGTATGTGTTAGCACTTTGCCATGCAGAAATGCTTCATCAAACAGTTCCTCATCAGCTGCCAGATGTAATACATATCATATTTTTCAAAACGTATTAAACCATTTTGCATTCCCATCTTAGATCAGATTAATTAACAGACTGTAAACCACGACAGTCCCTGTCTGCTGTGAGTAGTAAGTTGTATTCAGTGTCATATCTTTTACCGTAATACCATGGAGTGGGGTTTTAATACTGTGTAGTTCCCTAGCAGCCAGCAGTCCCTTCTTAATATATATTCTACTGAATAATTGCCAACCTCACTCCCTCACTCAAAGACACTCTGTTAACATATATAATATGCCTTCTGGATTCCTTTTGTTTGCAGGGGCAGGATCCTGATGCAGCAAGTGGCTCTGTGAACATGACAAGCACTTTGTGCTGCGCTTGAAAAATAATTTAGGGAGCTACAATAAGAGTTACCGCTACTATTTAAACAAACGGCAACATGATCTCATGTTAAGAAGAGAGCCACAGCCGACTCTAGCTACTATGAAACTATGAAACTATGAGCCCCAAATTTGTTCTGATTTCCTAATAGACAAAAGTCAATGTACTTGATATTTGCACAAGATAAAAGCACTGAGTTTTATTGCTTTTATTATAAGGTCTGGTTACCAGTGGTATCTCAATGGATGTGTATATAAATATACAAATGTAATTTTTATATGCTGTGCATCAGGGCATTTTCATGCTATGTTTGCATGAGTTGTGTTTTAATGATGAAGCTATTTACGTGTGGTTACTGAATCTATTCTTTATTTATTCTTTAAATAACAGTTGAAAAAAATTAAAAACTAATCAGATACCTGAACTAGGCCTGACAAATTGAATTCTGTTATTGATTTGGGTTTGCTGTTAACAAAACAGACATCTCAGTGGTTGCTTATAAACAACCAACATGATCTACCGTAAGCTGGGTTGTGATGCAGTGATTGAATGCCCTTAATTCTGCGCCGATTCAACCCTGTTATAAATAAGGAGCAACTGTCTGGAAATCAGGAGGAGTACACTGGGCCCAAATGGGCCCAAAGCGGGATAAATCTGGATTAAATGAGCTGATCATTACACCTATCTACAGCTTCTGAATAAGGCCCCGAAGCCTGTCACTTAGTCTGCTAGCATGGTGCCCCAAGCACGTGTAGATACCAACGTGTAGACACTGTTGGGCTCAAGGGACCTGCAAATTAGCCCAGAAGGCCACACTCCCAACTCCCATCATAGGACTGGAGTAGGGGCAGAAGCAGGGAAGTTTTAATTTTCCTTTCAGAGCCAACTCCATAGGAAGCAGATCTTCAGCAGTGCAAAATGCAGCAGAGCCAGTGTCTTCAATGGACCTCCACTAACTGCTGAATTGACACAGCTGCATCCAGGACAGTGGAAATACACCTGTTCACAACAACTGATGATGTGATCTGTAGACTTATATCAGAATCCTGTTGCTTTCTGACTGGGCAAAATAATAAGGGCAAAATTGGGGGAAATTAGAGAAGAGGCATGCCTTAGAGATCTTGGCATAAAGTTTATAAAAAGAAGAGCAGAACTGGAGCATTCCGTTAAGCCTGTCTGAAGCCTCAGCACCCCTACATCCCAGTAGCAGATTTTCAGTTGTTTCCCAGCAGCACGCTTGATGTGCAGAACATAACCAAGTATATCCACTTGCCAGCCTAACATACTGTGTATGTCTTCTTGCTCTTAGCCTTCCATCACCTTCCTAATAAAATAGGTGCCCTGCAGCTTCTCTGCGTAGGAAGCAATATTTTAAGCACTGAGCCTCAGTCTCATGTATTCATCCCCCCAACATCAGACAGATGTCACTGTTGGGTTGAGATAGAACTGTTTGAGAGTTGGAGTCTGTCACCTGTAGGTGGTCACCCATGAGGACCTGCCAGGGGTTTGTGTCTTTTGTGCAATGAACAAATCACTCTCAGGGGGTCTGGCTGAGGTTCAGTAGCACTAAGACTCCCATGTGCACTAAACACAAGTTACATGTAACGCTACAGAACATAGTGCTAAAGACAAGTTCCTGTTTAAAACAAGAGCAGTTTTGTGGCGGTACAGACATTGGTGGAAGATCCATCGTGTGTCGATATAGACATTGTGCACGTCTGTACTCTTTTTGTAGTGCTACAAGTGCACGTGTAGTGCTACAAATACAACATGTCCATAGTCCCACACACCAATAGCACAGCCAGCAAACAAACCAAAAATAGCTTCCAACTCCATGGCTGCAAAAACCCCCATTGCAGCAACCTCCAGTCACATGTCTGAATGTTCAAATTGGCTCAAAAATTCCATGTATGCACTACCAGCTTCCAGCTCTGCACAGCAATCACTGGGAAGAGGCAGCCTCTCCATTAGCACATAGATCATGCCCCTTCCCACACGACCCTCCTCCATCCTTTTGGCCTGCTCCCAACTAGATCTGCCACACACTTAACAGGTGCTCTTCCTTGCCAGCTCTTCCATCCTAGGAGGGACGGTTGGTGGAATCACGCAGAAGGGTGATTCCACAGAGCTGACTCGGAGGAGCCAGATTACTTACCGGTAAAGTAGGCGTGGATGCCCGATGCTGAAAACCAGAGCTGGAACGATGACAAGCCCAAAGGAGGAAAAGAAATAAAGGACATTAAAACTGTGAGTGAGAGAAGTCTATAGAGCACTCCTAACAGTATGCCTTAGTCACAACGTGCATAAGGGACAGTGTGGACTGTATAGCCAAATAGAAGAGCTTAAACCCCAAGGTTTCCCTGATGGAAAAGGGGAGAGAATTAGATTCAGACATTGTTTGTTACAAAAGGACCATCAGGTTGGCACTAAGTGGGGTGCAGGGGAGGCAGAGTCCTGAGTGAGGCCTTATGATGCTGTGCAAGACATAAGACACGGGAAGAGGACATAGATCGATCTTCCTCCCTTAATTAGTTTACACCAAAGACGTGGCAGGTGAGAACATCCAGTGCCTTTAAAGTCCTTGTCACTGGCCAAACTGTCTGCCCAGAAGCCTACTGATAGCGCAGGTTGGCTTGTGAAAGCAAAGCATCAAGTTAAAAACAGGCACAACAAATTACATACACCACACAGCTGAGTGACATGCGTTCAATCATTAATATCAATTATTAAAAGCCATTGGTGTGCTCATCAGTACACAGATGTACAGGCTGATGCAGTCCACGTCCCAAGGAGCTCATGTTCTCAACCAGGCAGCGCAGCTGAAACACATGATGTGCATGTTGAAAGGTAACTTCCAAGAATTTTTTTTTTAATATCTGCTCATTGTCTAATATGGGATCGTTTGAGTCTGTAAAAGAGAGAGATCCGAGCCAAAGCTCTCGCTCCAATCACCTCAGAACCTTCCACAACCTCCATTCACTGGGGCCTGTCGCCAACTGGTGCTGCCCAGAAAGTGAGCCCTGACCCAGGTCTGAATAAAGTCCATGAGGTTTTTAACAACAGAATCCATTTTATTCCTGCATGCATTGAAATTAGAAACAGCTCCATCAAGTTGCAAAAGAAACCACCTTTCCACTCCTCCCTTCTTCGCAGTAACAAGCATTGTTGCAACCTACTGGAGCTGAGCAACCTCTGGAACTCAATAGGAAGGAGTGACTAACCCCTTGCAGCACACTTGCTTGAAGCTGGAGGTAAGTCAGGGATGAGGCTCCTCAGACAGGGTAAGTGAATGAGGCTTATTCCGGACCAGTGGGGCAGGGGGCATGCAAACTGTCACAGGCTAGTCTTATTGTCCAAGTATCCTAGGCATTTTCACCACCCTCTGAGCACAAACTATTTGCATGCATTTCCGCTGTGTAACTAGATTTAAGTCAGTCATTAATACTGGATTTAAGTCAGTCATTTAAGTCTCCCCCCATGCACACCTCCCTGCTAGTCTTTGTGCATTCAGGGGAATAAATGATCAAATGTAAAAAGAGAGAACACAAAAGATTTTTTAAAATACTGGCAGAATTTTTGCGTGAAAGTATGCCCTAGCCATACTGCAGATAGGCGATACCAGAATTGGTAGTGAGGTCCATCGTGTCTAGGTGCTTCAGAAACAGACCTTAGTGCAAAGTACTGTACAAACACAGAGGGAACTTGGAGTCACTGGGGTATGCATATTCACTGTGCTAATCCTCTTCACATCTTAACCTCTATTTGTGAAATATGGGCTGAAATCTTGGCCGGTCCTATTGAAATCAATGGCAAAACTCCTAATCACTGTGTTCCCTTGATGGCCAAACTCTCATTGCCTTCCATGGGGCTATGATCATGGCTCATTTTTCTGAGGAGAAAATCAGTTTCTGATCAAATCAGCACTAAAATAAGACTTTTCCAGAGATATCTGGATGTGAACTCCAGCCTGGGAGTTTATATCACATTAGGAGTATTCCAGGAAGGAGCCAGAGACAAACCAGAGATTCTTCCAAAGGGTCTTCCACACGATAACCGAGCCAAACTTAAACAGAATGGAAGTGCCCTTTCTCCCCGGAGAGCGGGGAAAAAAACCATGGAACTCCTATTATAGATGCAGTCATTCATCTGGAACAACCTGAATTATTGATGGTAGAAAACAACATTGATCTGGCTGGGGTAGCGGTGGGAGGGATAGAGCTGTGTATATAAGGGAAGACACTCACCAGCACAGGTCAGATGTTACACCAACTGCCCAGGTCTTCCAAACCCAGAGGAAGTAAGTGTTTTACAAGAGGGAATTGGCTTTGTGTCTAATAGGCACCTTGCTATGCAGCTTTACACGGGAAGATGACAGATGCAGTAAACAGACAGACAGATATTCACAGCCTGTGCTCTTGTATCACGGTATCAAGGCTCTGAAGACCAATATGAAAAGTTGCAGCTATTTGCAAGGCATCTGGGGTGGTCCATATAACTGGTGATGAGACAGGGAACAGATCATTTATTCTCTGTGCCTGGGGCTGATTTCCACTGAGCATGCTCCTCACTCCACTGCAGCCAAGACTAGACTTTAGCCATTAGGGTTCCCCAGACCCTAAATACCCTCTGATCAATGAGGAAGGAGCTGGGCTAAACATATTTCAGTGGCAAGCTGACTTATTCAAGATACTGTCCTCCAAAGGATTAATCGGGGGGGGGCTGGGCTATTGGAGTCACCCTAGCACACCTATATAGAGCAGGGCAGAGGCCCGGACCCTTTCTCCTGCTATGTTCCAGGTCCTCTGGTATCACAGAAGAAAAGCAGCCAAAGGAAGAGAACTTGGGGTGACATTAGACTCCTAAGGTGAAATCCTGATTGTGTGGAAGTCACTGGAAGTATTAGCATTGGCATCAGGAGAGCCAGGATCTCCCACGGGGGGAGGTAGGGTCTGAGGGCCTGCTCATGGCAGGCTGATGAAATACCACTGCAAGGCAGGAGGGGCGATGCAGGAAAAAACTCTGGGAGGATTAGAGAGGGCTGGGGCACCAGCCTCCTCTTCAAGTTCAGCAATGATGTATTTTTATCTCTCTACTGGCCTGCACACTGACTCAAACACAGGGAGACATGCAGAGCCCTGATGCCGGGGTATCACGGCATGGTAAAAGGATAGTCTGTTCTGTCTCTGCTGTCCAAGACCGGACTTGACTTGAAACGTGCCTTTCTGCCCTCTCAACTACTTCCCATGCAGTAGCCCCGCTATACCAGACATCTTTGTTTGCCTGAATGAAGAATCAGGTCGTTTGGGTTTCTTATCCCAGGTTCTGCACAAAGATGAGGAATCGCCACATATTCGCATTGCTGGTTGCTTGCAGTAAGTATAGAAAACGTCCAAATGACGCCCTCACCATTGCTACTGCTCTGCTTCCATTCAGGGCCCAATGGATAGCCCCAGCATCAGGGGACCACAAGCAAGGCTTAGTACTGGATAACCTTGGTCACAGCTCGGGGTCTGGGCTCCAGGCAGGGGCATTCATTGATGTCAGCAGAAGCTTTACTGTAAGAAGGTGGTCCAGCTTGTGAACAACTGGGTCAAATCACTGGAGTGCCTAAATGTTTACCTTTCTCCATGTATGGCTGCACAAGAGCTTTTACAATAGTAGCAGTCCCTGGCAGCTCAAATGCTGCCTAAAAGCTGGACCAAGGGTGAGGGGAGGAGCTGGTGTCTTGGCCCTACCTCCTTCTGTGTCAGCCTCTGGGTAAAGCAGAGCCACAGGGTGGGGTGGGAAGAAATCTGCTCCAATTTAGTGGCTGGGATATAGATTGCGCATCGTTGATCCGGGACAGCTCCCATGAAGGAGGGAGAATACCCCACAGCCCTACCTCAGGGCTGTGGCATACACCATGTGCCACCCTGGGCAAGGAGGTGATGATTCCTAGTGTCGCTCACACAATCCATTGAGCTCACAATGTGTATAAGCAGGAGAGGAAGAAGGCAAGCTTCCTAGGAACAGAGTATCTTTCCTAACACTATTGCTGGTTTGCAGGTCTCCTGGAGGTGAATGGGAGCGTTCTGGAATATCAAAAGATGATTAAACAAGTCACTGGCAAAGGTGCTATCCTGAGTTATTACGGCTATGGCTGCTACTGTGGGTCAAAAGGCAAGGGGGAACCAAAGGATGCCACGGATTGGTAAAGAACAGCTGGGTTTGAATCACTAAAACCACATGCATGCTGTCATTTTCATGGATCTCTGCAAAACGAAACGTCAAAAATCCCCTTACCCCAACCCACAATAACCAAAACTTTTCATCCAGGGAATTGTAAGGAAAAGCTCCTCCATCACTTGTCAAGGTGGAAAGGCTGAGTGTGAAATGTTCACAAGTCATAACGAAAGGGAATTATATATGCTTGGGATTCAGGCAGTAGAGAGAAAATGCTGGTGCTTAAATATCACTATAAAGTGAAGTAAGGTTTATTGGCCAAGGTCCTTTCCAGGAAATGAAAGTGATAGAAAACCCCTAGAGAGGTTTAATGACTTCTGCAAAAAAGTCCACTTCTGCTGACTGCTTCCCCACGTGTTTCTGGTTTTATGTCCAGTTACATTTAAACAGGAGTAAATGCATATATTGAGTGTGAATACCCTATGTACACGCAGGGAATCCAACAACCAGCAAAGCAATGGCCTCGTGTTCCTGCTGCAGTGGAAGTGGGTTTCTGCAATTGTCAGCAGATCCGTAACGCATGTCTCTCTCTCCTTCCTTTTCCCTGGAGGTGTTGCCATATTCACAACTGCTGCTATAAAAAGCTGAAGGAGAGTGACTGTCACGGAAACACCAAGCGGTATGATTATGCCTACAAGAATGGGAATATAATCTGTGGTGAGTGCTCTCCCCTTGGAAAAATGGGGCGTTTGCTTTGCTTCTCCTGTCAAATTAGCCCACTGCTTCCCTTCTAAGAGATTTTCACTCTGAGACCTCAACACCTGATTGCCAGAAGTCGCTGCATGACTGTTGATCCAAACAGAGAAATGGAGGAAGTAGAGAAAGAAGGGCCAGGGCACCTGAAAGGACTTTAGCTGTCTTGTCTCAAATGCCATTGACCAAAGAAGTGAATTCATAACCTGAAACTTCTAGAGTTGCAATACCTTGATTCTTTGAAAGTCCTGATTCAGATCCCGATGCTATTGACTTGGTCCCTTGGGCAACAATATAGGTAAGGTGAGGCGCATGCAGCCAGCTGCATGTGGATTTCCCAGATGTGGCCATTCGGGCGGATGCTTACCAGACTGTTGTGAAGCGATGCAGGCAGTGAATTGCCTCCATGCTTTAAACTTCCCAAATCTGAAAACCGCCTCCAGTTTGAGGTGTGTCGGTGCCCTCTCTGTCCCCTCCGCTAACACTGACCTTTCAGACTGCTCAGAGCTCAAAGACACCCTCTCCGACATACTGCACAGTGGGAGGGGGGAGATTGGTACAATTACACTCTCCCCATGCTGCCATCACACAGCCCAGGTATAAATTCAGGCCTGGGAAGTCAGACACCTTCCCCATCATGGGGCTTCCTCAATGTCAATGCAAAATGCATTTCTCCCTTTGTCTCTGCAGCTTTGGGGAGCTGGTGTGAAGAGCAGGTCTGTGCATGTGACAGGAATGCCGTGTTCTGCCTGGAGAAAAACCTGGACACGTACAATTCGCGTTTCGTTCGCTACCGAGACAGCAAGTGCACGGGATCCACACCTGAGTGCTATAGGGGCTGCCTGAGTCCCTGCCAGTCCTTCAATGGAGCATTTAACTGACAAGATTTCCCTTGTCCAACGCTTCCCCAGGAAAAATCAGCCCAGTGCCGGGGGTGGAGCTATAAAAGGCCTGTGCTTTCAGACAGCTCTTCTGTAAAGAAAAAGTCTGCAGAACTGCTTAAGAATAATGAACTGGATTGACCTTCACTGTCTGATTAGCATACACCGAACCAAAAGAGAATGATCTCTGGACAACGGCTCATACAGTGAGAGGGAATATGTTGGAGGCACGGGACTGGGTTCTATTCCTGGCTCTGTTCATGACTTCCTATATGATCTTGGGCAAGGTAGCTAGTTGCTTAGTTTACCCACCTGTAAAATGGGGAGAAAATAATCCTGCCTTTTCCCTACCCTTTGTCTGCTTGAGTTTAAACTGCATGGTACTCTCTCTTAGAGTGCTGCATCAGTACAGCATCTTGCACAACACAGCTCTGACCTCAGCGTTGCTCTAAAGGGTGCTAAACGTAGTATTAAGATGGTGACTAGGGATTGTTTGGATAAGTAGCAGTCTCATAGGAGTGATGAAGGAAGCTCTCTACTGTTTCCCATACTGACTACAGTTTGGTTTCCATGCGCTTTGCTTATCATTCTGTGTCCTTTATTTTACTTCTAAATAAAAGGGAGCTGGACCCCTCTTTGTGCTCCAGCGTGGCCAGTTGAGCTGAACTTTTTCCCACTGTTCCATATCTGTGCAGAACCCAAAACCACGGGAGCCTGAGCTGATGAGTTGCTGCTGAAATACCAAAAAAACCCCAACCTTTTGTATAGTGTCTAGAGACCCCCCTCCTACTCTTGGTTACCCACAGTGTCAGGGGGTCACTGGAACAGAGACCTCTGGAACAGACAGTAAGGAGTGGGCTGGTTTCTGTGGTTAGCATCCGCCCTTTCCTGTGGTTTGTTGCTCTGGCTCACTTTGCTGTCCTGGGTACAGGAAGCTGAGGCCTGACTCTTCACATAGGCTCCGTTTTCATCTTGGGCAGGTGGAGACATACAAAAAGAAAAAAATACTGCTTAACATTTTCCACCAAACCAGCAGATGAACCGTTTCAGGGACAACAAAAAAAGCTCCCGTTTCCTCTTGAATTGCTGCGTTCCCACCTGCAGCAACTTTGGCAACAGCAAAGTGACCCAGCTGTGTGTAATAGCATGACTCTCAAGGAGGCTTAAAGAGTGCGCACAGGTGCCAGCTGAAGTTGCCTGTATCTATTCCCCACACATCACCGCAGGCTTTGTCTTGCTTTCTTGGGCTCAAGCACTTGTATATTTTGCAGGTAAAGCTTGGACATGAAAGCGTGAAACCCTGGCTCATGGAAACTCTTTTTGATTCATAAAGTCAGACATTTACCCTGGAAAACGCACCCTTTTCACTTTATACTTTATAAATTTTTCTGGGGAAATGGGCCCACTTTTGAATCTCAAAATAAGGAAAAAGCTCAACTTCCACACAATTCTCCACTTCATAACAGGGATTTTTTTAGCCTTATTTATACTCACCCCACACTGGGGTGGATGTCTGTGGGAGTTAAGCTACCAATCCCGCTAAAAATCCAGGCTTAATTGCCTGAAGCAAGAGCAATAGATTACCCCCAGAGGTATCACTACATAATAAACATGCTTGTCTGAGACTTGTAAATATTTGTATATCCTTTTGCATGTAATAAGGGGAGGTGAAGCTGTAATGTGTGTGTATATAATAAGCAAAATAGGGAGGGTTAATGCACTTAGCGTGCTGGGGTTTCATGTTAGAGCTGTCTGTTGCTAGACACGAAGCAACCAAAATGAAGGGGCCATATGCCGTTACTTTACTTTCCTTATGCTGCAAGGAAACGCGTGAGCCCGCAGTTTGTTTTTAACTCTCCAGATTCTTCTATAAAAGCCTACTGCTACCTAGAAAATCCCATCATTTCAAAAATAATGAATTGCTGGCAGCTGTGATAGAGCGCTCAGGTGAGACTCAGGAGAGCTGAGCTCTGTGACTTATCTGCTGTGTGACCTGACCTCCATTTAGTTACCTTGCCTCCCTCTGGCTCTTTATCTTTCTTATTTATATTCTATTTGGAGAATATACTGCATCCAACCAAGGCTCTAGACAGACCACAGTGTAATGGTCTAGATAGACACAGACACCTTTGGCATCATAAAGTCAGAACATTATTTTAACTGAATCCCTTAATGATGCTGAGAACATCAAATGTGGAGCACATCAATGCCCTCCTGACCTGACGGCAGCAGGACTCGACTTGTAGACGGCAAGGGCAGGGGGGGCGTATGGGCGAGGTCTATGACTAGAGCACCAGTAGGTTGTTCGGTCTCTGCCTCCAGCCTGATTAGAGAGGCAGGACTGCGTTCTTTCCAGACTGCTTACCAATCCCTGGCTCTGATCGCAGTCCTCCCACTTGCATGCAGTAACCTGATCCAGTTTGCAGACCTCATAGGAAAAGCACTGGGAAATTCTCCTTTCTCTCATCTCCATTATGGATGCTACAGTGGCCTTGGAGGAACCAAGCAACCCCTAGATGAGACTGACTGGGAAGCAGGGACAATTGCTACCACTGCTCGTCAAAGCCCACACTATCCTTGTCTCAAACCCTGAGCAAAACCCTTGGGAGAGGCAGCCTGGACAAGTGGTTGGAGCAGAGAACTGGAGTCAAGAAAGCTGAATCTCCCACTGAAAAACAATATCTCTTTACAATAAATTCTCCATGGGTAAAATAAGGCTAATGCTGACATAAGGAGCTTTGAAATTCTTAAATGAAAATTGTCAGATGCTCACAAAGCATCATTACACTGTTTCTTTTAAAATAGTCTGGTACCCATAACTCACACTCTAATGACCTCTGACTAATTATAATGCTGCTCTATCAACACATTTGAAGTCATGGTATTTAATTCCCCATTGTTAGGCAATGTATATTCTATGCATAGGAATGCACATAACACTTGGGCTATTTAATCAACCACTCAATATTAGCTTAACATCCAGAAACAGGAAATCAATCATAAGTTCTCTCTGATTGTAAATCGAATAGTGAGTCATAGTTTCATAGTTTCTAGGGTCGGAAGGGACCTGAGCAGATCATCTAGTCCGACCCTCTGCCATGGCAGGAAAGAGTACTGGGGTCAAACGACCCCGGCAAGGGGATTGTCTAGCCTCGTCTTAAAGCCCCCCAGGGTAGGAGCCAGCACCACTTCTCTTGGAAGTTGGTCCCAGACCCTAGCCGCCCTGACTGTGAAGTCGCGCCTCCTGATATCTAACCTAAACCTACCCTCTGCCAGCTTGTGACCGTTATTCCTGGTCACTCCTGGCGGTGCTCGGGGGAACAGGGACTCCCCCAATGCCTGCTGGTCCCCCCTGACTAATTTATAACAGGCCACAAGATCCCCCCTCGGCCTTCTCTTGTGGAGGCTGAACAGGTTCAGGTCCTGTAGCCTGTCCTCACAGGGCCTGCCCTGCTGCCCCCTGACCATGCGAGTGGCCTCCTCTGGACCCTCTCCATGCTGCCCACATCCCTCCTGAAGTGCGGCGCCCAGAACTGGACACAATACTCCAGCTGCGGCCTGACCAGTGTCACATAGAGGGGGAGGATCACCTCCCTGGCCCTGCTCGAGATGCATCTGTGGATGCATGACAAGGTGCGGTTGGCCTTCCTGACGCATCCCCACACTGCCGGCCCATGTTCATCTTGGAGTCAATGATGACCTCCAGATCCCTTTCCGCCTCCGTGCTGACAAGAGGGGAGTTCCCCAACCTGTAGGTGTGGTGCCGGCTGTTCCTCCCCAGGTGCATCACCTTGCACTTGTCTGTGTTGAAACCCATCCTGTTCTCGTCCGCCCACCCTTGTAACCTGTCTAGGTCTGATTGTAGCCTGTTGCATCCTTCCAGTGTGCCCACGTCCCCCCACATCTTAGTGTCATCAGCAAATTTGAACAGGGTGCTTTTTACCCCCTCGTCCAAATCACTGAGATGTTGAACAGTGCGGGCCCGAGGACCGAGCCCTGGGGGACCCCACTGCCCACGTCCTTCCAGGCTGAGAAGGACCCATCCACTACCACCCTCTGGGCGCGGCCCTCCAGCCAGTTGGCGACCCATTGGACTGTGTGGGTGTCTACACCACAGCCCCCCAGTTTCTTAATGAGAACGGGGTGAGAGACAGTGTCGAAAGCCTTCCGGAAGTCCAGGAAGACGGGCTCCCCCCGTGTCTAATGATCTGGTGATCTGATCGTAAAAGGCCACCACGTTGGTCTGACAGGACCTGCCACTGATGAACCCGTGTTGGTTGCCCCTAAGCATGCAGTCCCCTGCTGGCCCCTCCTGGATGTGTGCCAGCATAATTTTCTCAAACAGCTTGCCTAGGATCAAGGTAAGACTAACCGGCCTATAGTTTCCCGGGTCCTCCTTCCTGCCTTTTTTGAAGATGGGGACCACGTTGGCCCTCTTCCAGTCCTCCGGTACCTCACCAGAGCACCATGAGTGCTCGTAAAGTCATGCCAGGGGACTTGCGATGACCTCGGCCAGCTCCTTTAGAACTCTAGGGTGGAGATCGTCCGGGCCGGCTGACTTGAATACGTCCAGCCCCTCCAGAAGCTCCCTAACTAAATCCTTGCTAACCCGTGGCCCAGGTGTGCCTGCCCCAGGGTCCGAGGGGGGCCCAGCAGGGAGGTGGCTGTCCTGGTCCCTACTTAGGAAGACGGAGGCAAAGAAATCGTTAAACATGTTAGCTTTGCTGTCTGGTGTGACGACCAAGCTTCCCAACGTGTCCTGCAAGGGCCCCACATTACCCGGGACCTTCTTTTTACCCCCTATGTATTTAAAAAAGGACTTCTTATTGTCCTTAATCTGGGAAGCCAGTCCCAGTCCCATCTCTGCCTTGGCCTTCCTGACTGCCCCCCTACATCCCTGAGCGACTCCAGAATAGTCCTCCCTGGTGATGACCCCTTCTTTCCATTGGGTGTAAGCCTCCTTTTTAGCAAGGAGACGTTCCCGGATGCTTTTGGTGAGCCATGGAGGCTTGTGTGCTCTCCTGCTCCCTTTGATCCTCGTTGGGATTACCTTCCTTTGGGCTTGGAGGATTGTCTCCTTAAGGAGCGACCACTCTCTTTGGACACCCGGCTCCCCTCCCCTCCGGGACCTCAGCGCGTCTCCAACTATTCTCCTTAGCTCATTGAAGTCTGCCCTCCTAAAATCTAGGGCCACTGCCTTACTGCAGGCCTTTGCCACCTTGCGCTGGATGGTGAATCCCAGCAGGCGATGATCGCTGTCGCCCAGGTGGTCGAGCCCCCGCAGCCCCCTCACCAGGTCATCACCCGTGGCCAGCACCAGGTCCAACAAGGAGTCCCCCCTGGTGGGGCTGTGCACCTCCTGGGTTAGATGGAGGGCCTGCATTTGGGCTAGGGACCTACGTGAGCGGTCAGACCTGGCTGACTGCTTGTCCCAGCAGATGTCCGGGAAGTTCAGGTCCCCCATGACTACCACATCCTTAGCCTTCACTACCTCTGTGAGCTGACCCAAGAAATCCTGGTCAAGCTCTTCTCCCTGGTTGGGAGTCATATCTAATTTCTCCCTTTTCTATAGTTCTGCAGAACAAGAAAGGTAATGCGGTATAGGAACTGCAGTCTCACTACTAGTCATGATTGGAAATCACTCAACTATTCAGTGAGGAAGATGTCCTCTGGTCTGAAAGGTCACTGGGGCATAATCTAGTCCTTTTAGGTGCCTCCGTGGACTTAAGTATCTAACTGCAATCTCCTTTCATCCTACTCAAGCTCCTGTACAACTGCTAAAGCAAATGAAGGTTGGTTGCTTCTCCTCTTTGCTGCTTTTTGTGACCTTGATAAATTAATGGTTTTCAGGGACTCAAGGAAGGTGGAAGAGGATTAGCTTAGGCATTTAATAGTTGAAATAGGATCTGATCCTACGTGTACAGCTCCAAGCACAGAGAGGTTCTGATTTCAGTCAGAAAGTAGAAGAGGGGAAAAAGAATAGCAGATGGTAATAATCCTCCCTGCCACCACTCAGCACTACACTAATGCCAGCTTTTTTCACATAAGGTGCTGCCATGCCCATGACTGCTGCTATACAAAGGCCTCTAAGATTGGCTGTAATTTAAAACTGGACATCTATTTTTATTCCATCAAGGAGGACATCACCTGCAGTAAGTAAGAGTGTGAAGTTAAGTTCACTAACTGAATGGCATCACCACCCACAGAGACCACGTGAGGGGTTTTCTTAGGCATCTCTTGGGCCAGCAAGCTGGAAAACATTAACTCGTTGGTTAATAACCAGATGGCGCTGGATACAGGACATTGGCAGCTCAAGCCCTGACTGTGATTTTAGGCTGAAGGTTAAAGAGAAACCAGACTCCCAAAGGGTGAAATGGATCCCAGGGGACCACATAAAGGACCACACACCACGCACACGTAGTTTTAAAAACTTAATAGGACATAAGCTTGCTCAGTGCACTGAGCTGAATTTTCCCCAAACCTCAGGACAGACTGCCTTGGTGGTGCTCCAGGAAATGCTTCTAGCATGACTCTAAAGCCATCCAGCAGGAATGCTTATTAACACATGGGATCTACCTTGCTGTGCAGCACAGTGATCTCTGGCTTGATGCTCAGCTTCTTTTGTCTAGGGCTCACCTAGGCCATTTGGACGGTGCTGCATACACAGCAGTCCAGGGCAGCAAAAAGAATCGAAATGACAGGCCCATGTTTACACTGGCTCGGATAGCGTGCTCAGGGTGAAAATCTCCTCTCTGCAGGGAGGAGGTATGAGACCTAGCTGGTTTGAGCTCTTGCATGGGTCTCAGCTAGTGCAAAGAAGAGCACCTCTCTCACTCCAGTCTTCTCAACAGTAGCAGAGAGAAAGTCACCTGCAGAAGCCCTGGGACTAGCTGTGGGGTTGTGATCCCTCCTGTTGGCACCCCAAGAGATCATCATGGCCACTTTCATCAACTACCAGTTCCACTGCCAGGCCAGGGTTGATCCATAATCCACTGGAGCCTATGGAGAGACTGGACATATCTTTTTCTATTTCCTCTTGGCTCTCCTATACTGCTCTCTTGACTCCCTGCTGTTTTACTTTTCAGCCTGGAAAAGCTGTGAGAAGATGATCTGTGAGTGTGACCAAACTGCTGCAGCATGTTTCCAAAAGGCTGCCAAGACCTACAACACAAAATATAACCATTACCCAGATTTTATATGCAAGGGAGAAACTCTCTCCTGCTAAGACCCACCCCCAGTGGCTTTCCCCTCAATTGTTCTGACCCACAGCCCAGTGAAGGGGGCTGGACTTTCCTGAATGGGTATTGAACTTGTAACCACAGGCATAACCTGTTCCTACTATTAGAACAGCTTCTAAACAGTAACCACAAAACTTTCAGTTGCTGACAAGCAACCTTTGAATGGACACGAACGTGCCACACCTTGTCACTTAACTGCTGGTGAATTATTGGAAACGAACTTTAATGTGATTTCAAGCTTTTGTCCTTTCTCTCACTGAACAAAGTGTCCCCCTTTCCCAAAGGGAAGACATCCAACCTGTCTGGTTGTATGTTTGAAAGGAGGTTTGCTTTCCGTGCCAACTCTCGTTTCAGACCATCTGGGAAAGATTATTCATAGAAACTGTGGGTAGGTCTGTGAGTTTGCCACTATAAAGTGAGAAAAGTCCATGCAGAAGTGGACTATCAGGTTGTTTCAGGGCTCTGATCCAAAGTGAATTGAAGAAAACAGCTTGACTGATCTTGACAGATTGAGCCCAAAGTACAATGATTGGGCATAAGAATGGGCTGAGGAGATTAACTATGTTCTGGAGGAATCTTTCCACCTACATCATGAGAAAAGGGCTGTAAAATCCAATAAGCTCAGCTGAGTTAGCTTAATATGGTTGGGAACCTCCCTTCATGCCCATCTGGACACACTTTAGCCCATTATGTTTGCATTGGCTGGTTTTATTGTATAGTATTGTGGCCTAGCCTGACCAGACTCTTTTCCAAAACTGGGTGCTCCAGCTTCACCTCTCTGTGTCTTATCCTCAGCTCTCCAAGAGGTCCACATGACTTCAGACTCACCCTCTC
Organism: Crocodylus siamensis; assembly: GCF_052110815.1. Lineage (NCBI taxonomy): Eukaryota > Metazoa > Chordata > Crocodylia > Crocodylidae > Crocodylus > Crocodylus siamensis. The sequence goes on along the minus strand of NC_143406.1, from coordinate 4,281,024 downwards.
CCAAGACTGTAGGGAGCAGTGCCACCAGGATGCATTAGCCGCAACACAGTGAGCCTTTTCAAAACAAGTCAGCATTGATTAGTCACTTGGAAGGTGATATTTAAGGGTCCTTAAGTTAAGATGGTAAAGCAACGATAACTCTCAAATCTAATAAGCCAGAGTCGCTTGCTTCTCTTCAAGACAGCTTGCTCTGACCTTGGCTGGTCCTGGAGGTAAGCCAGAGCCCTACTGGTAGAGGATTTTCTGCTCTCCACCTCCTGCAGAGAAGTTGAAAGAACTAGCTGCTCCCAGTTCAGCACACTCGGTACAGTGTTCACAAGGCAACCACTACGGCTTAGCAAACAGCTGGTGAAGCAGTCCTCATAGCAAAGAATTAATGCCACATCCACAGGGGCAGTATACGACCCAACACTTTCACAATCATTTCACTATAACAACTTCATATCAGCCCGAACTCACAAGTGGTACGTAGACCTATCCCACAAGTTGTCTCACCCAGTTTCCTGTTCTGACGCTAACCTGACTGAGCTACACCACTTTTAAAAGCATGATGCTTGCAAATGCCGTGAACCTACTGCAATCAATGTCAAAGCTCCACCTGACTTTAAAAGGCACAGAATCAGACCAGAAATCATAACTGGCACTCTGCTCCCCATCTCCCCAGTGTCATATGCACAAACTGCTATTAGTAATGCTTATCTGATGAGAACAAGGCAAGCAAAACTAGGAATATAAATCTAGTGGGAACACAACATAGCATGAAGCCTGGGAGAGTCCTTTAGTAACCAGGTGATTGCATGGCTAACCTAATCCCTCCCCTCTTGTTTGTGTAACCTCTGCATATAGACTTACGGAAGAGTTGCATTGCCAATTTGAATACAAAGTCTCACCTCCTAAGTTCACAATGCTGAACGTCAACACAAACTGCTAAGGCACATTGTGAAGATGCTGTTGGCTAGTTGCTTAATAATCTAACAAAACAGCAGTATTGCAGCCCTTTATTAGCAGCAAGTCAGCATGTTATAGATCAGGCTGTAGTTAACAGAGTTTGGGAGATAGGCCATGTGGAGCTGCAGACACTAAAGGACAATGTTGGCACGAGAGAAAATGGGAATAAACTGCCCACAAATACATTTAGGCTGGAAATAAGATGGTTTCTATCTATCAGAAGAGTACAGTTCTGGAACTGCCTTTAAATGGTAGTAGTGGAGCAAAACAGGTAAGACAGAGCTCAAGCAGTATATGAGGGGGGGACTACACAGTGTTGCTGCCTGCAGGAGCAGGTGATTGGACTCAGTGACCCAGGAAGTCCCCTCAAGTCCAAGGCCTGCTAAATCTTGGGTGAGACAGGGAATCATCTGCAGGGTCTTATAAGCATGGTGCACCTAGATGAAATGGAGCTTGGTAAATATATAAGGAAGTTATGATGTGGCATAGTTGCCTGTGGTAACAGAAAACTAGGCTTGACAACACTGGAGGTCCCTTTGGTGTCAAGTGCCTCTAAAATGCTACTACTTGGACTTAGCAGCATTTTATATTGACTTTCCACAATGTCAATAGTTACACAAAGTTTTGGGTGTGCTTACAGCTTAATGAAAGGGGATCTAAACTCTCCACTATGTCAGACAGGACAGAAGGATTAATCCAGTGGTGAAAGGGCACAAAACTGGGACTGAAGAGCTCCAAGCACTGCTTCTGGTGCCTGTCTGTTCAGACTGTGAACTCTGCAGGGCAGAGATTGTCTTCTGCTCTGTTTGCACAGGAAGCAGAGCACAGCCAAGTGTCTAAGCACTACAGGGATGTCAATAATAAGTATAGGCTTAGAAGACACTGGGCCTTTGTACTCATGCCTCAAAACACTGGCAAGTTAATCCCTTCTGAATAATAAACCTGTTTTCACCTCATGGATGTGATGCAATCTCAGTGTTACACGGATCAGGATGAACAGCAGCGACCCCTCTGCAAGTGTTTGAGAGAGCTCCTGAGAGGCTGACATCATTTGGGTTAGCAGAAGCCGTGAGCATGGCTGGTGTAAAACCACCTCGGAAAAAGCAGCGTTTGACAAGACTTGGCAGGTTCTCCATGGCCACATGAATTCCTTTGATCTCTGAAAGGTAAAAGAGGAGCAGTTTTTCATACAGGACTGGTCAAAGAACCAGCACTTTGGGGAAATATGAACAGAAGACACACACATGGGAGAAGTGGTTACTTTGCCCCTTCCACAGGGCAAAGCACAGAGCAGATTGTAGAAAAGCAGCAATAGAAAAGACAATTTTTGGAAGCGATGGCACTGGGGCCACGGAGGCGGGTGGGAGGACTTGGATTTGCTGCCAGTCATTAAGCAGCAGCATGGAGGCATGGATTCATAGTTGGAAGGGTTGGAAGGGACCTGAGCAGATCATCAAGTCCGACAAAGATCATCAAGTCACCATTAAATGATCTAATCGTGCAATCGTTCACAATGTGTTGCACCGCCTGAAAAAAATCACACCGCAATCACAACTCGGACTCTCCATTTAGGGAGTAGGTGTCCATATTTTCCATGAAGCATCCGGATGCGATTCAGGGAGCACCAAATCTATCTTGGTAGGTCAAATCCTGCCTGGGTGATTATAGGGTCGTTGATGAAGTATTTCTGCAGCAGGTTGATCATCAATCCATGCAGCTACCCCTGAAGCAGTCAAATGGTTATCAGATTTAGATATTAATCTATGTATGTTGTAATCCTAAAATCTCATACAAAGCAGCAGCAGCACGGAGGCACAGGCCCCTGGCTCACTCCGATTTACACTGAGCAGCACTCCCCAGGCAAGGAGGACAGTGGTTGGTAGCGTTTCCCAGGATGCCAAAATCCCTGGCTCTGGCTCTGCGTCTGCTGAGGCCAAGTTGCCTCGTGAGCATCTCAGAGGTGAGCAGCCCATGGGTGCTAGAACAGGATGGCAAGTGCTGCAAAGCTGCCTGTGGGGCACTAAAACATGCTGTAGGGATGCTTTGCACTAGCAAGACCATTTAGCAGAGCCCCGTTCACATGGAGCAGAGGTGGCTTCGCTCATCTCTATTTTAAATCAATGACTGTGAAGCTACACTCTGGCTGAAATGTAGGCACTTTCCATTTCATGGTAGTGGTAATGGGACTGCGCATTCCCTTTAAGTAGCGAAAAGAAGGGCTGCAAACCAATCCTTCCTCTTGGCTGAATGCAACATTTACTAACTCTTCGAAACAATCCCATTAGCAATTATTCAAAATGACCCGGCTAGCACCAATGAAGGGTTTTCCCTTCCTGTTGTAATTTAGAGACAGAGACTCCTCTGGTTATCTCATCATTACTTAGGTCTCCTCTTAGCCAGGGCTGCAAAACAATTTTATTCAGGAGGGGGAAAACAGACAATGCTGTTGCTAGAGCAGAGTAATCCTGAACTGCCCTCTAGTGTTTGACAAGCAGAGGAAAAGGACCTCAGCAGTACCTACCGAGCACGGGAGTTAGGAAAGCAGCCTCCGAGTCAGAACTTCCTAAACCTTAAATGCTGGAGGCTCCAAATGAGAAGAACAGTGAAAAAAACCCTGGTTATATGCACTTCACTCTCTCTTCCAGCACCCACTTTCTGCTGTTGTGAGATAGGATACTGGGCAAGATGAACCTCTGGTCTGAGTCTGACCCAGGAAATGACAATTCTTATGTTCTTTCTTAAGTGAGGCAAGACTCCAGTCCTCTCACTTCAGGTAATAGCACAGCAACTGAGTTAAACAGTGCAAATCAAAGCAAGCCAAATGAGCCATGTTGATGCCCCTATAAAAACTGTACTTAAGCACATGCCCGAGTCCCCCCAACTTTATAAGCAGATAAAGCATATATGTAAGTAGTGTTGCCAGATCTGGCAGTAGTGTTCTTAAGCTCCAGCTCTTGCAGTTAAAAAGATAATTATTTTCTACCTTGGTTCCAACATTAAAAAACATTGCATACATGATTTGAGTGCCTTCCTAACAACAAACAGGAGGGCAAAATGCCAAGAACCAAAAAGATATATTAAGCCTCATGATTTTTATTTTTTTGAGCCATGAGGGGTAACGCTTTTTGCATAGTTCGGAGAGCTGTTGGATAAGCTTTTGGGGGCCCTTCCTCCTTTGAGCATGACATTACTGTTGACATGGCCAATACAGGATATGAACTTTGATGCAAAACAACATTGGTAGACTCCCTCATCTATGACACTCTCTCATTTGGTTCAAAAGGGCCAATAAAAAGTATGTGTAAACATGCGACTCAAAAGGACAACAGGCGAGAGACATATTTCTCCATTTCCTTTGTGTTCAACAGCTTGTTGGGAGAGGTAGGGCTGTCCTAGGGGCAACTACAGAAAAAACACTGGGATTCATTTACAAGGCTTGTCATTTCCCATACAGAACAGTTTGAAAAGGGATTAGTGTTAAGAGGCAAGGATTTTTGTGCATGTTACTTTTTATTGGACCAACTGCATGGTGGGGATAGACTTAGACTAAGCTTTCCATTTCTAATACTGCTTAGAGGTATTCACCTGGGAGCAAGGAACTACAGTCCTTGGCTCTGGGATGGAAACACCACATGAGCACCTTAAACTGCAACCTGACTCATGCATGCTTATTCTTGTTCTCTCCCTCAGGCATACAAGAGAATTAAACCCAAAATTCCCACGTTCTGTAGTGGTGTTTCAGCTACTGGAGAAAAAAGGAGTATTGTCACCTCCACTTACAGTGCCCCTTTATTTCGCAGAGAGCCTGACCTAATAAACATGCCCTGAGATTGCTTATCAGAGTTGGTCCACTCAGGCAAGATAGCAGGATGAACTACTAGTTTACAGAGATTGAACCCGCAACCTTTAAACAGGCACTGAGCTGCTGTTAAGTCTGAAACATTGCTGGACACGCTGAGCGGCAGAAGTTTAGGCAGCTGAGGAACTTCAGATGTTGAACAACTAGGCATTTACAAAGATTTCAAATGCCTCCAATGTTAGGCAGCAACTGAGCGGGAGATCCAACTACAGTCCCTAAATTTAGGGCTTAGGTGCCCAAGTTCTGCCCCTAAATCTGGGTCTTCATCTCTTCAGGCCTCAGTCCCTTCATATCTAAAACAGGGAATCTAGCATTTCCCTAACATCACAGGAGTGTTGCTCTGAGACAGTGAAGACTGTGAGGGAACTGGGAGCTGCAATAGGGATGTTAATAATGGTGAGAGATTCAGGTTGCAGTCACCAACACACACACATCACTCAAATCAACAAAATGAATGAGCCAAGTCTCTTAGTAAAATAATCAAAGTTTAATCTTTAATCTATAGTCCATCCAACATACAAAACTCTCTTCTCAATTCAAATGACACATCTTTGCAGCTTCTATTGCACTAAGTATTTAAAAAACAAAACAGGTATTTGGCATTTGGTTTGATGATTGAGGCATGATCCCTGCAGAGTGCTCTGAGCTGGGAAGGAAGAGAAAAATTGTCATTCAGCTTATCCAAGGGGAAAATGAGATGCATCTGAAACACTGCTATGGATGCAAACATTGTAGATCACATGAAATTTCTGATAGTCAGGCACTGTATATAAGATAAGGCTGTTGAGAAGTCAACAGATGAATGGGCAGTCCTCTGCAGAGAATTACGGTATTGTCAGAAACACAAGAATAGGCAGTGCAAGAAATAGGGGGAGCACCTTCCTTCACACAGCAAACCCTGAAGAGCTTAGTTGCATCTGTGCAACTCCCCTAACTTGTCAGAATGTGACCAAGGTGCTTTACTTTGAATGAACTCTTCGCTTCAGAGATATTTTCTATTTAGATGGGTGTTGCACTGGAGAAAACGGGACAGATTCTCAACTGGCAAAGTTAGGCAGCAGCTCCACTGATGCAGGGAGTTATGCAGACCTCTACCACTGAAGCGTTTCTGTACATAAAAACAGGAATAGCATAAACAAATAGTATGAGCTTCTGATAGTTTGGGAAGGAGAACATCAGGGTCCAAGGATAATGACTCAGCCTCCAGCTTTCAAGTGCCAGCAGCAACCTTACCTGCCTAGCAGGCTTCCAAACCTACTCCTTCCAGTCTGCCACTAAAGAGCCACCTGCTTGATAAAACTGGCCCTGTATTCAAAGCCTGAGAACTGAAAGTCTCCGTATGTCATCACGAAATCTTGAACTATCTAGCCCCCAGCTAATATCAAGTCTTATTGCATTTTATACAAAGGTAGCCACCTTGACAAACCCGAAGACACCCAAGTAGCAGGCTATTCAGGATGGAGGTGGTATCTAGTGCCTACCTGGGAACTGAAACTCAAGCACCATAATAAAAGAACATAGTTTATCATCCCAAATTTCCATTCATGAAAAGGAGTTCCCAGAGAAACTATGCACAGGGATCCCCCCCAAAAAGATACAAATCAGAAAGGTCAGGCAGACCAGGAGCCTGAACCACAGCCAGCACAAAGCTTTGGGTCTCTCACACAGGGCAAGGCTATTTTCCTTGGCATGGACTCAAGAAGCGAATGTGGCTACTCTAACAGGAATATCAGCCCAGTACAATAAGAGCTCGTTTAATCCATTTACACGTCAGATTAGAGCACTTTCAATTGCATATTCAGTTTCAGATACCCTAAATAAGCAAACAAGGGTGTGATTCTCTCTCCACCTCTAGCAAAGACCTGACACCACTACACAGAAGGCAGTAACTTCCAGAAAAGAGCTCGGCTTTGCAGAATTGGTTGTGAAGGCAACTTGTGTGTTTATGATAGGAACTTTGTCACCCAGTGAATATATCTCCTTTGAGCACAATTATCTCCACAACCCCCCCACCTCACCCCACCCCAAGCTGGTGGAACAGGTAATCCTTTTATCAGCTTTGGCTCAAGAAAAGCAATGCGATTCATAGAAGATGCCCGAACATCCAATGCCTAACTGGCCAACAAGCAAACTAGCACTGTTGCTTAGGCCTATATTATTTATCTAGTCATTTACAGGACCAGTCTCCCATCTCAATATGAAAACAGGGTGGCACAAAACTAACTGGTACTATCCCCTACTATGCAACTGGAAGTAGCATCTTGCTAAGCTATTTTCTTCATTGTATTTATGTCAATGTCACAACACTGGTAACATCCACTTAACTACAAGCTGTCCCCAACCTCTGAGCATCCAACTCACTAGGCATTAGGATAGGAAAGTAGTACATCCAGGCACAATGCTGATGGATATTCACAACCACTTCTGGAGTTTGTGAAGCCTGTAGACAAGTAAACAATGACTTCTAATCTTTGGACGGGTCAGTAAATAGCAAAGCCCCAGAGTCCTAAACATAGCACCCTCTCTTTATGCAACAACTGGTCCATTCAGCTAGAATTATAGGACCACCTATTATCCATGTTTTCAGTTTTAAAAGTGCACCATCCAAGATGGACCAAGTCCAAAGAGGTTTTGTTCCCCACATATTTTAATGCCTTTTCCTCTACTCCCAAAATCAGTATCCATGAGAACAGATCCACTCAGGAGACCAAATTTCCCGCTATAACCCCTCAAAAGCTTTGTACAAACCTTGTTATACTTCAATGGTACTGTGAATTCAGAGCCTATTCATATTGTTTACAGCTAACAAATACTGGTCATAGGTTTCTTGCCAAAGGAAATTTTTATGATGGCTGGCACTAGCATTTAAGACTGATTTGAAAATAATGGACTTTTTGACATGTCAGATGCATCTCTGAGCAGCTGGGCTGTTTGCTATTGTATACACTACTGCCAGCTCTTTAGAGAGGAACCCAAAGACATTTTAGCTTCCAAGCCCACAGGGCTATTTTGTTTTTCTCCAGCCCTATTCAATATTGCTCATACTTATAGGCCAGGTCCATTTCTTTGATTGTTTCAAATGCTACACAGTAGCAGAGGAAACCAAGAACTGCTAACTCAGGTCTTGGCAGTTCAGTCAAAAGGGTCATTTTTAAAGTATTAAGTCCACACACATTCCAGTACTGATATGGGCTTTTCAAGGCACATATGTTCACCTTAAAAGAATCCTCCCTCACATGGAAGTTTTCATTAAGCTTTACTTTGAGTAATAGGGTGTCTCCTCTCTCAGTCTCTCTCTTTTTTTTTTTTTAACTTAGTTCTTCATGCAAGTCCAGGAACTTGATTGATGTTTGATACTATAAGCCATCATGTATCATGGACCAAATCCCACAACCTTTACTTTAGGCCAAACTCCCACTCATATAGAGGAAAATACCACAAGATCAGACTCTAGTGATCAATTATACTTCATGGTGTTTGGTGATCTTATCTAAGAGGAATTTAAGCTACAAAATCCTATGCTGGAAAAAGCTTGATTTATGAGGAGTGAATTGGGCAAATTTCCCAGCAATCAGTGCTACTTGGAAGCTTGTCCCCAGGACTTCTGAGCCATTGGCTAAAAGAATTTAATTTGGAGACTGAAGACAGTCAAGTTCCCTATTTGGACTCCAGCCCTCAATGCATGAGGCAGAGGATGAAATTCCAGATGTCTAAACACCAGCACATTTTTGTTAGCACTTAATAGAAATCTCATGTCTGCTGCATCGAGTACTACCTCATTAGACTATACTAGATTGGGTAAATCAACTCTGCAGTCAAAGAGTACACTAGTCTCCCCCTCATTTTATGCAAGTAATATTGTCAGAGAAGAGGGGCTTCATTGCTAGCAGATCAGGGTGCCCACAGATTTCTTCTACACTCACTTGGTGCCAAAAATATCACAGATCCAGCCAGCCCAATTCACCTCCAGGTACAAATCACCTCTAAAACAGTCAGCAGCATTTAGCAAATGGCTTAGTGGAACAAAAGCAAGAGCAGCTCTATCCAAACTACAACTTGCCATTCAGTTATGGTGTGGGGCATAAGGGATGACAAATCTTACATATTTTGCTATAGTGTTTGGCTGATAGTTTCGGTTTCGGAAAGGATTCCAAAAGTTTGTTCCAGTCACTTTAAAGAGAAAGAGAGAGAGAGAAAATGGGAAAGTGTATTCCTCAGCTGAAAACAGTTAACACTTCCCTTTACAGTAACTTAAAACAAGTATTCTTCCACGCTTGAAAGCAAATCTCATGTCAGGTATATAAGGAGATGGCTCAACGTTCACTGAACCACCTCCACATTTTCACTTCACTAAGCTTTGACCATCCCTCACTCACTGGCAAATGTTCTCTAATGTCCCCAAGATGCTCTTCCTGCAGCTGCAGAAAGCCAAAAAAGACTTATCACGCAGAAACTTTGAGTGGATGCCCACAAGTTTGTTTTGAAAAGTATGGCCTTCTCTCAAGTGTCAGTACTCTTCCTCCTCAATTCTGTTTCCCATTTGCAAGGAGGCCTAAACACGGTCACAGTCAAATATTCACAGCTGCAAGGGCCTTCACTAGAGTGACCTGCGTGTTTGAGTCTGTCTCATTCCGGTTGTTATTTGCATTGTTACTCTTGTTAGTCGAGGCTTTCTGACGGTGCCTTTCTTCTTGTCGCCTCTTCTTCTCCAGCCGCTGCAGCTCCTTCCTTTGTTTATTAGATACCTGCAAAGAGTCGAACAATAAATACAGTTCAAAGGACCTACATGCCATGCTCACCAGGGAAAGTACTGTCTTCCTTTATCAGAGACAGGCAAACAAGCTGATACTAAAGAACCACTGGTACAATGCCGTGGTCTCAAAACTTGTGATCCAAGCCCTTTACGTAGAAATAAAATCTATCTCTTTGAGGGAAAAAAGAAATAAAATCTACCCCTTTGGGGGGAAAAAAGGCCATGTTATTCTAACATGCCCATTACTTAGCAATAAATTCAGGAACTTGCTTTCTTGCAGCAATACTTTAAGTAATGTTTGAGAGATGAAATTCAGCCAGGGCTTCCCCCATATACTGGTACTCCACTCACCCCAAAGGGATCTGTGACCTCTCACCCCCATTTCCCACCCCACCTCCACACTCTTCCATACACTTTCCATACCTTTGGGAAATGGTTTTTGCTGGCTCGAGTCTCTTCAACAGGTCTAACCTGTGCCTTGTTGTTTTCTGTTCCACCTGGAGGTAAACCCTGATTTCCAAAGATTCTACTGCCACTCCCATTCTCCTCCCACAGGGCTGAGCTACGCGGCTTCTGACCTTTGGCCTGGGAACCACACTGCTCCTCTGCATCTACCGATACAAGAGATTTCGGTCAGAGATGCTCTAAGCAAGAGTGGATCATGCCAAAGTGTTACCAGATTTATCGTAGGCCGTCAGCCATGATTATATGTAGGGTTTCTTTGTAAAAACGTCAGTAACCCATCCATGAAGCACAACCCACTGCAAAGTAAAAAGAAGGACCCTGCACACAACGGGTCTTTTTTCCTCTTCGTAGTTTCAACCTGATTTCTATCCAAATGTCTTTGTAATAGTTTTGTGAAAAAGATACGAAGAGTGACAGGTGGCAGAAGAGAGACCAGCATCCCAACAGCAGGCTCAGGATGGATTAGGTTCAGTGGGGAGATGAGTGAATAAGCATTGGAAATCCATTTATTTCAGGGGCTGAATGGCTCAAGGGATTGGTAACTTGAACTCTTTAAACTCTGTACTATCACCACAAATCCATCCCAGATTGGTTGCAGTAACATGTGTTAAGTGTTTTTTTGTGAAAATAATTGTTTGTTTTACTCCAGTTCATAGCAGAGTCGCTAAAACCAGCTTCACAACTGTCATCATACTGAAAGCGTCAGCAGAGTCACCAAAAAATAACTGGAAGTGGAAGTTCACCCTCATCCTATAAGAGGTTATCCTTCTGAGCCATGGCTTACACACACTATTAAGACAGCCAAGAGAAAAATGTGTTCTGCTATATGAGTCTCGTGTTTAAGGAATGTCTCTAATGTGGTCTATGGGGCATTTTTCAAAAGGATAAAGGTAACAGATCTGCTTACTTACTGATTCTTTTCACTTCATTCACTTGGAGAATGGCAAATATTGCAGAATCAATATCGTAGTTCTCCACTTCTAGAATCTGACTTATTAAATGAAGATCCTATCCACAAGAGAGAGAGAAAGATGCACATGTATTGGAAAGATTCTGAACCACTGTTAGTGAGGACACTTGTACAGTTAGCTACACCATTCTGACTAGAAGTTAGTTTTGTTTCTGGAATCCCTGTAGATTTTTTTTTTGCTGTGAGATGGGAGACAACAGCAATAAGTCTGAGCTACACCGAGACATGGAAACCCAAAGATCATGGCAGACCAGTACAGTGAGCCAGGTCAAGCCTGCACATATACAGCCCTTTAGAATAACAGATAGTCCCTGACCTGTATCTGTACAGGACTAAATACAATGGGCCCTGTTCTCAGTCAGCTTGAAGGCATTATTAGCAGGAGCAGTGCAGCTGCTAAATACAGCCATTTAGTAACAATGGCCCAGGTTTGTCAAACTACCTAGTGATTTTGGGTGTCTTTCAGAGACCTCTGACAAGGGCCCCAGGTTCACAAAATGGAGCTCAGCAATATTTGAAAACCTGGCTCCTCTAGGAAATGGCAAAGTCAACACATAAATAAAGAAACAAAATTACTAGTCACAAATACAAGGGCCATGCTTCGCCTGTAATTAGCCTACCTGTATTAGCAAGTATATCCAGATCTGTGGCTGTGGCAGTAAAGCTGCTCAAGAGCATCAGCCAGTGAACCATTCTCAAGTCAATCTTCACGTAACAATGGGTGCTCTCTATTTTGCATATTACTCACAAAATACTAAATACTGACCGAACACCCAGTTGCATTGCGAACTTTTTGAATAGCATCCTCTACTTCATCCTCCACCTCCTCTTCAGATTCATCCTTCTTTGGCTCAATTTTCTCCTTTTTATTTGTTTCGTTTTTACAAAGCATCTACAATAACAAGCAAGATGCACATGGATTGGCACGGGTCAAGACAAGACCCCAGAGCATAGGAAAACACAGTCATTTTAAGATGGACAAAAGGAAACTAGTGCCAGCAGCAAAGTGACCTTAGCTATTATAATCTCAGCCTTTTTCCAATATAGGTCTTTGAAACCGAATAATTTTTTTACTGTTCTTTACACTGTTTCCCATAACTCTTATTAATACTACAGGATCACAAACATACGCAATAGTTAGATTCTCTGAAACTATTAACATCATTGCACACTGTGCAATTACATGCAAACTGATTCTTGCACAGCTCAGTCTAACCCTTCATAATGACAGGTAGAACAGGCTTTTGTGTAAGACTGTTACCTGTATTGACCCCCTCTTGATTTTCAATGTATACAGGTGTGCACACACAGTAGGCTGACATGGGGCTTACTCAGAGATACTTGGCCATCCTCTCAAATCAGAAGCAGGATTAGAATTCAGCAAATCTTGGATCACAGTCCAGTAAACTAAGAATGCTGTTGAAACAGGCTGCTAGGGTGGACAACAATAACTCTTTAGCTGTAAAACTGTAATTCTGGAGAGAGATTCTCTCTTTACCAGTGCTAAAAACAAGACACCGGTGAGAAGAATCACATGCCCACATCTTCAAATTCCACAGCTGACTTCACAGGTCATTCTGTCACCACCAACCTCTGTTTGAAGATTTGCTGGAGCTTCAGAGTTGTCATTGATTCTCCGTACGCTATCATAGTGTTCTCCATGCCGATAGGCAATGTGAAGCTCCCTCACATTGCTTTCATCTGTGCCTCTGATCTAAAGAAGATAGAAATATTTTCAATGAGAACAGAAGTTGCACCAACTTTAGCTCCATATTCTGAAGAGCGTTTGATCTTTCCAGTAGTGCATAAGAACAATGCAAACATTGCCCTGAGAAGCTTCTCAGGTGGCTAATGAGCACTGTTAAATTAGGTGATGTTAACAAATCCCCCAAACATACCAAAAATAGTATCACCCATAATATACAAACTGTGGTGCTGGGAAGCAAAATCAACGCTCAATTCTTCCAACTTTAGAAGTGTAGTGCTGGTAGATTTAATCTTTAAGTAACACTGGCCAGGAAACTTATTTTAAATTTCCATTAAAACCACTTGCAACACTTTTAATCTTCTAAAATTTCTCACAAAGAGTGCTTTAGTTCCCTGGCAACCTCCCTAAATTTTTAATGAAAAGAGAAAGTATCACAATAAAGTTCCTATTCCTTTTAAAAGACATTTTTCCTTAAAAATGGTAAAATACAGTTAGGCAGTATTTAGTTAAGAGTGGCCAGCTAAGACCTCACTATTTTGGACAAGAATTGCTTTAAAAAAATCTTTCACAGGCTTGACAGGATGGCATTCATAAAATCTGCAACAAGAGATGACATTTTCTGGAGTTAACTGTAGATTTGCAAACCCAGACAAACGTCAATTGTGGAAGTCAGGTAACTGAATTTCAGAGGACTGTTTACAGCCCAATGTTCATCTACTACGTCAGTTCAAAGTTTAGCAATTGTCTACCCAAAGAGTCATCTGTATTTACTGATGGAACAAAATGTTAGGATAACTCCTTTATCGGGGTGTCTGGATAAATGAAATTACTTACACATTCATATAAAACATTGCTTAATGTCTCCACTCTTGCAATGAAATATAGAGAATTAAACTGATGTTTTCATAACTGAGTCTTTGTAAACCTGTCTTACTCACCTGTCAACTTGGAGTTTGGAGAATGGAGGCCTGAGTTACAGATGACTCCCATCACCCAAAGCAACACAAAGAATGATTTAAGGTTCTTGTGTGGTTTAAGGCTCTGCAGTTTCCCAATCCTTTCAGCTCTTTGAACCCAGGTCTTTATAGCTAAAGATATTTACCACTCACCTTTAAACTATATCCACTCTTGTGTACACATTTGTCCTGCTAATCATTTGAGATCTCAAATACAGGTTCTTTCCATTTATTTAAATTTTTTAAACTTGTTCACCTTCAAGTTTCAAGTCAACAACTTCTATTTAACTCTCCTTTCATGTTTATGGAAGTCAGTATGTTGGATGGGAACATGATTAAGTTTTTATACTTCATCAGCCTGACAGGTGGTTGCCATTATAGGAGCACAGGCATGCAGTTCCAAAAGCAGATTTTGCCATTTTCCTTGATTTCCTTCTTTGTGGCGCTAATTCTAATTTAGCAAGGCCTCCATGTGAGCTCTCCAGTAACTTACACGAGCCGTAAATCAGAGGTTTGCTGCAGGGAACATGCAACTATGTGCAGAAAGCAACCACATCACAGTTTTACCCAGCAAGGAGGTATTAAGATGCTAGTTTTCATGTGGAAATGGACTGATTTATTTTGCTCTCATTAGCAAAGGAAAATGACCAAAGCACTGATGGAAACAAAGCAAACCCTTTAACTCCACGGGTACAACAGGCAACTCAAGAAGCCTTTCTTTTTTTAAAGTAAACCAAGAAAGCTGATCCAAAACCCAAGGAAAGCAATAGGCAGAACTCACTGATGTTAATAAGCTTTGGATCAGATGACAAATGCATTAAGTATTAAGCTGAGTTAAAAGCCTCAAACTCTTACTCGACTCAGATTTTTTTTTCCACCTGGTTGCTTTGCATTTAAGGGTAATTCTTATAACACTAAGGACTCAAGCAGGACAAGGAAAGTGCATATCTGTAAAGGCAGCCCCTATGGAGGAAGGTTGGGGCAGAATGATGGATGCGAGTGGACTGTGTTCCCCCTACCTTGATTTATATGCTTTGTGATTAGGGACTTCCATCACTAGGGTTATTAACTTAATCCCTTTCACCAACATTGCATTCAGGCATGCAAAACTTGGGCTCTCATAAGCCCTGTAATTATGGCACTGAAAAGGTCAGTGGGCAAGGGAAACAGCTGTAGGTTACTGAGGTGACACACAAAGTACAGATAAGAGCACATTAACTTGAATATCCAGTTCAAAACAATAATGCAAGTAAGATTTCTATGAATTCCGGCAGAGCAGTTACCTCTGTATGCTCTGTGGGGTCAAGAAGTTGAACATTACTCCCACTGACTTGTTTTCACAATTGTCAAATTTAACATGGAACAGAGCTTTTCTTTAGCATGAGGGACAGTTAACCTGGTTCTTTTATGGTTCTGAAGTCTATGCAATAGCATACTAGAGTATGCTAAGGCAGGGACAGGCAATTATTTTGGGCACAGGGCCGCTTACTGAGTTTCAGCAAGCCATCAAGGGTTGCATGACAGACAGCCCAGCGCAGACTAATGTTAATTTTCTAAATTTTTTAGGGGCCGCATGGGCCTGATAGAATGGCCTGGCGGGCCACATCTGGCCCCCAGGGTGAATTTTGCCCACCCCTGTGCTAACACATCATTAAGACCTTCAACATGTTTCTTCTTTGATGTCTACATAGATGTCAAACCAAAAACTATGCCATTCATTGTGCTGGCTGTGAAGTGAGGCAACGTCTTTATAACCAATGAGACATAACAGATGAACCATCCTGGACTGAAGTAGCCTGCTCACTTGCTGCACCTCTGAACACACAGAGAAAACTTTCTAAGTGACTGCTTTTCCAGTAGGAACACACAAATGGTAGGGACCTGCTAGGCCACCAAATGCAGTCCTAAGCTACCACAGACCATGATATTCTTTATGTCTCAAACTGATCAAACTGCATCTTAAAATCAGTTTGCATTTTTGCCTTTACTAGCCCTGTTGGAAGGCACTTTCAGTAAATTTCACTGCCCAGACGGTTAGAAATTAGCTTTTTCTCCTGAAATTGATAAAGAACTAATTAAGCTTCACAAACAAGATCCCCATCATTCTCTACATTGTTGTAACAATCCCACTTAAAACTCAACAGCGCTGAAAGCCTCCACCAGACTTACCTCAGTCTAATCTGAAAGCAGCTACCAGTATGCATAGATCTCACACTTAGTGGTATAAATCAACTTTAAGGAAGTTGTGTCAGCTTGAGGGAGAAGGATCTGCTCCAGCATATTCACATTTCATACTTTAAACTTTGTTTTTGCCCCAATTAAAGTTCTTTACCTCATTTACATAATTAAGGAAGAGTGGGATGCTGAAGTCATTCACAATTATGCCAAGACTAAAATCTAAGATTCAGGATTCCCTTTTAAAAATACATTAAATATCAGCTTGGTACCCAAAAACTTGTCTATAAACCTCCCAACATGCAGTCAGTCCAACAAAAGGTATCACCCGCATAAATCCTTGCCTTGAATTAAACAACAGTAAATTTTAACACTATCTAGACTACCCAGCAAAAAGCAAGGCCAAATTAGGAAAGCTTAGCTTTGATTCTTACCTGCCACAGTGGAGCATTGAGCTGATGAATAACTACATTCATCTGATTATTCCTTGCAAATGCCACAATAGCATCATTGCCAGCAAAAGTGCCAGGCTTTGCCAAATTGGAGACTAGGGAAAAGATGAGAACAGATATAGAAGGGGTTAGGCACTTGGCTGCCACCTGCAAACACACCTGAAAACCACAACCTGAGCAACAACAGAAAGCAAGCCCTACCAGCAAGCATGCCATTACCTATTAGAAAGTGGCCAAGATAAAAGATTAAGTGGTCTTGGATCACCATCTCTAGCAGAACAGCTTCCCCTAAAACCATGCATGGTCATCAGCTCAGCTGTTGGTCTGAGTACACAGCAGTCTTCTCTCCATCTTCCAAACAGTTTCCCACGTTACTCAGTGGTTTCTACAGGCTCTCATAGCAAGTCTATGTAGGGCTGTTTTTCTTTTATCCATGGTTAGCATTATTCAATGCAACCAATATCAACCTTTCAATTTTGATACCACACTAAAGCCGATAATTTTAGGATGAAAATTTCAGAGGAACCCAAGGGAGTTCGGCAGTCAATGCCCACTTGGGAGCTAGGCACTGAACTTACTTAGGCTTCATTCAACTATCCCAGCTTTTTGCTTCTCCACACTTAACCTCAATTTGAATATACTCCAAGGTCAGGCAAATGCTCACCTCTCTAGCATCCCATTATTCCCCTGAAATTTGTTGGTAGAGAAAACTGGCATGATATAACCAAATGACATTTAAAGAATGAAGAGAGACTCTTAATATAGGTTTGGGCCACAAAAATAGCCTCTTCTATTAGTATCCCACCAGAACTGTACCGTGCTTCTCAAAGGGAACGTCATCTTCCACAAAAGGTTCAAAATCTTCCCGCTGTTTTATCATGTAATCCACTGTTTCCTGGCGGTGTTTGAGGTGGTTCCGGGAATGTCCCTCCAGCTGGTCACCAAGTGCTCGAAACAAACAATTGCTACAAAAGAGAAGATTTCCAGTTAGCCTGTTTCAAGTGTATTTAACACTAGGAGAAGTACCAGATTAATACCGGCATCCTCAATTTACCAACAGAAACACTACAGTGTAATCTTCCCTGCACCTCAGACCTGTAGCAATACGGGAATGAGTTTGTTTCCACTCAATGCAAAGCCTCTCTACTGAATTGCAAGCAGCAGTAAAAACTGCATTTCTGTTGCTAAAATAGAAAACTCTGGGCAGACAAAAAGCAAATCTGCGCACACCACACTCCCTTGTACGGGGCCAGAAAACCACCCCAAAGTGAATGGGATTTGGACACCACCCTGTTGGAAATGCCAGTAAAACAAGGGTGCAACAATGAGTGAGAGCCTAAATGATCATCATCAAAAGCTTGTTAATGCCATTCTTCTAACTCCCTTCATAGGCCCCATCTCCTACTCTTCCAGGTCAGCAGTTTGATTAGTGCTTCAGGGAGGGACTAGGGTGCTCACAGCTGGAATTTTGCTTAGGATGGATCAGAAATTCTCTAATATGACTTAATCTCTTCTAGGAATTAGGTCACTCAACCTGCCCCACCTTAAGCAAGTAATTACTGTGACAATCTCTCTAGAACATTCAAGGGGACTAAATGATTCACTCCTCTTTTAAAAAAATATGAACTTTCTCAACTCAATTCAGTCTATAGACATCATTTGGTCTTAAATAAAAATGGTAGCTGTAGTATTAGCTCTAGTATGTGTTACAAAAGTTAGAATATTTCATATCCTTCTACGTATTCAGTATTATTCAAAATGCAAAAAGCAAGTATAATGGGTGGGAACACACCAGATACTAAAAGCCAGACAGACACGTGACAGCCAGAGGCCAACACAAAACAGGAGGGTGAGGGCACCCATCACAGCCTCTACTCCAGCTGCTGGAACAGAAAATACGACTCCGATTCGCAAAGCTGTGCTGTTCTAGGACCCTGTTCAGAGGTCCCCTCTTCTATATTTGTCTCTAGACAGTAAGTCTGGCAGAACTGAAGGCTGTTTCTCCTCCCAGGCATCTTCTGGCATCTCCCCCAAGTATCTTTTGGAAGGAAGAAGGAACATACTTTCCACCTCTAGTCCAGAGTTTCTGATAACTCCGGAGGGGTCTCTGCTCCCCTGCCCTCCACTATGCATGGACTTATTTAGTCTCTTCCTGCTTTTAAATCAGCTTAGCAACTTGCAACCTCAGACTGAAACCAGAACCATTCTTGCCAGCTCCTCACTTGCCAGCCTAGCTCTGAATAGCAAAACTAAACTTACCAGTGCTTCACTTTGTATGACTATTGCTCACATTGCTATAGCTCATGCTGTAGGTCCCACACGTCTTACGCTCACAGAGGAAAAGCTTCCTGCTCACCAACGGACAAGTGATTTTCTGACTCCATCGACACAGAGAGCTCTATTTACCAAGTACTACTGAAACTAGCACGTTCACCTTCACACTGCTACACAGATTCACCTCACCTTTCAATTTACCCTGCAATGGCATCATGTTGTAGTATAATTGGAGGGAACAAAGTATGGCCCACTAATAACCTCTTCAAAGTCAACCTAGGGATACCCATACTGGATCAAATGAACCAGTGCATTCAAAGGCTCTTCATATTTTACATACCAGAAACAGAAGTGAAATACCGAGTCTGCTACAGTCTTCCTTACTTCAAAGGCAGGGCAGTGTGGCTTGACAGCCATCCAGAGAGGTGCCACACTGCCCTGCCTTCTGCCTAATGTCAAACTAGCCTAGCTAATCCGCTCTTCTCTTCCTTACTTTGTTAGATTCCTTCCCAATTTAGTCTAATTCACACATCACAATGAACACATTTGGTCTTACTGCATTCAGGCAACCTTGGGACATAACTTCACATGCTAACTGTTCACAGGCTGTTTAAAACCACAGCCTGGGACACAATTACATCAGCACTGAAAATCCAGGATGTGTCACCCCTCACAAGGTTTCCTGTGAGGTGTGTTCACTTTGGCATCTGGCAGAGATAGGACTGCACTCCCTGAAGCCCCAGGCTCCCTTCTGCCTCCATCCTGTTCAACTGCAAGCAGGGGGGTGTCTTTTTAAACATGGTTTGAGGGGCAGCAAATCCTTCCCTCAACTTTCATGCATGTTTCTGGGGAGCAGCAGGGATGCAGAAAGAGAAGGGGGAGCACGAGTCAAGACACAGCATGTGCTACAGGCAGGGCAGGTGCACTGCAGAGGCACTGGGCACAGAAGCAGGAAGGAGGCAGGTCTGGCACAGTGTTGCCAGGTGGATGATAATTACCGTATTTGTATGATAATTTCAACCCCTGTACGATCCATAATAGTAAAAGTGTTCAAAAAGTATGATAATTTGAGGTAGCTCATTCATATAGCATATGCAAAACGCAAGTCACTCTCAGAGAGTCTGAATTGACTTGGGGGTTTGCTGCCACACTTTCTTAGGACAGCTGGCATCAAAATAAAGAAATGCCTCAGCTTTGATGACCCACTTCTCACTCACTCACTGGTATCTTACAGCAACCAATAGAAAGTAAAGAAAACAACAACTTATTTGCAGACTTATTTCCATTTTTTTTAAGTTACAATAGTTTTTCAGCAAAGACAATCATTTTTGAGCTCCCAATATGATAATTTAATATTTAAGACCTGGCAACACTGGGCTGGCACTGCACTCGGGGTACCCAGGAGGGGCAGAGGCAGGCTGCACCCTGGCCCACACCTGCAGTGGGGATGCACACACTGCTGGGCAGCACAGGGAGGCTGTGATGGGTTGCCAGGTCTTAAATATGAAATTATCATATTTGAAGCTCAAAATTATTCCATTTGTTGAAACCTACACGGAAAAAATATGTAAATAAGTCCTCTTCTTTACAGGCAGTCCTCGGATTTACGACACAATTGGTTCCTGAAAATGGTGTCTTAAGTTGAAACGCTGTAACTCGGAACCCATCTTCCTCTAGGAAACAATGTTATAAATTGGTTCCTGAACCAAGGCCCGATACCCCGTTTTCACCAAAAATAACCAAGAACTTTGTACTCAGTCAATTATAGATGAGTAACATTAGTGTATTTATAGCGTAAATAACAATCATATTGATTTGGAAAGACTTCTTTGAGGTGACTTTGCTGGACTTTTTGAAGGGTTCTCGGCTGGAGTCTTCTCAGGAGTCTCGGCTGCAGGTTTTTCTGGAGTCTTGTCGGCTTTCTTAAATAATGTGTCCAAGGAAGTTTGGACAGACGTTCTCCAGGGAGATGGGTGACAGCAACTTGTTCTCTGTCATGGCGTCACATCGGATCAAGCGTTGTAAAGTCGAAACACGTCAGAAAGTTGAAACACGGTGTCCATTTATAGACGTCGTAACTCGAGATGTCGTAATTTGAGGATTGCCTGTACTTTCTATCAGTCGCTGTAAGACACCAGTGAACGGATGAGAACTGGGTTCTCCAAGTTGAAGCATGTCTTTATTTTGAGGCCTGCCATCCTCACACAGTGCTGGCAGGAAACCCCAAAGTCAGGTCAGGCTCTCCGAGAGTGACCTGGGTTTTGTATACGCCACATCGTAGGTTTTGAGCACTTCTACTATTACCAATCGTACATTCTCCAAGGGTTGAAATGACTGTACGCATACAATAATTATTGTACAACTGGCAACACTGAGGTGGGGGCAAGGGGCCAGGACATGGCACTGCACGGGGGAAGGCTACCTAGTGGGGGGAGGGGCATTTCGGGAGGGATACCTCCGGGGGGGAGGGGCACCGGCGCTCACCCGTCGCCCGGCACCTCGCGCAGCCGTAGGCCCAGCGCCTGCAGCTGGTTGGTGAAGCTGACGAACTCCTGGGCCGCTGCCGCGCCGCCCTCGGTGGGGGCCCGGTTGCGGCGCTCCTTGGCCAACGCCCGCCGCGCCGTCCGCTCGTCCCGCCTGCGCTCCATCTCCGCCTTCTTGCCGCCGCCCGGCCGGGCCCGCACCGCCTGCTTGCGCGACATAACCCCGGCCCTGACCCGTCCGTCGCACTGCGCATGCGCCGCAGCGCCTCCCCCCCCCCCCCCCGCTGTGTGCATCATGTGACCGGCGCGACCATAGAGATGCCCAAGAGGGGCAAGAGCGGCCGTCGGTCAGCCATGCCCATGGAGGGGTGGGGGGATGAGAAGGCTGCAGCGAGGAGAGGAGGGGGAGGCAGGTAGGGAGATGTGAGGGAGGAGGGGGAAGAAGGGGGATGGGATAGAAGAGACTGGGCCTGGGAGGCATGAGTAGAGGAGGGAGAAGGTGTGATGAGTTGATGTTGAGGGGAGTTGGCAGAGGAAGGTGCCAGTTCTCATCTTTATTCCTAAAATATTTTTTCCCTTATATATATATTCCACTTTACTGTCTCCTTGTATCACTCTTGGCTTCTGGAGTGTAAAAGGGCCTCTGTCCATAAGAGTCTCTCTGCTTGGCCAGGATTTAATGAAAGATTTGTAATGCAAAATTGTGGCTCCCTCTGCCCATGTCCTCTGATACCTATTCTTAGGGGGGTTGTTGCAGCTCTTCCCCTTTAGACCTTGCTTTGCAGCTGTGAACCAGTTCAGGGGCCGGTCGTCGTGTGCTTCACCATTGTGAGATTGGTACAAAGAATAGTTTGATAGAATAACAGATTCACAATGCTCAAATGAGAGGAAGATTTCAGATGAAACTGTCCATGAGATGGCAGCATCATAATATAGTTTTTGATGTGATGCCATGATACTGGTGCTGAGAAGATAAAGTAATTGCAGTTATAAGCAGAGTTGGAATTGTGGATCATTTGTGTTTGTGGGGTTTTTTTGGAGGTTTGAGAAGCAAACTCAGAACAGGAGATTTGATTTCTACCGGCAAAATGCTGTCTTGGTTGTGATTTTGTTCTGTTGCTTGATTTTACTGGGGTTGTAAATCAGGCCCTTAACTTAGTATCACTTCTTTAGTTAATAGAAATGGAGCGCAGCAGTTAAGCAAGTGTTTAAAGTATTTCTTGAATTTTACAAATCGGATATGTACAAAACTGCACCTTTAGAAATTGTTCCTCATGTTTAAAAAATGTTGAGTAAGGGCCACAAAACCTGAACAGGTCTAAGTATATATTATTCCCACAGTGGCATCCTTTTTGCAGCATAAATATTTCTATGTATACTGGCCCATCCCTGTTAAAAAAAAGTGTAGCTGGAAGTCTTCTGTACAGTCTAGTTGCAATATACAGAGTCAGTGCTAGAGTTTGATGCCATGAAATACAAAGCCTAAATGTTCAGCCCAAAATTTACCTGGCTTTGTTGCCTTGGTGGAATTAATTTTATCTAGTTCATTTTTTTAAATTTGTGTAATTGAGTCTGGGAAAACAAGTCGGAGCAGTTGTAAAAAAGAGACCTGCTTCCCTTTTCTAGCAAACCAGTTGATGTTCTGCAGAAGGCAGCCTCTTCTCCTGCTATGTATTGCTGGCTCTGGGCAATTTTTGTTTTAATGTTAAACTCCGCCGCACACATTCATTTGGAAGGGCTCTCAAGGAGACTTGCTTCCCAGCAAACTACTTTGTTTTGATGCTGTGGTCTTATCCCTGTTAAGCTTCCCTATAAAGGAAGCTATCTCAGCTAGCTGGTATTCTTCCCCTCATAGACTACCTAAGCAGCACCCCATTCTCCTACCCAAGTGTCAAGCTGTGCTTTTCCCCTTCTCTACAAACATTTGTCACTTGCCTGAGTCCGTATACATTTTCTCACTTTGAGGGTTACAGATAGGTAGGGCTATCTCTGAAAATGCTACCCTTTCAGGAAAGCTCATGAAGAGGGTGCATCAGTAAGAGCCTTGATAATAAAAGATGAGAGGCTGCATTTAACGGTGGGCCATTTGCTATTGTGATCCTTTTCAGGGAAACGGATCATTTCCATAAGCACCATCTATGTGCTAAAACCTTCTCCCATAATGAGGAACTGGGCAAGAATCCCAAAGGTCACAGTGGATGGCTGTCTTTTGCTTCCCCAGAAAGACATCACTCCAGGAAGCCACCTCCTGTAGGAAGGGGGTTTGATTTTAAAAAAAGGCTTTCTGCAGTTTGACATCAAGCTCTCTGCAGGTTACCTTTAACTGTACAGTCATTCAAACCACAAAGCGGAGAATGTATCAATCTTTTTTTTATGGTGTGCCCAGAGCTTTTATAATCCATGTTAAGAACTGTGGGCGATAAAGGTATAATTTTGATAGACAGTCTTCCCTACCATGCTGTGCCATTCTCAGCAGAATTCCCCAGGAAGCATTTATGGCTGCTGTGCAGCCTTTAGTGCTGCACACAGAGAATGAGAAAAACACAAGAACAGAACGGGCGGCTGAATCTGTCTGAGTCCAGTCCCCAAAATGCATTGGCTGGGGAGGTCACAAAAATGTTGCTATTTTTTCTGTTTAGTTCTGGAGGGACTTTCTTTCATATAAAGCACTTCAGCTGAATCTCTTTTTCATGCTTTCTTGCTTTCCCCTTCTTTTCTAGCTCTTTCTCCTCCTTCTTCTGTATTTGGCCCATTAACTACTTTTCATCTCTCCAAATAATCCTCTGCTTAACTCCATGTTCTCCATGGGACTCAGCTGAAGTCAAAGGAAAGATTGTTTTCAGTGGCATGAAGGTCAGATCCCCAGATACCTGTTTGATTCTTCTGTCCCCTTCTTTCTCCCTTCTGCTTTGTTTCTTTTCCCCTTTTTACTTTTTCTATCTCAGGAATAATTAAATGGCAGGCTTAGTGTTTCTGGTTCCTTTATGCTTTTCATAGCTGAAAATGGATCGACCATTTTCTTATCCAGTAGACAGACTTTCTGCACTTTAATTCCTGATCCTGGAGACCAAGCATTATATTACAAAGACATATGATAGAAATCTGTTGAATAGCCCCATTATAGTATAGATTATATTAAGGCTACTGCAGAGTTTGATGTTGTTATGTACACTAGTGCACAATATGGAGAATAGTGATATGGGATTTGAAAGCATAATCCTTTGGCCTGTCAGTGGCCACTACTTGCTAGACCACTACCATTACCAATAGCTCCACCTTAAACAAGGCTAGATAGTGGATTCAGGGTGCAACATTTTAGGCTGGTGCCAAAGATGGATTGGTAGTTCATGACCTGTATTTTAGGCTTCCTCCTATGGAAGCAAAATGGTATTGATATGGTCTTTGGGTTATAACAGGTGGGAGGAGCTGTAGACAAAGAGCATGTGCGTGTCTCCCTATCTACATGTATGTAGAAGTATAGAGGTATAATATATAAAGGAGGGACCTTCATCCATCATCTGCTTGGTATCCCAACAAAGCATGATCAGAAACTGTAGCGATCAGCTTTTCTGCTGCTTTCAAACCTGGAGGCTATCGATTCAAACAGCATCTGGCTATCCACGACTTGTGCAAGTCAGTGCTGTTCCCAAATTAATAATTCAATCATTCCATCTATTTATCACCCTTGAACTCTGTACTTTATTTATTGCCTTGTTTTCATATTAGACCTATGTGGACTTTAGCAGGAATTGTCTGAGATTTTCTGGACTGATGCCTTCCAGCTGAGTCTGCACCTGATTGATTTCTGGTTCTCTTTGTCTAACATAAGTTGGAGTTGTCTGATGGACCCTAAGAAAACACTCGAAGTTGGGAAGAGGTAATTGAAGTGGGGGAATTAAGAGTTCCCTTGAAACGAGCTAGCATTTGCACCTCAAAAGTGCAGTCTTCCATTCCCAGCGCAGTGCAGGAATAGCAGCAAAATAAGGTTGCCACTTGTGATTGTGTCTTTATGGATTTTCAGCTCCTATTTAGCAGGCCAAAGAAATTTTGGGAATATCTGTTACAAGGACATGTTTAATAGGAGTCTGACAGCTTGTGACCTTATTTCTGTTCTGAGTTCTATCATCAGCACTCTTTTCTTCCCTGTCAGTGTAACAAATTCCTGGGCTTTCAAAGCCCAGTCATAATAAGAACCAAGACAAGGTGCTCTTTGGGATCCGGCACATTGGAATTAGTACATTAGACATAGCCATGAGCCAGCGGTAGCTCTGCACCCCTGACGGAAGCATTGATCCCTTCTGAATCGTAATGTCCTCCCTGCTTCTGTCTTGTTCCAGGAAGTTATAACTTGCTGCTGGTCTGTGTCATCAGTGAAGTATGAAGCTCCTCTTCCATCTCAGTTGATGTGCTTGGGAAGTAGAACCAATGCTTCACGCTTCCAGTCCACTGCCAGCTAGTTAGTCCTGGAGTGGGGAGTTAGTAGACATGCTGTGCCTTCTTGTACACCAGGAGTCAGGATCTTGTTAGCCCTTCGGAGAGCTTAAGGAGTCTTGTACCTCCCTTGCCCGTACATGGAGTCTGCATCAGAGTGTAAGTATGGAGCATGGAGAACTCACTAATTTTTCTGTTTTAGAGTGTGTCCAGTGGAAAAGGAATATTAGTGAATCAGAAACAGGCACCCACTTACTGTAGCAGTAATTAATTTACCCAAGGTTTTATAGAAAAGGTGGGTTTTTGCCACCAAGATATATAGGCACTGCATGGCTCTGGAAAGCTGAGGGAACAGTATAGTAAACCACACACTGCCAAAAGCTAACAAATGGTAAGAGAAGAGTAGTTGGCATGCTGGATTTGCTTGGGAGGAAGGATTTTGGGTAGGGTTTCTTTTTTTCCCAGCGTGTGTTTCAAAATAGGACATGGATGGGCAACCCATCCCACTTCAGAGTTTCTGTTTTTTAAATAATCACAGGTCTAGGCTTTCACTTCATTTCTTTGTTTCTCCCTGCGAACTCAACTGGGAACAGTGAGCTAAAGGATAATCCAAGTTTAGCAGGCTACTTGCCTCTGGATGACCTTGATGTATTAAAATGTCCCAGTGGTGGGATGTAGTTTCTTTTCTGTATCACTTTTCTGTCCCCAGTTCCTGGCAAATGTCAGGAGTCTGGTGTTTTCCACTGTGGCTCAGAGGACTTATTTCCTCTGTTCTCTGAGACCATGCAGATTCAGAAACCAGCTCTACAACAAAATCACTCCTCCAGCTAAATGGAGTTGCTCCTGACTTACACAGGTGGAGAAACAAGCCTCTACTTTTACGTGCAAATGAGAATTACTGAACCCTTTGACCACAGGAGCAGAAAAGGATCTCCAAGATGCAATTCTGTAGCCTACTAGCTTACAGGAAAACTCCTACTCTTCCTCAGCAAAGGACACCAACCTCAACTCACCCTCACTCACCTGCCTTGGCTCCCTGCCGGAAACTGTCTTACCTCATTCCAGTTTCATATGCTCCTCTTTGCTCCCTACTGCTTCTCTGTAGGAGGGAGGTGTTGAAACACAGTAGCTGGGGAGTCAGAACACTTGGGTACACTTAAGGATACAGGCTTTGTACAGTGTGTTTTCTATATGTAATTCTGACCTCATTTGGTCTCCCAGGGTTACTGAACCTTCCCTTCCTTCCTCACTTTTTCCCAGCTTCTTCCTGAGTTTTCTGTATTTTACCAAAAGCATGCAGAAAGAATTTCAGAGGAAGAATGTTTCAGTTCAAGAGACTTATGTATGGGGAGAGCTGCGTCAATAGCCCAAGAGAAGGATACACTTGTGAGTACAAGCTGTTTCTGCTGACCCCCAAGAAAGAGGGAGTATGGTCTCTTGGTTAAGACATGGATCAAGGAGTCAGTTAGTGGGCTTATTTCCAAGCTATGCTAGACTCCTTGTATGAACCTTGGTCAGCATTTCATCTCCCTGTGCACTGTTTTCCCCATCTGTAAAAAGGAGAACTTCAAAAGATTTCCTTGCCTCCCATGGATAGTACCAGGAAATTTGTTAAATACTAGAGAGGTTTTAGACTGATGGAGCCCATATAAAAAGATGGGAAATCAATGTTGGGTATTTTTCACTGTGGCTTAGTAGTGAATCTCATTCGTTATGCTGATCTATAGTTGTACACAGAGAGTATGGGCATCTGAACCAGTCACCCAAGCTAATCTAGGGTAGGAGTTTACAGTGCACCAGCTACTCCAACCACAACTGCTGGTGTGCCAGCTGTTACCTCACTAAAAATGAAAGATAACCTTCATTGAGGGCTAAGCTATCAGGGATCAGCTTTCCCTTACCGTAGCATAAGAACATATATATGGGCAGTTATCATAGAACAGCTAACACACTGCAGATTTCACTCCCTTCCCTTATTGCAAGGGAACTTCTTCATGTATTCATGTCCTGAGTTTTCCACTAGCTGAGCAATGCCAAAGAAACACCAGTCTCTTCCCAGAGAGCTCACAGCTGGCTATGATGCACTGCTGTGCAAATGCAATTGTTTTCGTAAGTGGAGGGAGGGGACTCTGCCTTGTAGCTTTATGAACTCACAGAGGGTGAAAAAGATACTTTTCCTCTGATGACATATGTCCTAACCATAACATTTTTCAGTTGTATGATAGCATTCATATGAGGGCCTCAGAGACCTTTAGAGAGGTATGTTTAATAAGTGGTCTTTACCTCAATTTTGCAGATGGAGAAACTAAGGTATAGAGAAGCCAAGCAACTTACTATGGCCACACAGCCTGTTACTGTAAGAGGTGGAATTAGCACCTAATTTTCTTGACTTCCAATCTCAGGCTTTGTCCTCAAAACTTCCATGTCTGTTGTCACTAACAATGCCATCAGTCAACACAAAAATCCTTCATCTCTGTCTTGTTCCAGCACAGTCATATTTGGGGATTAGCTGAAGCTGTCCTCAAACTATGTGCTAACGTTGTGATGATGATAGTGCTATTATCCCAGTCTGACTACCAGAGCTGGACTTGTAGTTTCAATTTGCTAAGGCCATAAGAGTTGCTTCTGGGGTGGATTGCTCACTGATGTTATCGAGAATTATAAACTATCTTAGTTGTTAAAGATCTGTGTTAATCAGTAACTTGTCTCCGAAAAACGTCATTACTGTCACAGAGTACATTGTGCTTAAGCCAACTGTCACCAGTCAATCACATCTGTAACAGGAATAAAGCACCATATAAAAGGAGCCGGAGAATCAGCAAACTCTTTAACTGAGCAAAGCAAAATTGCATCAAGATCTCTCTCCATGGAGGGACCAACTAACAAGCTACACTTTGAAACTGAATCAAACTCTCTTGGACCCATGCTTGCAGAAGTGGGCAGACTGGCACCCACTGAAGAACATGCTGCTGAAATGGAAGGACTAGGGTCCTTTTCACCGTCAGACACAAAACTAGACAGTCCACATGCCACTGAATCGCCAGAAGCAGAAATGGACTGTCCATCCTCTATTAAACCTCCAGCCACAGCAATGGATACTCCAGACACCTCTAAATTCTTAGTGTCAAATGCAGACTATCGTCGTTCATCCAAAGCATCGATTGCAGACATGGACTGTCTAATCTGCTGCAATAGGTACAATATTTACCGGGTACCCAAGCTCCTGGCTTGCCAGCATGCCTTCTGTGCCGTATGCCTCAAGCTCATTGTTAGGAGTGAAGACAGAACCTGGATAATTACTTGCCCTCTGTGCCGAAAAGTCACTGTGGTATTTGGAGGGCTTATCTGCACCCTCCATGATAAAGAAGACATTCTAAGCCGTTTGGAAAGCCCTGATACGAACACTGAGATGCAGCTCTCTCCCAAAGAGTTGGACAACATTAGTGGGACCCAGTCTAGCCATGCCGCTCTCCATACTGATGAACATATTGCTAGTAGCAACAGATTGGCTATCCAGAGACTTGTGCTGCTTTTGCTGCTTGTGGTGATCCTTATTATAATCGTTCTTCCCTTTACGTATGCTGGACTGGTGAAATGGGTCCTCTGCTTTGTGCTTACTTTAGGGCTGATCATGAGTTTGATACTTTGCTGTAACCCTAGCTTCAGCTGCACCTGCGACAGAGGTTCACTCTCTTTGTGCCATAAGAAAGAGAGCCACATCATTTCTATTGCCTGAAAGGACTGGCATATGCAGTGGACTGGTATTAGCTGCAGATGTCCAAATGGAAAACGTTGGGCAGTCATAAGCATATAGAAACTTTGGGAACCATTGCTCTTGTAGTAAATTCCAAACTCCTGGCTAAAGTTTTGTACTTCAGGAAGGGGTAACAAATAACAACAATACAGTATTGCTAAATGTTGTTATCTGTATATTTGTATTTTATATGTGAGGGGGGAAAAAAAGGAGTAAAGCTTTTTCTTAAGACTTATACCCAAGTGCTCGTTTTGTTGTATTGCTCTGTGTTTGTTCAAGTTCACATTGATTTTTGACCAATAATTCAGAATGTTTATTACCTGCAATATTAGCCAGCTGGCATCCTGGGCAAACCTGGCCAACGTCTGCCCCCGTGTTTGAGCCTCTCCTTAGCTTGTGCGTATTTGTTTGCCTTAATACAAAGCCCAAACCAGCCAGAAATGCAATGCTTTTGATGCTGAGCCTGGTTTTTAACTAATTGCATCTGTTGGGTACAATTTGTGCCTCTGGGGTAGAGAAGGTGATTTCATCTGCCTGCCCTTTTACTCTTTGGTCATCTTCTGAGAGAGGTTCCAAACAGTGGTTTTTGTGAGCTGGATGTCTAACCAGATTGAAATCAACATTTTTTCATATAACTCACCAAAAAGCAATCGACCACAAAGGAATTGGGCTGAATTGAAACTGTTGTTTTTGAAGTGAAAGGATCTGCTACTTGTTAAAAAGTTGAAACCCCTCGACATGCAATCTTCTCCTGTGTACTTTACCAACTGATTCACTCACTTGAACAATAACCACAATATGAAATTCTCTCCCTGGTTATTCTTATGCATTGCCTCTTTCCCTTTTCTGTGTTCTTGCCCTCTTCACAGGAAGCCTAGAATATGACACTTCTCCCTAAGCTATCCACAGTTAGTTACACAGGGATAAAAGAGAAGGGACTTGTTAATCACTAAAAAATACCACACGGTATTTCTTTGTGCAATATGCCCATTAAAGTTTAATAACATTAATTGCTCTTTGACTTTTTTGTCTCATTGAGTTTTATACTGACATTAGCTGTCAAAACATGTCAGAGCTTCCCTACTGACAGGAACTGTAGCTGATAAAGCACTTGAAGGAGACAGTGAACTAGAATCAGTAATTAAAGCTGAGAGGACTTGGTTGGTCTGGAGTTAATGATAATTGTTCTGATAAGAAAATATAGCCCAGCTAAAACTATTGATCAGTATGAAACTGAGGAAACTAAATATTTCACTAACCAGTTATATTTTCTTTCGAACAACTACTAGTGATTTCAACAGGCTTTCCATCAGACCCATGGTTAAATATTTGTATTTGTTCAAGTCAAAATACTGATAAGAACTGAAACTTAAGTTGATGAACGTAGACGGTCTTGCTCTCTTGAGTAGATATTGACCTTGTAAAGGCTGCATTTTTGCAAGGACTATTTTTAGGGTTAAGAAATGAATGGTTTTTTTTACTCGGAATATAAAGTCTTTGCAAAATACAAGCTCCCAGTATCGTATATAGCAGGGCAATCTGCCTGTTCTCACAAAAGTTAGCCATAGAATTTTTCATACCTATGAATTTATTTAAAATCCTGGAAGGGTGAGCAGATCACGCTAAGATAAATGTCTGCCTCATCTAATGGGAAGGATCACAGAGCCAGGAGTCACCTAAACATGGGGAACAAGAAATGAGAAAACAAGAATGGGAGTATGAGGTTTCAAATGAAGGTTGGGACACTGAAAAGAAAACTCTAGGCAGCACCTACTCTTTGCGAAGGAGTACGTAGACTCATGAGACGCCACCCAGAGGAACTGTGTATGGGATCATGAGTGGGCCTTATAGTCACATAGATCCTCATGTAGAGCTGCTTCTTCCTGGACAAGTGCATGGCCATGTTGGCTGGTACCAGAAAGAGGGACTACCACCTGGAGAACTAGAGGTGGACAAGTGTCAGGGCCTCCCTCTCACCACAGAAAAGACAGGTGTGGGCACACGGGGATCATGCCAGACATGTACCATCAGGTAATATCTCCCAGGGAAATAAAGTCTGGCTTACCAGACTTCCCTTGCCTTCACAAGGGTGATAGAGTATCCAGCAATGTGGTGTTGAGACAGCATGTAATAAAGGTGAGGAAATGAATTGTATGGGCTACAAGCACACAGAGATGGTCTCCATGCACAGTTCAGAGATGGACTGGATACTAGGATAGAAATATTTTAGCCTACTTGGAGGAGTGCACTGAGAGTGATGGGAGACTGAATGGTATCTAGCTCGTAGGCATAAAGTATGATATTCTGGATCAATCCACAGAACAGGTTCATAGGCAATGACAATGCAATCTTTCCTACCGCTGGCTTGTCAGTCCACTTCAAGTCTGACTGGAGTAAGAAAGTAGTTTGGTTACAATATCTCTCCAGTCCTTGAAAAGACTGTCAAATAAGCCTGTTGAAAGCCCACTGAAATCAATGGGAGTCTTTCCACTAATTTCAGTGAGAGTTGTAGTGGGTCCTAGAAATTAGACTCATCTTATAACAGCTGATGATTTTCATTTAACAGAGAGATAAGCCCCAATATGAACCTTTGCAACAGTGAATAAGTTTTTAGGGAACATATAGAATCATTTAATCTCTTCACACTATATATGATAAAGGGATTCTCCTGCATATGTTTTATCAATTCTTCTCCTTCTAGGAAAAGTTCAGCTCTTCCTAATTAGAATGCCTAAGAACTCCTTGCTTGTCCCATCTATATGGCTTCTGAATTAGCATAGTGATTAGGCGACAGACTTTAGCCTGATAGACAGAGAGGTTATTAATGAGAGAAGTGTTGAGGTGGTAATAATAAAGTGTAAATTACATACAGAATAAATATCTTCTAACTGATTTATGAAGCTAGAAGCCCATCAAAAAGGGTCTAAGGAAATAGTAAGACTTGACAGTGATGTATAAGTAATTTGTGTAAGCCACAGAATTGTGAGCCTATGAATTCAAATTCCTCCTACTCCAACCCCCACCATCAGTTCTCTACCTCCATCCTTTGATCTCTTCACTTTCATTCATCTCTCTTCTTTTCCTCCTTCTCTCCTCTTTCTTATACTGTCTCCCTCCTACCCCTCTTTCCATTCCTTTCTATAGCCACTACCTTACTTCTTTCTCTACTTTTCATTCCTTCCTCTTCTGCTCTATTCTTAACTACTTCTGGAGGCTGGAGCATCCTCAGTCACTGCAGCATCTGTTCTTCGAATCTCACCAAATGAAATCAAACACACTGCAGACACCTTTGGGCTAGATCTTTGAATGGTAAATCCACAAAATGCCATTTATTTCAGTTAAAGATTTGGCACTTTGTTCTAATGAATTGATTAAGACAACTGGTTTCATTCCTGGAAATGATCAATGAGTTTCCACTCTGGATTTGGATATTTCACAGTGCAGTCGTTTTTCTGTTGTAATAAATCAAGCTGTTGCTTTCGTGTTCAGTCTCAGTAACTATCCATTTCACACCCACTAACTTTCATCAGCAACAATTGGATCTGGGATCTCTATTCCTAAAGCTAATAATCGCACACAAATATTTCCCTCTCTAGACTGCAGTGGTCTGGTTCATATGAACAGTGATTGCTGGCTTTCACAGACTGCATGTGTACCTGACCAAAGCCATCGGCACAGGACTTACTGTAGGGTAAGACAACATGACATCTTCTGTAACCATCTAAAACCAGACCTCTCAAGCACAGATGAATATAGGAGCTTTGTTTTCTTTATAGAACTTTACGCACACCGTAACTATGTAGATTTTCTTTTATTACAACACAGCCACATTTTAACACTTATATTGTTATAACATTCCTATATATAACATCAGATAAAACAGTCACAACAATCCTTCCAGCTGACTGAGAGAGCTCTTGCTTGCTCATACCATAGCTTTAGCATCACGCACAACTATAAATCAAATGGAACAACTAAATTGTAGAAAGTAATGTGTTTTCCCCCCTGCTCTCAAATTTTCTACCAACAGATCTTTAAGTTCTAAAATGTATTTACTGACTTCTTCAAGGAATATTTCTTGAGCTACAGATGATACCCAGTTTATTGTGCTCATCTGCAACTTGCAATTTGTGTCGTATTGGGTAATTACATAAACCAGAGTCATTCACGTGCTTTCTGTTAGTTGACTGGATGAGTTGAATAACTACCCAACATGGTGCAAATTCTGAATTTTAAAATCTAACATAAATATCACTTTTAAGGACTATCTGTCCATTCAGGCTTAAAATCTGTTTGTTCCCTATAGCTGTACAAGTAAAGCTCAAGTGCTCTGATGTTAGCAAGGAAGATTCATGGCAAAATCATTTATCCAACTGATCAAAATTGCTTTTTGAAATTACCATGTTTGAAGCATGAAGACAGTTACACAATCTGGACTGCTTGGTAGGGTGGGCCCATTTAGGCAACACGAGTTTTAGCAAAGCCAAATATAAAGTCACAAATCTAGAAACAAGGACAACAGTTCCCATATAAAATAAGGAAGTCTGTACCGGAGTGCGCTATAAGGGACTTGCAGGTGTGGTAAACAGAGAGGTGGGGCAGAAAATATTCCAAAACGGAAAATTTTCCAGTGCTTTATTTTTCTGTGGCAAATTGTCCATTTCTAAATATCCATTGTTTAATAAAATTCATTAGTAACAATGAATGGATGCCCATACAATATTAGGCAAGCTTGGCAGTTTCAAAGCTGCAATTAATGCTTCTCAGGTGATTATCCCTAAAAAGTGTGTGAGAGAGTACATGTATGTTTGACTGATTTGTAAACAGGAGGGTAAATACACTCACATAATAATCCAAACCGAAAATCAAGTTAGGAATTCACCTAATGGGCTTGCAGGTCAAATCAAAACCAAATGAATGCACCACTAAGTTCATTTTTATTTCTCAAAATTTCTTGCTTCTGGAGAATCAGTCAGTAGCACAATTAGTAAAGAAGATGCAGTGTGATAAGTTGCCCTTGCAGATAGACTCCTTGGTAAAACCACCCTTTAGTGAAAGAGAACATGGTTCAAGTAGCTGTGAATCAGATTTGCCTCAATCTGATTCTGAAATGGAACTAATACGTAGTGCAAGTGATTCTGCAGATAGTGACAGAAAAAAGATCTAATGAAACCCGACTGGTAAAAGCTGAAAGCAGAAATAAATTCTGACTACATCCAAGAGGCTTATTTCTGAGCAAATCATTGGACCAACTTATCTAGTGGCATGGTGGATTCTCTTTGGGTGTCCCTCTCAAAGGGTCTTGCTACACATTCACAGATAAATAGGGGCTGGAAGGGACCTTGCAAGATCTCTGGGTGCAACCCCCTGCACTAGGCAGGAAATCTGGATAGAAAATGAATGAATGCAGCCTCTTGAAGGCTCAGGACAACTGTAGTGGCTTCTTAACCTGGCGGGGGAAATACCAAGTATGTGTGTCCAAGAAGGCAGGGGAACTGCTCTTCTGGTGTGGTTCAGTACCCACCAAGGCACAGCAGCTTTAAGCCCAGTTTATGGAAATGGGAGTCTCTTCCCTTGCTTGCTCTGAGGGCTTTATGGCTGGGGGCAAGCGAACCCCAGGGGCATCTGAACCCCAAGTCTCTGGGCTTGGGCCTGTAAGTAAGATGCCCGCCAAAGGTTTTGGAAACATCTGCAGCCCCAGGTGCAGGTGGAGGATCTTTGTGAGTAGTAGGGCCTCTTATGGTTCTGCACTCTTGGATTTGGAATTCAATTTGGCCTTGGATACCAATTACATAAAAAACCAAAAAGAATGAATTTGAACGAAAATGAACAAAAGCTGGATAGAAACCAGCTCTGGAGTCGTTCCGTGTTCTCAAGCACCAACTTTATAGTTAGTTATATAGTTATAGTTAGTTATTGTTCTCAAGCACTAACTTTTTAGTTTGTTATATAGTTATAGTTCTCAAGCATTAATATAGCTTATAGTTATATAGTTATAGTTCTCAAGCACTAACTATAGTTCGCTATAGTTATAATTCCACGTTCTCAAGCACTAACTCTATAACTCTTTTATTTTATAGCTGGAGAGTCCTTTTTGCAGTGGGATTGTCTGGGCGCCCGGTCTAAATGTATCGTGCCATGCACCTGTTCATTGCACTGTAGACATGAGGTGTAGCGGGACCAAAGCTCGGCTCTGGCTCGGGGGCATGTGTCTGGGCACCATGCAGGCATGACAGCTCAATTACTGCACGGGATTTAGGCTCTTTAAAATCTCTGAAGGGAGCCAGGGCTCGCCCCTGGCTCCTTCCGAAGCATCCGCAGTGAGTGAGGGTGCTGCCCGGCTGCCCCTACGCTCTTGGCGCAGCCCCCGCACTCTCCGCGCCGCATCTCCCGTTCGGGCATAGCGCTCGGTACGGGCTTTGCGCAACTCGGGCCTGGTCGGCGCCTCGGAGCCTCGCACTGCGTCGAGCGGGCGGCGGGCACGGTAGGACGGGGAGGCTTGGGCCGGGGGGAGGGCTGAGGCGCGGGTTCCAACAGCCTCGAGGTTTCCGCCTCCGGGTGGGGAGCCCCGCGGGGGAAGCGCCGGGTGTCGGGTCCCTCCTCCCCGCTCCAGGCACTGCCGCCGCCTGCGGCCTGCACCCCCGCGCGGGGCAGGGAACAGCTCCCCGGGCCTGTCCTAGCACTCACTGTGGAGCTGGTCGGCTCCTTTCGGGCTGGGGCTGGCGTTTACTGCCGTGGACATCATGGAAAACGGGAGTTGGAGGTCGCATCTACGGCGCCACGGTTTTGGGGTGTTCTTGAACGCTGCACTGCTTTCGGGACTTGAAAAACGTAGCCCTTTATTTTATATCAATCTGTGTAACTATATAGATCTGTATCTATAGATGTCTTCTGCAGCGAAACACAGGTTCACTAGTCTGTCTATCTATCGATCTATCTCAACATATCTATAGACATAGATCGATAGATAGACTAGCGAACCTGGGTTTCACTATGGAAGATCAATTTGATTTTTTTTTTAAACGGTTATAATCTTTTGTCATCGTCACCTTTACTTCATGGTTTATGTGTCGTTGCCACATTGACTCGAGCGAAGCATTTGCTGAACAGCCCTTCATCTTTATATTGCTATGAAGTGCACGTAGGCCTCTGGAATAAAAGGTTTAATTTCTGGAGTAAGAGATTTAATTTTAATTAAATTTAATGTCAGATGTACGATGCAATTGGCTCCAGACAGCCATGTCCTCGGGTGTACAACACAACTGGTTCCTGACAGCTGCCTCTTCAGTCGAAACATCATCACTTGGAACCAATTTTCCCATAGGAAACAATGTTATAAATGGAGGGTTGGTTCCTGAGCCAAGCCCGGTGCCCTATTTTCACCAAAAATAACCTGGAATTTTGTACTCAGTCAATTATAGATGAGCAATATAGCTACATTGATGTATTCATATTGTAAATAGCAATCTTATTGATTTAGAAGGACCTCTTTGAGGTGACTTTGGACCTTTTGAAGGGCTCTCAGCTGGAGTCTTCTCAGGAGTCTCAGTGGCAGGTTCTTCTGGAGTTTTGTCTGGTTTCTTAAATAAAAAGTGTCTGAGGAAGTTTGGACAGATGTTCTCCAGGGAGATGGGCGATGCAGTGAACTTGTTTGCTGGCGTGACGTGGTGTCAGATAAAGCGTTGTAAAGTCGAAACTGATGTCAGAAAGTTACAGCAGGGTGTCAATTTACGAAGGGTGAAACGTAAGTCAAGGACTGCTGTGTATAGATAGATATATGAAAGAAAGAGCTAAGTTTTTCATTGCCTTGGAAAACATATAAAAGAAAAATTATATATATATATAAAAAAAGCTGTTTTTCACATTCCTGAAGCACAGACTTTAAGAATAATGCCAAAAGTCATGAGGGTTGGCATCACTGTATCTAGTCCAACCCCCTGCTCAAAGCAGGATCATCCCCAACTAGGTCATCCTAGACAAGGCTTTGTCTAGCTGGGTCTTGAAAACCTCCAAGGATGGAGACTGCACCACCTCCCTGGGCAGCCTGTTCCAGTGTTTTACTACCCTCCCAGTCAGAAAATTCTTCCTAATATCTAACCTCAACTTCCCTTGCTGCAACTTGAGACCATTGCTCCTTGTCCTGTCCTTTGCATGTGTGGCATGTGCAAATGTTTTGTATACTTAGTCAGTTAATGGAGAGAGACTTACTTTGCCCCTGTGCTGGTCTAAATTTCTTGTGGCCTTGACTAGTTAGTGGCTTGAGACCTGGAACGTGTGGCCTTTCAAAATGTATTGAACAGTTAATTGTAAGATACTTATTTTGCCAGTCTGGCAGGTCTTACTTTGCACATGTAGCCTCTCTACATTTATTGTGTGTTTGACTGGTTAATTGTGTGAGGCTTACTTTACATGTACAGCCAGTCTTTGCATACATGGGCCACCTAAATGTATTGCATGCTTAACCAGTTACTTGTGTCCTAGTTTGTGCATGTGACTGGTCTTTTTTTGCACGTGTGGCCCATCTAAATGTATTGATGATTAACCAGTTTATGTTGCATGATGCTTGCATGTGTGGCCAGTCTACATTTACAACACACTTAACCAGTTACTTGTTAATTTGCATGTGTGGCTGGTCTTACTTTTGAATGTGTGGCCTGTCTAAACTTACAGCATGCTTAGCCAGATAATTGTGTGACACTTACCTTGCATGTGTGGCCATTCTCACTTGGCATGTGTGGCTGGTGTATAATGTATTGCATGACTAACTAGTCAAGTGCTTAATATACGTGATGTGTAGCAAGAGCTTCAAATGAACCAAAGTTGATAGATAAGCTATCATAAACCACTGGGCATCCCCTCTCCTTTGTAAGTCCCTCCTCAGATTAACTTCTCTCGGACAGTTATTATTGGTTGCAAGTCCAGAGCCTTCCTTACTGCTCTACCCATCATGGAAGGCACTGGGTTTGCAGCTTTTCTGAGCTGGGTTATGTATGTCACCTGTTTCCAAGCCAAAGAAGCTCTGTCCTAGCTTTGCTTCTCTTTAAAATAGTTAGTATTAACAAACAGGATATCTAAATCAACATTTACATTTGGGTGATTCACAAAGCTTAGTCAGAGCTACCTGGAAAATGCTGTTATAAACAGCATAGCCCATGAGTAAATTAAATTGTGTTGCACTTAGATATAGAAGCCGGTTTTCTTTAATGTGGCTTCAAAAGTGACATTCGCTCATGAGCAGAGAAGGGTGTGCTCAGAGATGAAGCTAGAGACATTGAAATGGGCTTTTAATCTCGGAAGCAGTTTACCAAGGGATGTGATGACTTCTGTATCACCAGAAGTATTTAAATCAAGGGTGCCTTTCTAAAATATTAGCTCTAGCTCAAACACGGCATTAGAGGCTTGATGCAGGATTTACAGGTAGGGTTATCTGGCCTTTCATATAGCAGAGGAGATGATTAGGGTCCCTGTCACAACGATAAAATCTTGCTTAAAATGGCACTGAAATCCCCCTTGATCCGAAATCCCACTTGATCCTTATTTTGAGCAGCACATTAGTCCTACGCTGGCCCTTTCTTACTGTGAAAGAATAAAAGGCCTTATCTCCACAGCCTTAAAGCCTAGAAACATTTTTTTCCCCTTTTAAATGAAAGGTGGGGTTCTTATGCAGTTTCTAAGTTTCTGCTGCTGGGTCTTTAAGAAGAACTCATAATATCATGAAACAATCAATTGGTGTTAGCAGCACTCATCCTTCTGATGGACTACAAGCAAACCTGGCCAATTCCTTATGATGATGATGAATGGACACATTCCCTCCTCCATAGTTTAATTATGCATCTCCTTTCTACTTATGATGCTTCTCCCCAAAACTTTGATTTCTGCATAATAAAACTTTAGGATTAAACTGAATACATCCAGTAACTCTTGCAAAAATTAGATGACTTTTTTGTTTTTTTAACCGCTCTGTATTTCCAAATGACACAGACAGGAGGATTCTCAACCCTTGCTTCACACTGAATGCACAGCACTCTAACAGGATTCTGTGTTGCTTTGAAATTAGTTGTGGCAACATACAATCTACTTTAAAAATATGCTTTAGGGAACAAACCCCATGTCTTCCATGATTTGTACAGGTATAAGAAGGTTCTCAGCTTGCAACAATACTGATTGAGAGATAGTACTGAGCCCTTTGGAAAGATACAAGACTGTCCATTTTCTCAGTCAGTTGCTTCTCTTAGTTTTTGAGTCTCTTTTCTCAAAATAAAGGCTACACAATGCCTTTATTTACATCAGCGCAGCAATCCAGCCGAAGTCAGCAAGATGGCTCAGGTGCAGTTGAGGTTTGCAAAGATTTAACCAACTTGGCTGCTTCATGGTTCTGAGCATTTATATCCTACATCAGGGCAAATATAATGTCATTATGCTTACAGTTGTTCTGCCACCTGAAGAAAGCATTCTTGTATTATACAGCTGTGGAGCTATAATGAAAGACAGGCCTTTTAAATAGGCTTGCTGAAATTGCTGTATAAAATATATCACCTTCCAGCACTACAAAGGGCTTTGTATGAAAAAATAAGAACTAGAGGTGATAAAAAATTCTTTCAAGTGTCAGTTCAGATTATGGAAATACATTATTAGACTGCTAGGTCCCATTGCTGGAGACAGGAACATGAATTCTTGTGTAGCCAGACAAAAATAACACCCTATCTGTAGGACTGTTTTATTCTCATTGGAGTCGGTGGGAAGGTGCTCTGGTTGAGAAGTTTCAGACTTGGCAGATGATTTTTAGAGGTACTGTGCTTAATTCCCCCTCAG
This sequence comes from Crocodylus siamensis, assembly GCF_052110815.1. NCBI lineage: Eukaryota > Metazoa > Chordata > Crocodylia > Crocodylidae > Crocodylus > Crocodylus siamensis. Next base: position 4,240,984 of record NC_143406.1, on the reverse strand, counting down.
TAAGCAGCAGGGTAGGCCCCTCTGTCTGCTAAGCTGATATATGGAATTTGACTAAACCAGATTTTAATATTTGTGGTACGGTATCAATGAAAATCCAACCCGTTTTTCTAGCTCTCTGTATAGACTTAGGCACCCAAATTTAGGGACCCATGTTAGAGAGTATGGGCTATAATACTGCAAAGCTCAGGTTTTCAGAAGGGAGCTCAGGGCTTCTTACAACCTTAAAATCTTCTAACCTAAGGCTAGGTACGTGGTACAAGAATCAGAACGGCACCTTTCATGATGTGTTTGTTGAATTTTATTGAATAAAGTTACATAAAAGACATTTGTTGTGGTTTCATTCCTACCCTTGCTTATATTGTTTCCAATAGCAACAAATAAAGATTAGACTGCATCATTGACACATGAGTATCACCGGTTGTAAAAAAGAGAAAACAAACAAAACCAGAAGAAACATCCAGAAAAAAAAGTCTCCATCTCTCTCCCGGAAGTGGGTGAAATAGTATGTATGATGCATTGAATCTCCTCTGGGAGGATCATTCGTTTGCTCCCAGTGAATGCATGTGCGTCCCTGCTTTATACATTCAGTTAGCCGGGCTTCTATATATCACCAGGTAGGAATGTGAAGAAAAGCACAAGCAAAGATGAGCAACAACCATCCTCTCCCCTCAGCTGCTGCAGTGGGCAAAGTGATGGGATTTCCACTAGGGTTTTGTCTCTGGACCCTATTCAGTTGCAGTCTACCCAAAGAACCTTGCCTACCATAATTATGGTGCATTGTTTAGTACTTAATGCACCGTAATGTACATAAGCGCAGATGAATTCTACTGCGCATTAGCACGGCTTTTGCCAGTTGCACTAATGCGCAATAGAATTACTCTACTGCAGTGTTAGCGTCTTGTGTAGATGTGCCCAGTGATATAAAAGAAAGTGCTTCAGGGAGTGGACAGGGAATGCAATGGTAGCGATGACAGGAGCTGTGAGCAGAGCAGAGGAAGCAGGATATAAGAAATACTTTTAATCAGAGGCTGCTTCTGAGCTGAATTTGTCTTCAAATGCTGTTAGCAGCACAAGCAAAGGGGTGATTTGATTTTGAAGTTGAAGGGGACATTTTGCAGAATGCAGTAAACTAGCCACTGTGACAGGTGGCAGGGCTTCTGTGCAACATCTTAATTTCATGGTAAATATGTGTGAAACATATGCTGCTTCAGCTTAAAATGAGCCCCAAATCTTCGCAGCTTGAAGTGCATTTCTCATTTGCTGTGTAAAGTGTCAATAATTATCATATTATGGGAATGCTTGAGAACTGTTGACAGTGAAGACAAGGTAAGCTTGATACCGGCTCTTAGTATATGTTTTAATCACAACCTCAAGCACACAAGGCTGACCTCCACACACTCAATCAAGTCTACAGCTAGGAAGTGTGATCACCAAGAAAGAAAATCCACATGTCACTTTTCTCACGCATTTCCAATGGCTTTTCTTTATTTGAAATCACAGGTGAGAATGGCTGCAGAACAGAAGCGGAGCAGATGGGCTTGGAAAGAAAATGGTGCAGCAGAACAGGGAGCTGACAAAGAGCCATGTGATCTTGTGGGCAAACAGTTGGGGGAACCAGGAAGGTTTGCATATGCAGCCCTCTGCGGGGTATCCCTGGCTTACTTGTTTCCTGAAAAAGAGCAAAGGTAAATCTATTTTGTAACAGAAAGAAAGATGATGGAGGCAGTAGCTCAGAGATTCTGTCGTCAGATGAAAGCTGTGCACAGGGTAGATTAGATTAGATAGAAAAAGAGTGCTAAGTAGGTACTACCGGCTGCCAGAGGCTCTGTTCCTAACAGCCACGTAGAAAGTCCATAGTTTATGACATAGTCCATAGATTATGACATAATCATAGGTTTGGGGTCTCATCCTTCCATGTACTCAAGTTAATGGTAGCTGAGAGCCTTAACAGGATCGGGTTCTTTTTCAGATGTATACCTGAATATGGAAAGGTCCCAACCTTCAGCCCATCTGATCCCTTCGAAAAATTTTCTTGTGAGCTTTCCTCAGTGAAATCTTAGGAGAATTTGCACTGCCTAAGATGATTTGGGCCTGTAGTTTACCTTGGTCCTGCAAAATGCCTGTGGACATTTTGGAAACAAAGAAAATATATTTTATCTGGATGATACTGTAGGCACGATTTTTAAAAGTGCCTAAGTGACTTAGATCCCATTTTTTCAGAAGTAACTCCGAGCTTGTTTATATGAGGAAATTTAAAGCTCAGCTATTCACAATGATACCACTCCGGTTATAACAAAATAACTACAATCCTGGACACTTTTATTTTGGAATCCACCTAGGGAGTGATTCTTGTATGCTTGTAGCTCTAAAACTTTTGTGGTATGATTATACCGGTATAGTAATCCTTGCTGTACTTAATTACGCTTAAATGCCCAAGTACAGAAATCCCCTTTGAAAAGGGACTTAAGTCTCTCAGTCGCCCAGGCACTTTGTAAAATTTTACCCTTCCTTTTTACTGCCTCAAATATAACTTATATAACACTGAATAAACATGGAAACAGATCTTTCTTTTGTCTCTCAACTGTCAGGGTTCTTCCAGTGGCTCCCTTAGATCCTGGATCAGAAGAGTGGAGATTGCATTCTGCTGATAAAGAAAGAAGAGAGTGGATATTTACCCTCTGAATATGCCAACTAACTCCCATTAGTATTAATGGAAAATGTAGACACGAGGCGAGAATGCATCCTAAAACATTAATGTAGAGCCTGCAAGACTGAGGCATTTCTCTAAATTAAATGCGTAGACAACATCCAGTTCTATCAGGAGAGAAAATAAGGCTGTTGACCTATATTTTCAGCTTTTTTAAGCCTCTGTGATTTCCTGTGTGATTTTTCACAGTTAGAATCTGTTTTGAAATGCAGTGGTATTATTCTTATCAGCCTTGTGCTTCTGTAGTCCTTTGGAGCATCAGAGGGATGCACAGACTAAGAGACTAGTGTTTGGTATTTTCCTTGCGGGGGTTTTCTTAACTGCACTGACTTTATTTTAGATCTAAAATTTCCTTCTGCTTCAGTTGAAATCAAGTCCCCTAGCACTCCAGATGTCAGACTACATGCCGGCCCTTCCAAACTGTTGTGTTGCCTACATGTGAGGCTGGAAGAAATCCCACATTTTGCTGAGTTTCTGTCATTTCACTCTTGTGTGAATAACAGTTGATCATCAAAGGGAAGGCCAAGAAAGAAAAACAATGAAGAGATTACATACCTTAAACTAAACCTTAAACCTCATCATTCCCTTGTGAAGCATCTAAGCATTGATTCCCTAGTTTGACTGGGGAAACTGAGGCACAGAAACTGCATCTTAAGTAGCATCATAAGCGACATGGTCAGGCAATAAAAGGGCAAGAGTGCTGACTTCCAGAACTCTGATCACCTGTAAACAGTGATTTGAATCTATATCACTTAACATACCCAAGACACTTTTTACACTGCTAGAAATATTTCTTTCTGCATTCTTATAGTAACTGAAGCAAGAAGCCGAAGTTGAGAGCATTCCTTGAATACCTTTTAATTAGTGTTTCAGCTCCTGCCTTCTTAAGTGAAGGCAACTTAAGGAAAAGGAGATTACAGGTGTGTGTATTGTTTTGCTTGTGTTCTCCTGCAGCTCCTTTAGAAAGCAGCTTGTGGAGGGCTTGGTGAAATGGCTTGAGTTGTCAGAAACAGTACTGCCTGCCATGACAGCATTTGCCAGTGGTTTGGGAGGCGAGGGGACAGAAACATTTGCTGAGATTTTACTGAAGGATCCTGTCCTGAAAAACAATCCAGTCATCATTACCCAAGTAAGTTCATCCCTTCCTCTCTTCTAGCTGGTTTCTCCCTAAAGGACTTGTCAGACATGTTGTTTAATTTCTGTTTCTGTGGAATGGGGAATAGAAGTGGGATTTATAATATGCAGTGAAAATATCAGGTTACGTTCTGTACAGAAATGCAGGTGACTACTGATCCATCCTTCCATCTTTCCCCAACATACGTGAGTGAGAGAGTCCTACCCAGGTAGACTCCATTGAACAGGTAATGCACAGACCCCTTTATCTTCTGTGCTGCAGAATACTGTCTGTACAACCCACGAGCAGCGAGAACTAGTTACCTTTTTTTCACTCGTACCACACCACTGTTGTGCTATTACCCCTCATCCATATTACAATAGATTCCAAGAAACAGCAACGTATTACGGGCGAGTCTGATTTTCACTAAGGCCCTCTTGCACCACTCTAGCAGCGTAAAGAATTTTAATATAAATGGAAATCAGGCCTAGTGAATGTATTAGTACAGAAAGCGGAACTGTCTTTTAAAGCAAAAGAATCCAGTTATGATCCTCTCCATCAGCTGGTCTTGGCCAGAAGCAAATAGTCTGTGAGCTTGAGTGTTCCTGAATTTAATTTCATTTGTTATAAAAGTTGGAACAAAGTAGTAGTAAGACTAACCTAGTCTAGAATGTTCTGTGTTGTAGGCCAGAAGCAAAGGTAAAAGAAACAGCAGGGTTTGAGGTAAGAGTCACCTGTGTTGCCAAGCCTCAGCAATCAAAGATAAATCTCTTAATCTGTTTTTGCGTCATATCAGGTAGCATTCCTCGAGGCCAGGTAAAGAAAGACATTACACTTTTACCAGTTTATACCTGGAACAAAATGGAAGCTCAGCACACAAAACCGGTCTGTACCCAGAACACAACAGAAGTTCAGCGCAATTGGACTCATTTAAAAACAGCAGAGACCATGGAGTCTAAGATTCCCCCCATTCCCCGCCCCCCCGTCCAAGGGCAAACGTGTGTTCTGTTCACTACCGATCTAAACTACACTGCTCACAGAAAACCACGTAACTTAGATTGATTCTACCTCGGACTTTTTGAATGTTTGTACCTAGCCCCTGAAAGTCCTCAATGGTAGAGTAGCTAACATAACCACTGATTATCACACACTTGCTGTAAATCCAACTGAGAAAAAGTGGCAAGAAATCTCTGCTAGGCAGAAGGGAAGGGAAACTTCCATATTGAGCAGTAGTTATAAAACTTTCATCATAGTTTTGGCATGATACATGTATAGATGGTACCATTAAAGATAGTCAATTTGGACAAAAGGCCTTTTTGGGAGCAAGAGACACTTTCCTGATTAGTTGTGGTGTACTTGCTCTAGCTTCTCTGAGAAGGAATGTGCCTGAAAGTTTTTTGGGGTTTCTTGTAAAGTACTGAAGCCCCTTAATGCTCCAAATAAGTGTAAATGCTCTTGCTTAACTACAGTCTTATCCATGAAAGACTCCCATTTAAATGGGCCTGTTTTGCTGCTGGATTTCTTGCTGAAACATTAACATTAGCTTGCTCTGGGTTTGTGCCGCTCAAAGGATATGTGAGCTTTTTAGAATGACATTTCTCTATCAGCTGGAGCCTTCAGTATTTTAGGTTTCCAGAATGCTCAAGGAGGAGTTTTCTGTAGGGAGAGAAAGGTGGGAATGTACAGCAGACTTCGATTAAGATAGACCCATTCTTTCTAAGTTTTCTTAACTAGCTAGCAATTGAAACCCGAGAATATTCATAAAAGCCTAGTCTTACTGCCCTTAGTTCTCAGGTGAGGTGGTCTATCAAGGTTCGTGGAATACAGGAACTTGAATGGCTGATTATTTGGCTATTTCAAAGTAAAGATCAAAGGAATTGTTTCTTACTTTGTGACTACGACGTCTTCAGAGTCACAAGCCAGTGTATTGAGTTGCACAAAGGCGTTGTGTAGGAAAAGGTCATTGCAAAGTAACTACGTGAGGCTTGCAAAATGTTATATGCAAATTTTATTGGTGGGTGGAGAACTTCATTGGATAAGCTAGTCTTTGTCATCTGTAGGTAAACAGCCTGGGAGACAGCTTTGACTGCTTATCCAGTCCGTTGGTGATTTGCTTACCTCTAGGTATTGTGCCAGTACTCACTCCAGCTTTATAGTTTGTTTGATTGAGCTCTTGTATCCACACACTTTTATTTTTCGCTGCCTGTAATGACAAGCCCATGTCAGTAGTACTCCGGCATGTTTGAATGTTATTTAAAAAGTGCTTTGCCTGTCCCTTTGCAAAGACGCCGAAGGGAAATTGCCTGATGGAGTCGGGTAGCTGAAGGGAGTCTAGTGGGGGACACAGAGTGCTTTTATTACCTTTTTACTGCACATGAGGTGCTGTCTACTATTGGCCTGAAGCTGCCATTCCCTTTGCCATGTTATGGAGTGCGCTTCACAACAGCAGAAGACAGTCATATTTTGTATCTTTGCAACTTCAGGTTCTTAGGCATAGTATATATTAAAGACCATCCTCTGTTACTGCTTCTGAACACTGGGTTCCTCTACTCAGTCTAATTATCATATATTTCTGAGTTGAGATTCCCAGTCCTCTCATATCTTCCCTCCATTCCATGAATCTGAAAGGAAAGAGGCTGATTGTTACCAGTTGGTCATTCTCCCCATGTTCCTGGTGTGTCTTAAGAATGTGTTGATTGATCCTAGACACAAGGATTACGGGTGTTTTACATTTTCAGACAACTGATGCCAGTGCATTTTGGTAAACTAAATCCTTTACTTGCAGTTAGGTACAGCAAAAAGGCAACAGAGATGGTATGAAATGGCATTGATTTCCATCTGTACCAAAGCTCAGTTTAAATAGATGTTCAGTGAAAATTAATAACCTTTCACTTGGAGAGGATTTTGTAGGCTTACGGGTTGTATTTGTTTCAGGGAGCAAATTATTAAAGGCACCCTGGAAAAGGGAAAAATTGGGCTTATGCCCTCCATTTTTTCTTATTAGTGTATAAAGAAAGGCTGAAAGGTAATTGGTTTTTTGGAGCTTTTTTGGTTTAGAAGTATCTAGAAAGTCTGTTTTCCCTGTTTTGCAAGAGGCTTCCTTGGAGGACCTTGACATGCAAGTTGAAAGTGGGTTGATGAATTTATATCAAAACAGCTTCTCTCGCAATTGCTTTTGGAGTTGTGGGTTATACATCTCAACAGAAAATAAGCAGAATACAAAGAGCCTGAAAAAAAATCATTTCTCCTTCAGAGTCGGGTTTTACAGTATTGTATATGTGATGCTATCAGAACTAAAGAGCTAGTATTTTGTCCATAAAGTTTTCAGAAAAAAGAGGACCTGACTTTCTAAAGTGAAAAACAAATGGTTGTAAAAAAGAAGCATTCTTTTTTTTAACTATGTTTTGTGCCCACTTCATACATCATAAAGAAGCAAAGAATGGCACGAAAACAATTTGTCTTTTGTAGGTCACCTTAACCAAACTGCTGCTGAGACGAGAGGGAGGGGGAGAGAATAGACTGTTATTTGTGATCTCAACTAATCAAAATTGGTTTTGTTCTAGGTGACAACACAGAAGAATGTAGTTCAAAGCCTAGATTACAGGTTAGGCACATTTGCGCACCCTTATAATATCTGGTATAAACAGACATTAGCTGTAGTTTGTCACTCTGTCATTCAGAAGATTTTTCACCTACTTTTCTCACTGTTGAAATACACTTAACTCATCTAAAGAATAAGGAGTGCCTGAAGTAAGGCTCCAAGTCAACATATAGAAATGGATTGACTCAAACAAAGTTGAGTCCCCCACCTGTCCCATTAAAAGCACTTTTGCCAACTTAATCATCTTCCTATCCAAGGCAAACATGTTAGAGATTGTTATGTCCCAAGCAATGGCTAGCCACAGGTGCTGCCCAAGTGCTTCTCTTTTCTGGGGCAGTTACTTCTGCTTAGAAATGGTGATGGATAACAATGATGGTCATTCACTTAAATTACCTGTAAAGACATAAAAGTAGGTCTAAAGGTGCTGACTTGTTCTTCCTGAAAAAAACCTTTTTTTCCAGATCCGTTTCTTCCTGTGTAGAGATTATAGGCTAGATCATGGGTGGCCAACCTACAGCACGTGTGCCACAGGTGACATAGACAGCAATTGTGTGTGGGACATAGCAGATCAGGAAGGGGAGCAGAAAGCAAAGCAGGGTAGAGAAAGCAGTTTGGGGTGGCACTTAGGGGAACAGGGCTTAATTTATGGCATGCCTGCCAAAAAGAATGGCCCCTACTGGGTTAGATCCACAAAAAAGTCCTAAGTCCAGTCGGTCAGCATGCTCTGTAAATGCCTATTAGCTATGGTCCCATGGGTGAGGTGGAGAAATGACTAGTTTCTCAATCAAGACAGTTTAAACAAGAGCTGGGCATCTAGCCACTCAGTGCTGTCAGGATTTAGGTAGCTATAGACATGCCCAGAAGCAGATTTTAAGATGCCTGAAGAACTTTACAGGTTAAAACATAGGTGCCAATGAACCGTAGCTGCCTCCTGTGTTATGCAACAGCAGGATGGAAGTTTTAAGGATCTGAATGTTGTAGAGATTCCTGATGTAAAGCACTGGGGTCCCTTCTTGGACACAGCTCTGTGTAACTAATTCACACATCTGTATAACAGAAGAACGCCAGCTAGTCTTCAAATGATGCTGCAGAGTCCAGGGAATTACGGAAAGCATCTATATTTTTCTCCTCCTGCATTACCAGTCGGCTAAAAGCAGCTCATTCCTCACTCCAGATTTCCCAGATTCCATCACAAAAAAAAACGCTGGATGATTTTCTAGGATAAAATTATGTTTAGGAATTAGGGGACTAATAATCATAAGCTCCCTGGCAGCATCCTGGTTCTTTGGCTGTTCTCTTCATTTTCAGAAAAGATCAGGATTTCTCCATAATATGCAGGTGTCTGGCGTTACTTTTATAATTCTTTTCTTGGATGTGGGAAAAATACGTAAAGATAGAATCAATGCTGTATGCGGTGACTGCATGCAGTGCTTACTTGTTAAGTGATTGTACAAGAGAAGAACATAGGAATATGAGTATTTTGTCCTTTGTTAGTACTCTCTCTCTGAATAACGGATGAGCTCTGTATTAATAGAATTAATCCTCACAAGTCATGCATTATATGGGTCAATATTATCATTCCCATTTTTCAGATGGAGAAAGTGAGGTACAGAGAAGTTTAAGTCCAAAAATCTTTAAAGAGACAGGTTCCCATATTTTTTCTTTCATGTGTTAGTCTGAAACACCCCAGGGCCATTTTCTGTTGCTTTCAGCTAACATTCCTGTCTGCTTAGGACATTTGAAAACAGAGGGCAAGGTGCCTCAAGCTGTGCAGCAAAGCCACGGAAATCACTTCAAAATCTGGACATGAATAAGTTCACCAGCGTTGCATAGCATATCTGTGGTAGAAGTAGGGACAGGACTCACATCTCTAAACTTGGAAGTCCTGTATAACTGTTGGATGCAGCCTGCTAGCTGTACAATCATGTATGATACAAGTACGTGCAGTACAGTAGTAAACTGTTCTACCACATCCCACTTGACTGTTTCTGCTCCCGTTGGTATAGCTGGGTAAGGATAATTTGGTGTTTGAAGTTTCTGGCTCTGATCTATACTGTACTGGAATGATCCATAATGATGTCCAGTGATTAGTGAGTTGTGCATCCATAGACTTTCTGCTTCACAATTCTATTTGAGATACTTAAGTAAAATGTCATAGTGTAAACCTTTTCTATTTCATTTTTGCTTTCAGGATCTTTTGTCCTTCTCTCTAAAGGATGGTAAGTTTCTTATCATTTTTCTTCTTTTTAAATGAGTTTTATGTAGTCTACTTCACAGAACAAACTTCAAAAATATCTCAGATTGTGAAGGCTGTGTATATTAAATTAAACATTTACATCTTTTAAATGTTTACATTTACATCATGCTATTTTCCTACTTATAGTTCCAGGGGACCAACTTCTGTTCTGTAATATAAATGAGTAATAATAACCTCCAGTTAACATCTTAGTGAATGTCCTGCCTTGTAATCGCATGAGTTCTCTTTCACCTTTAACCATCTGTTTGCCATTGCTTGACATACAGTGCATCAGACAGTGAAAATGTTCTGTAACTAAATAATTAAATTGGAGGTTTTTTTCAGTGAGGTTTATGGGAATTAGGTACCCAGTCCCTACTGAAAGTCATTTAAGTCTTTTGAAAATCTCAGTATAACATACTCAAATTCTGCAAATTATTTTAAGTCCTGGCTAAATTGGAGTTACATGCAGCAAATGAGTTCTCAAGTTTCCTGTAAAACCAGTACTTAATAAGATACAGATTTTATTTTTGTTTAAAGTGAACATTTTTGCTTAAAAATCCCAGGATGTAGATTAAAATAGTCTTAGATTATTAGTGAAATAACTCATGAACTCTTTATTACAGAAGGCAACCATTTTCAAGCTGTTGGTTGTACTTTGCAAAGGTTGGTCTTCAGCATGTTTGCACAGGACAGCAGTTAGCTGGCTACCATTAAGCCTATTTCACACCAGGATAGAGTGATTTCCTTCTTTGGCTCTGTTGTTTTATATGCATGGAAAGCTCAAAAACCAGCAGCTCTGACACTGGAATTTACCACATTACCCAGGAATAAAAAAGAGCATCCTTATGTCATTGTCTCTCATATTCATTTATATCCATATTGGGAGAGAAGAAACCAAAATGTAGGTTAACTGAGAGGGTGGATGATCTAGTGGTTAGCTCTAGAGTAGAGAATGAAAGACCTGTGTTCAGTTTCATTGTCCTGCCAACCAACTTGCTGTGTGACTGTGGGTTTCTCTGTGCTTCACTTCAGCTCTGAAATCAGTGTAATATATCCCTATCTTGGATGGTTGTTGTTAGGATAAACACTTTAAAGATCATGAAGCACTTGGATACTAACGTAATGAGGACCAGAAGTACCTAATCTGGATAGCACTTCACAAGCAGCTGGCAACCAGTCTATCTTGATCAGCCCTCTGGAGCATAGTTCTCAGAGCACACTTTCCAGACATTTCAGGCTGGCATACTATGCCAGCCCTTAAAATGCAACTCCATCTTTCACTCTGGAGAGCATGCTGAATACTGTCAGGAGACTTCCATCAACACAAGGCAGATGCTGGAGAAAGATGTACTGGAAAAGCAGCAGACCTGCCAGAAAGTGTTTGCAATCTAATACGTTTCAGATGTCTCTTTTTTCCTTTTGCATTTTTGCTTTCTAATCCCAGAGTAATTATTTTTCTTATTGCATGTTGTCAGAGCATGTTGTCCATTCCTTCAGTTCAAACAGTGAAAAATAAATACAAACAGTTCTCGGCAGCATATGTAGACCAAACTTACCCTGTAACTTTTTTTTATTATTTTTAATCTCAAGTGTCTTTGTTGTAACCAGTGAGAGGGATTAAATTTATGTATGTATTTGGAGATATGTTTAGACAAGGTATTACATATTACATAGTCACTGAGTTGACTGGAGCTGCAGTATTTTCTCTATGTTCTACTTTGCTTTGAGCACTGGGCTTGCTGCTGCAGCTCCCTGCTGAGTGAAGATCTGATTCCCTTCCTCCTACAGTTATCAGTGCCCCTTCCCTATTGTAGGGACCTGTCAGCACTCCTGCAGTAGGAGACGTGGAGATCTTTTCTTGGCTATGTAGGCACTCAGTCCAAGACGGAGTGTCACTTCTGAGGGTGTCTGTGCAAAAGGGTTATTTCATTATGAGGTCAATTGAGTACACACAGGGCCTGATCCTCAGCAAATATAAGTCAATCCAGATCCATTGCCTTCAATTAACTAAGTATTATAATTATAAGACTGTATTCCTCCGTTTATTAGCTGGTTGCCCAAATCCACAGATACCCGATCATGACCTGAAGGAACAAACTGTGCTCTCTCAGTATGTACCTCAGTCACCAGGCAGAGCAGAAAGCAGCATTCCCCATTTGATCTGGTATGACGACTATAATGATTCCTTATATTTCTGTTTAAGGTTACTATGACGCTCGAACACGGGTGTTGATCAGTCACATAAATTGGCTGCTGAGGATCCCCCTGGAGGAACTGGAAGTCTTGGAGGAGTCCTTACTTGAAAGCATAAAAGAACAAAAAGAAGAAGAATCAGAGTAAGAGCATTTGTAACAGAGCTTTGTAATAGAGCTGTCCGTTCAAAATCACCAATAGGAACTTTAGTATTCATCATCTTCATTCTAATCCAGACTTTCGTACTATTTCCCACTCTTGTTCCCTCCCTATTTCCCTCCCTTTGTTAGGCATTTGTGACTTGATTATCAGATGTGCCAAGCCCTTATAGCTCTTGCTGACTTAAACAGGGACTGTGAATACTCTGTGCTCCAAGAGCCACTCTGATTAAAGCGCCTGCAGTGTCACGTGTGTTTAGTGTCCCATGCTTCAAAATGGTGGCGGGGACACTTTAACTAAAGCTCGTTTGACATTGGGCACATATATAGGTGCCCTGAAGGTCTCATCTTTAGAGACCTTAACTTGCATGATGGTGAAGGCTCTTCATTACTTCACAAGATTAATCCATTTACTTCTCTACTTTGGTTTCCCCATCTGTAGGATGTAAACAATGAGATGGTAATTTTACAAGGATTAACTACGGTCCAGATATTTTGCAGCAGTTGGGGCTTGAACCGGATTTACACAAAGCAGATAATTTGGCGTTATGCTGATAAAGCACAGTGTTCATGAAAACCATAAAGAGTTAGATTCTGCTCTCCTTTGTAGCACTTCTACTAATAGCTTTGATTATTTCTGATGGACTTTTCTCACTAGTAAGGTATAAACAGCGCAAGGAAAGGTGGGAGAACCAAGCTGTAAAATGCATATCAATGATGATTGTTCAGTCTTCTAATCCCCGTCCCCATGCCTGTGCAGTATTTATATTACTATAAATTCAGATCCTCAGCTGGTAACTTTCACAGAATAAACATAACTTGCTTTAGCAAAAAATGTACAGCCAGACTTTCAGGGGTATTTAGGCATTTCAAGACGCAGAGAGGCACCCATGTATCGTTGAAAATGTAATTCATTCTTATTTAATTTTTTTCCTAAGAACAACAATCTTCCCATGTGAAGCCACCAAACCATTAGCAGCTGTGGGCCATGAAATACTGGGAATAGAGTGCACTGTACTTTGTTATCATGCCCATGAGTATATGAAGGCTCAGCAGTATGGGAAGTAGGAAGTATGTTCTTCAAAGACTTGCAGGATGTCCCCATTGTACTTCTATCTGTGAACTCAACAAATGGTTGATTAGTTTAATCTAACTGAGTGCTAATAAACACATTAATCATTCCGTCTGACACAGCATGTTTCAGATGTTGTCATGTGTTCTCTGATTTGCTCCTGGCAGTTATTTCTCATTAATGACTTTATTGTAAAAACAAAAGGTCACGCTAATATCAAAGGTTGTGGATGGCAAAGCAGGACGTGGTTTTAACTGTAACAGGGAGCAAGGGTCAGTGTTGATAGAATTTTTTTGTATCGTATTTGGTAGAAAGGGACTCAGTCCAAGATGGCAATGTGTGTGAATGCATGTAATGAGGGTGAAGAGTAGGGTGATACAATAATAGCTTCTTGTATCTTGTTTGGACTAGGGCTTGGTTATGAGAGGAACCATAAACCAATCCAATGGGTGTTGCAGCTGTTCAGCACCAAAAGTGCTAAAATATTGACTGCAGAAATGCACTGTATACACTAGAAGCTTTGCTTCCAACTTCCCCATCTCCCAAAAGCTAGAAAATGCATCTTAAAGAAAGTGAATCTTGGGACATTCCCAGCAAGGTAGGATTTTGGCAATTTCTGCCCATGTTTTAGGTAGAGATTGATTAGGAAGAAATAATTTACTTCTGTCTGTACTGATGCAGATGCTTTTGGTTTACTAGGGGGACAGATTTTCAGCAGCAGCATTCCCAGTGTGTAAAATAATGTTATCAGTGATATGGATCTGAATGGCAAACGTCTGTGTAGTTACTGTGAGCTGTATGCACTCCCTCTTGAGAAAATACAACAGGCTACATCAACTGCCTGCGAAAATCAACTGGTCTTTCTTTTCCTCGTTGGAGAACAAACTATAATTTTGCCTATAAAATCTGCCTGAACACAGTTTACGGTTCAAAGAAAATAAATACAAAGTATAGTTGCTAAGGATATAGAAGGAAAATAGTCAGTTAATTACCCTAGTGAAAACAAAACCACCTCATAACAAAGCCATAAACGTAAGAGTCTACACTACTTGAAAGGCAGGGTCTGACACCAGAACTATAGAGTTTCAAAGGCAGTTGATGCCAGTTTAAACCAGACTGCAATAAAGCATAAAAGTTCAGCTAGGGAGAAGATGGAAACCCCAAACAAAATTGTATTTGGGGCTTCCATCTTCTCTGCAGCAGAACTTTATTTTCAATTTTTTGGTTTGGTCAACTGCACCCAAAAGGCAGCAGTTTGGTAGGAGGTTCATTGGATGACTGTCAAATCCGCTAAGTGAGGTAGAGCAGCATTGTCTGATATTCATGGACATGTGGTTGTGAGGAGCTGTGCTGTTCTCCCGACTTAGTGGCTGACTTACTGTGGGAACTGCTGTACGTTAGTATCCCCATCTCTAAAACAAGAGGCACCCTACCCTTCACCCTCATTACGTGCATTCACACACATCACCGTCTTGGACTGTCTCTTTCTACTGGACATAGTACAAAAATATTCTATCAATCCTGACCCTTGATCCTTGAGGCTACTCACCCTTGTAAAGCATTGAGATCCCACAGTTCATTAGTGCAAAGTATAAGTGTTACTGCAGTGCAAATTCTGATACATTAGAATGCTTACAAGCTCTTTGGGATAGGTATCTCCTTTTAAATCTTTTTTTACAGCACATGACTTTAGTCTATGTTTGGGGCTCCTAGGTGTTACCACAATACAAATAACACATTTGAACAGCTGGGTTTTGCTTATCGATTTGTAATGAAGCATCAGTGATCACTGGGAAACCCAAGTGTTTGTCACCTTTGTGGTATTCTAAGGCTGAGGTGACAGAAAGCTGAGGGACAGGAGCTGTGATGCAGAATAGCAGGATACTAAATACTGGCAAGCCATGCAGGAGCAATGAGACTTCATCAGCATTTGTTTAAGGGATTCCTGGAGCAATATCTTCAGAAGATAGATGAATAGATCTGTGTGCAAAAGAATACTAGCAGTTGGGTGCATAAATTGAATACAGAAGACTAGTAAGGGGAAAGCATCAGAGGCTAGGCCAGCCAAAGCCCCCCAGGGGAAAACCAGGAGCAAAGGTCATAAACTCCTAGAAGAAGGTAAGGTGTGTTAACTGTCTGCTGACCCATGGAATCAGGGTAATTGAGTTTTTCACACAGACACCAAGGGCAACTCTTGTTCTCAATTTCCAGTTATAGTCTCTATTGCATGGTGTGCAAAATGAGAATGGATAAATTGGGTGTGATCTTGGCACCATTTACTTAAGTGGCACAGTGCTGCCCCCCCCCTCCCGTTCCATTCTTCACTTACCTTGTTTTGCAAAACTGTGTAATGTGTGAGTTTGCAGCTACCCCCAAAGTTGTCCATGTCAAAAATACAGAGAACCTAACAGGATTCCAAAATACCTTTAACATTTCACTGGATAATGAAAATCTACACTTATTTTAGGATTGGTGAAAGTGTTCCCAGGTTGGAAGAGATATTCACTAAAATTTCAGGGCTTTGGCCAGCTACTGCTAAGCAAGTTAAAAAGAAATGTCCTCTGTCAGCAGGTTATTCTGTAATTTTCCTGTTGTGGTTCTTGGACTTTCTTCTGAAGCTGCCAGTGTTGACCACAGGAAACTGGATAAGATGGAATCCAGTATGACGGCTCGTATTCGTAATTACCATTCAGTATTTCCTGTTAAGCTAATAAACAAAGGCTGGGTTGAGAACTAATGAATGTTGTCTGCCAACTGACATTTTCTCTTTATAGGTTTATTTGCCCATTTATGAGCATGATGTTATAGATCAGCTTAAATGTACACAGAATAGTGTAGGAATGATTTTGTTTTTCCTTGTAACATTCTTATCTCATGATGTATAATTAGAAGATAACCACATTTATAGTTAGAAGCTTCCTTTTTCTTGGTTAGAGATGATTGTATGACTGGTAACCCTATACTATGTTGTTCCAAACAACTTCTTAAGTTGACTTGACTTTCTTCTGTCTTCCCCTGTTTTAACTTAATTTCCTTGTTCCTCCGAGGAAAGGGTATGCTTTAGTTCTTCTGTCAAATTTTACAAAATCTTAATTTATTTCATTTTCTTACAAAGTCAGGGCAGTTATCGCATAAAAGCGACATATGGCCAGATCTTCAGTTAGTGTACATTGGTATAACTCTGAAGTCAGAGTAACCACACCAGTTTCCATCGATTGAGAATCTAGTCCAATATTTTTGCCTATATGTGCACCAGATTTTAATGGAATAATCCCTTTATGAGATTTTCTAACCATTTTGGGGGGATCTAAGATAAACTTCTGGTCCCCATTACACCAACATAAATTTGAGAGTAATTCTCCTAACTTCAGTGGTTTTACTCTGGATTTCACCCAGTGTTACTGAGACAGAATATGACCCCTTGTGTACTTGAAGAAAGTGAAGTAGATCTTAGACTTTGTAAGCCATGGATCATTAGTAGCCTGCAGAGCATTTCCAGGTGGTCTGCAGAGCTGATTCCATCACTGTGGTGAAGAATATATATAATTTTTCAAACACTAATAGTTTCATAGTAGCTAGAGTCGGAAGGGACCTAGGTAGATCATCTAGTCCGACCCCCTGCCTTGGCAGGAAAGAGCACCGGGGTCAGATGACCCCGGCAAGGTGCTCATCTAACTTCCTTTCTAATACTTCCTGCTGCTTTCTACCAAGGCAAGGTTCCTTTTCTGGGACCTCTAGACCTCTATCATGAGTACAACATCACAAAATCAAATACCTTTTCTGCACACTGCATGGCTGCTGCTTGTTTTGGGGGGCTTGGGGAGTAGGTTGAATTTCAGCTCTGGTCTAGTTCAAAGGTAGCATTGTATTTGAAGGAGAAGCAGATCACACAGGA